>NC_066585.1:362223615-362553023 GCF_024323335.1 Lathyrus oleraceus | reverse complement strand
GTGGCATTCGGGTTCCAGTGTGCGTGTGTTTGGTTCGGATGCCGATGTAAGTCCAGTGATTGGCGTTCGGGCTCCACGTTTGCCTTTTTGTGTTTGTTTTGGTTCGGATGTTGATGTAAGTCCAGTGGTTGGCATTCAGGCTCCCAGTTTGCCTGTGTTTGTGTTTGCTTGTTTGGCGTGCGTGAGCCGAACTACGGCAGCTCTGATTCTCGTTCCAGACGAGATACGTAGGCATATGACGCGATGTCCTAGCGAGCCCTCTCCTCTTAACCCCACCTGTGTTGTTTCGGTGTGTGTGTGATGTGTTTGTTCTAGCAACCTTTTCTTTCTTTTAGAGCGTGGATCCCGTCGAGTACGACGGACGTGAGGGGTGCTAATACCTTCCCCTTGTGTAACCGACTCCCGTACCCTTTCTCTTTGGTCGCGAGACCATGCTTTTTCCAGGTTTACTCTGAGCGTTTCCTTTCCCTCTTTGGGATAAATAACGCACGGTGGCGGCTCTGTGTTTTTTTGTTTCAGCCCGCCGGTTGTTTTTCGCGGATGCGACAGCTGGCGAATCTGCTGGGGAGATACAAGATGTTGACCTGTGCTGGTCCATCTTCCCTAAGCGAGTCTCTCCTAGCGCTCTAGGACAGTTTAGGTTGCTTGTGCTGTTATTTATTGCATTTATTATTCTGACTGTGTATATTTGCATAAATATTTGCATGCATCATACTATCGTGTTGCCGTCCTCTGTGCAGGTGGTTCCTTTGTTTTGGGGTGGGTGTTCTGAGTGGGGCTAAAACCCAGGCCCGAGTGTACACCTAGGATTAGTGTGGTCTCACGTTCCTCATTTGCTTTATTAGCATATTGTTGCAACGTGACATACCACAAGCCGGACGAGGTTCATCTGAGAGCTTTTCCATTGTGGAATACTCCACTTTGGTTTAGTTATCTCTTCTGAGCTATTGACTCCGGTGACCGATCATTTCCCGGATCTTTGGTTTAGACGATCTCAGGAGAGCTACAATGGCACACCCGAAAGGGCAAACCCATTGAGTATCTTTGCCCAATTGTCGAGACTATTATCCGCCTTAGGGTGACCTGATTAGAATTTACCTGTGAGGGGAGGGTGGTTCTTTCAGATGCATGTTCTGTTGGTGACTCAGATGGTGACTGTTGGTTCCGTTGATCAGAGTCCTATTTATAAGTCGGATTTATGGCCATTTCTTTCCGAGACGCCAGAGTGCTGTCCGAGTTATTTATCAGTGGGGATCCGTTTATTTCAGGATTCCCCGGGCCGATTCAAAGATTATTGGGTATCTGCTCAGAGATTGTTTGGTGATGATGATGATGGTGTATCTTTCAATTTCGTTTATTTCGGAACCCTTGAGTTGGATTTGTGGTTACGAATTCCTTCAAATGGTTGTGATCAGTTCAGAGATCAGGGTTTCAGTGCAACAGTTGATCAGATGACTTGGAGGATGGCACTATGCATTGCATTCATTCATCAGCATCATTACATCTTGCATTTACCTGCATCTAACACATGTTTATCCATATGCAGGGACCCTTTTGATCGAGATCCTGGTTGAGAGACTTTCTGCTCAGATATGAGGACCGGTTTGAAGGATGATGTGGTTTACAGTTTCTTCAACCCAGAGATTGACGAGCTGAGAGATATGATATCATTGATTACGCCCGACCATGTGGGGATGTTCAGAGAGGCATACGGTGGTATTCTGAAGATGGTTTTCAGGCTCACTGATAGTGACAGAAGCGCCATTCACACTCTTCTCCAGTTCTATGACCCGGGTCTGAGATGTTTTGTGTTCCCGGACTATTTGTTAGGGCCTCTGATGGAGGACTATGCTAGCATTCTGGGTATGCAGATCCGCGATCAGATTCCTTTCTGTGCTATTAAGAGAGAGCCTGACGTCCTTGGGATTTCCCGTGCTCTTTATTTGAGTCCGGAAGTGACCAAGGAGGGTTTGAAGGAGAAAGGAAAATTACCCGGTTTTCATTTGAGTTTCTTGGAGGCTAAAGCCAAGGAACATGCTGCAGTGGGTAATTGGAAGACGGTTTGTGCCTTGATTGCTGTGAGCATTTATGGTGTCATCATGTTTCCTAATCAGAAGAGCTTTGTGGACCATAATGCCATCAGATTGTTTATACAGGGGAACCCTATTCCTACTCTGATCGGAGATGTCTATTACTCGGTTCATAACAGGAACGAGAAGCGGCGTGGGGGTTTGATCCGGTGCTGTACTCAGTTGCTATTCCGGTGGTTTATGGGATATTTGCCTTCCCGAGGTGCTTTTGCTCATATTGATTCTACGGTCAAGTGGTCTGTCAGATTGATGGGTTTGCGGGCTGATGACATTGCTTGGACTCATAATGGTATGGCTGGACGGGATTTCATATATAGCTGTGGGAGATTTCCCAATGTGCCTCTCATAGGAGTTCAGGGTTGCATTAATTACAACCCGACGCTTCTTAAGAGACAAATGGGGTTTTCCATGGAGGTTCCTCCTCTCGAGCGAGAGATTCAGGAGTCCTTTTACTTCTCAGCTGAGGGCGATCAGGCCAAGTTGATGCAGGTGTCTGGGTCATGGCGTAACATTCAAAGAAAGGGCAAGGTTCCGTTTGGCAAGGTCAACTGTCGGTATTTTCCTCTATTTGATGATTGGTTGCGGAAGAGGATAGAGCTCACACTTCTACCATTTCCGGGAGGTGATCCTGGGTGTCCTATGATTGAAGGTCCGAGTTCTTCTGTCAGTATGGAAGAATTCCTCGAGATGAAGAGAGCCAGGGATCAGCTGCTTACAGAGAAAGCGGAATTGGAGATGAGTGTTGCTCGGATTCAGATGGCCAACCAGGAGATCAGAGTGAAGATGGAAGAACAAGACAAGCGACATGCCTTGGAAGCAAAGCGCTTTGAGATGGATACTGCCTACTATGGGAAGGTCAGCCAAGCCTTAGCATCATCTACCAGAGAGCACGACATCACTAAAGAGAGATTGGCTAGAGCTTCAAAGGTCATTGAAGATGAGAAGCGGAGGCAAATCCTCGTGAGAGATCAGAGAGATGCTAGAGCCAGAGTCCTCGCTGCAGAGTGGGAAGCGGAGAAAGCGGAGATCATCGCCGAGAGAGATCATTACATTGCTGAGAGAGATCATTACTTCAGGCAGATGAAGATTCACCAGAAAGAGGTGGGGAGATTACAGCAGGAGAACACCGAGCTCAGGTTCGCCGCAGAGTTCGCGAAGATGGTTGATGATGTAGGGCCGTCTGTGGGACCTTCATCGGGATAGCCTTTCTTATTTGTGTGGATTACCGTCAGGCTTGTTGACGGAATTTACTTGCTTGTATGTCTTTCCTGATTCTGGAGATTTGTATCTGATTTGATGTATGACTATGGCACTTATTGTGCACTTTGCTATGTGATGGTTATTTTCATTCAGTGACTGATCTTCAAGCTTTATTTGCTTTACCGTATGCACTCACACAAGTACACACATGGTTGGGGGTATTTTGCTAAATCATGTATCTCTGATCTGTATGAGGGAATCAAATGCTGAATGTCAGAATGTTGCCGCCGAATTATTATATGTCTCGATGAAGCCAGGATCAAGAGACAAAGTGTCCCTCATGTGGATGGACATTGCATTCATGCATGATCATAATAACTTGTCTTCTGTTTTGCAGGTATCAGTTTCTAACTTGTTTGATTGACACAGGAATGATGAATCTGCCTAACGCCGACATTCTCGAGCTGAAAGAGAAGATGGGAGAGCTGATCAATGTCATGCGAGAGTTCGCCTTAGGGCAGAAAGAAATTGCTGAGAAGGTGGGGAAGATTGAAGACTGGCTGAAGATGGGGAACATGCAAGGAAACGCTTCGTCGTCTGGACCGAAGAAATCCTTTGGTGATGGTCAGCCTAAGAAGGAGGATGGCGCGAGTGCTGTGTCTGTGCATGCCCAGAGAGGACGTGGTAGGGATCGTTACTACCAGCACACTGCTGCGGTAACCATCCCTGCTGGTAATCAGTCAGTACGACAGCAGCGTCAGCCACCTCAACAGAGGGCCGGATATCAAGTGAAAGGAAAAGGGATTGATCGCCATTTTGATAAGCCACCCGTGACATACGATGTTCTGTTCAAAAAGTTGATGGATCTTGGGTTGGTTCAGCCAAGGGCGATGGTTCCGATGAGATCAGATCAGAGGCCTCCTAATTATGATGAGAACGCCCAGTGTGAATTCCATTCTGGAACACCGGGGCATAACATTAAGGGCTGTAGAGCATTCAAGAATGTTGTCCAAGACCTGGTGGATTCCAAGGCCCTCAGTTTTGCGCCATCATGGAATGTTAATGTCGATCCCATGCCAGTACAGGGTCAGGTGATGCGGGGTGTAATTGCTGGAAATTCAGATCACGTCTGTGTGGTGGGGGAAGAGACTGACAGTGACTGTGAACTGGAGTCGTGGATAAAAGCGTGCGTACCAGGGAACTGGAAGGCTTAAAAAGATCAGCACTGTCACTCATCCTGAAGAGTAATAATTTCTTGTTTTCAGTTTTATCTGCATGAAAGCCATACGTGTTGCCCGACACGTAATGGTCCATTGTAAGGGCCACCTCATGTTTAATTTTGCAAATTTGCATCATAAATAAATGGATGTTTTTCAATTAAAAGCGGTGTTCCCTGTTTTTCATTTATTTTTGCAGTTTAAAAACAAATAAAAATGGCAATGTTGGTTTTCTTTCTTTTTCCTTTTTGATTTGTCTTGTCCCGACTTCGAAAAATAATTCGCCGGATCTCATTGACAACAATTTGGTTACACCTCATATGACTTCGACAATCCGATCTATCATGCCAAAGAAGAAGGCGAAGAAGATTGTGATCTGCTGGAATTAGCCAGGTTGTTTAAACAAGAGGAGAAGGTGATTCAGCCGCATGAAGAGCGTTTGAGATCGTGAACCGGGGTACCGCCGAGGTTAGAAAGAAAATGAAAATCCGGGCCGCTTCAGAGGCGAGTCGAGAAGAGAATGGTAGTCCTGTGGAAAGAGCATGTCGATACCGTCGCCTGGTCGTGTCAGGATACGTCAGGGTCGGATACCGATGTCGTTGGGCACAAGCTACCATGGAGAGAAGACTGTCCTCTAGAGAATCAGAATGCTGGTGTCACGTATCAGAGTGACTTTGTTTCATGATATGATTCATCGTGAGATGGAAGGATATGTTGATGACATGATAGCAAAGTCCCAAGCAGAAGAGGGGCATCTGGCAGACCGGGGCAAGTCGTTTGACCAGTTGAAATGATTCAAACTGAGGTTGAATTGAATAAGTGCACTATCAGAGTGCGGGCCGGTAAGCTGCTGGGGTTCATTGTAAGAGAGGAATCGAGGTTGATCTTGCTAAAAAAAAAAAAAAAAAAAAAATAAGAAATGCTTGAACCGAGAACAAAAAAAGAGAGGTTCGTGGTTTTTTAGATAGATTGAACTATATGTCATGGTTCACATCTCGTCTAACAGCCACGAGGGAACCCATTCAAGAAAAAAGATCAAACGGTCAGGTGAAATAATGATTGCCAAGGGGCATTGAGAAATAAAAGAATAAGTTGCAGGAACCTCCGATTCCGATGCCTCCCTGTGGAGGGACGACCATCAATTTTGTACTTGACGGGCCTCGAGGGGTCTATGAGGTGTGTACTGGGGCAGCATGACGAGTCTTATCGAAAAGAGCATGCAATTTACCTTAGCAAAAAGTTTACCGACTGTGAAACAATACATTCACTGTTCGAGAAAACTTGATGTACTTTGGCATAGGCTGCTCGCCGATGGAGACAGTATATGCTGGTTCATACCACTTTGTGGATTTCGAGATGGATCTGATCAAGTACATATCCGAGAAGCCAGCAATGACCGGACGGGTTGCGAAAGAGCAGAAGAATGTTGACTGATTTGGGATACTCTCAGAAAGTAATCAAGGGGTGTATTGTCCGATTACGTCGCTCCGCAACCCATTGAGGATTATCAACCGATGAAGTTTGAGTTCCCTGATGAGGACATCTCGAGGTGCTCCAATCGAAAGATTGAGAGTAACCGATCCTGGAGGAGGGGCTTGACCCTGAATCCGAACGGGTTCTGATGTCTGATGGGGTTGATGTGAAGGAGTTAGTGCTGATGTGGTTACGCCAAAAGGATCCCATGTTCCTTTTGTGGCCAGGATGACAGTTGAGTGCACCAACGAGGGTGGATGAATACGAAGCTTGTATCCTGGGTATTGAACCTCGGTGCGCATACTGGGGCAACGCCTTTCTCATTGGTATATGGGATAGGAGCGATATCACCGGTTGAGGTTCAGATTCCCTCTTTAAGAGTCCTGATGGACGCGAAATTGCAAGAGGCTGAATGGGTAAGGACCCGGTACGAGGAGTTAAGCCTGATTGAAGAAAAGAGGCTAGCGGCCATCTGTCATGGGCAGTTATACCAGCAGCAGACGAAGCGTGCTTTTGACAGAAGGGTACGACCTCGGGTGTATCACGTAGGTGATATGGTGCTGAAAAGGATCCTTCCTCCTCAAGACGATCGAAGGGGCAAATGGACACCGAATTATGAAGGTCCATTCGTGGTCAAGAAGGTTTTCTCTGGAGGAGCCTTGTTGTTAACGACCATGGATGGCGAGGATTTTCCATCCCCTGTGAATGCGGACGCAGTTAAAAAATACTTCGTGTAAATAGACCCGCTGGACGAAAAGAATAAAATAGTCCAGGCAAAAATGGGCATCCCGGCGAACCAAAAAACAGAAAGAAAAAGGTTCGGGCAAAAGTTAGGGATAAAAAGAGAAAAAACTGTACACCCGGCAAGTCGAAAACCTGAAAAGGCGACTTGAGTAAAAAAGGGTATCCCGGTGGGCTGAAGACCCGAAAGGGAGGTCCAGGCAAAAGAGGGATTAAAACGAACAACTGCGTCTGACATGATCGTTTGCGCTTTGGTTAAAGCTTCATGGATAATACCCGGTAGGGATCAATCTGAAACGTCTTGTTCAGAAGGCAGAAAGCATGGAGAGTCTGAGGACATATGGGGTGTAACCGAGTTGGTACTCGATGAGATCACGGGTTTCACATTGCCATTAGGATAGATTTTTCCTTTTGTGCGCGATTACCTCTTTTCAGGAATTGCTTCCTTTGTATTTCTCATTTGAGCCACACTTTTTTTCAATCAATAAAATGCATATTCAGTCAAATAATTTTCTTTTTGTTTTTCATTACCGCTTTGATTGCAAAAACATCCGATTATTTTTGATAAAGAATCTTGCATTTTTAAGACATACAGGTCCCTTCCAATGCATGTTTATAAGATTGAAATCTCGAAATCTTATTCGGAAGGTTGAGTGACCCAAGTGTTGAAATCTTGACACGCCTGGGGCACGGTTTTATCTAACGATCTGTTTTGCAGGTGCTGTTAGTTATTTTCACTCACTTGCAGGTTGTGATGTGGAAGCTTGTCGACAAAAAAAACAAATCCTCGTGGGAGTCCAATCAGGGACGAATGTATGAAGGAATGACGAAGAGACGTTGAGACGTACGCTGATCCTTGAATGATAATCAAGAAGACTCTTCACAATCGGAAGATTGGAAAGTCTGTAGAAGTTCCCCGCAGGGTCCAATCAGGGACGAGTGAATGGGTAGAGAAGCAATGCAGAGACGTTAAGACGTACGACGACCCTTGGAATTAATCAAGAAGACTCTTCAAAGTCGGAAAAGTGAAAAGTCTGTATAATCCCCAGGAGTTCGTTCTCCGTCGAGTACGGAGCGATTGGGAATACAAGATGATGGAGCAGAAAAGGTCCAGACGAGTCTGGGAGTTCTCAAAAGTGGAAAGCTGATACGAGATTGGGAGGCGGATACCGTGGTTTGACGAGTCGACGGGTTTTCTGTACCAACTTTTCTCATTTCCCCAGCTAAGTCCCCAAGCGGAGTTGTGAGGACTAACTCCCCAGCAGGTCCAAGGTCTGTGGATCCCCTAGCTGAGTCAGGATAGTTATCCCCGGCAGGTTTAAAACAGTGTTTCCTCAGCAGCCAGGCCTGAAGGTTGCTATTCCCCGAGTGGAGCAGGTTTCAATGAAATATATCTCCAGCAGTGTATCCTACGTGTGGATTGGAGGGGTCGTCCCCAGCGGAGTAGCATTCGTTTCCCCTAGCAGGGTCAGGATGGTTATCCCCAGTAGGTTTCAGATCGATGCTTCCCCAGTCGACAGGCCGGGAGGTTGCTGTTTCCCAGTGAAGTCGACAGGTATCTGTGAGGGTTCTCCAAGCAGAGTCGGGATTGATATCCCCAGCAAGTCAAAGACTGTTGTATCCCCACGGAGTGTTGGTGGTTCTTATCCCCTGCAGTTCCCCCAAGCGGATTGGGTGCAAAGGAGGTTTTTCCCTAGCAAGGGTTACCTTTTCCCAGCAGCAGCGCTATTCCCCAGCAGGGTGGAGATCAGAGTGTTGGCGAGTTCCTCAACGGAGTGACTCGTGCTCCCCAGTAGAATCCCTTGAGGGGGACGTTTTTTATGCATTCATCATGTAGAATAAGCATAGAATGTTGCATAGAAAAATAAACCGCGTAGCATTTCCATAATTATGGAGCATTACGCAGAGAAAGTCATTCATCATTGTAAGCATAAGCTAGTCTCAAGCCGTGGTTATCGTTTGAGAAGTGGTTTTGCCCAAAGGTGAAGAGGTGTTACTCCGAGGAGTTTAGCCTCATGATTTAATCAAAGGTATTTCCCAGTAGTGCGATACTGGAAGGATTTGTTTCCGTCAAGCAGAGATGGGAGGTGTTATGTGATCAGCACAGTTCAAGCCGTGGTTACCGCTTGAAATTTTGTTTCGCCGAATGGTGAAGATGTTACTCTGAGGAGTTTAGCATCGTGATGTCAGATCAGCAATGTTCTCCAGTAGTGCGATACTGGATGAGTTTTTTCCGTCGGACGGAGAGGGAAGTAAAATCGAAGGATGTTACGCGATCAGCACGATTTTCGGGGTTCAATTGGAGAAAGGGAAATGTTGAGACATTTTCTGGAGAGCGGGGTTCATATGGAGATTGGAGATGAAGATTATATCCAGGATGAGGTCCTTAGGATTATCTTCTGTTCATGTGTCACCTTAGACTTTGGCAGAGGCCAACAGAAGTCGTTAGGGGTGTCTTCTGAAGAAGAGATGCACATGTTACCTTCCTTTTGTGAAGGTGTACCCTCTGATATGTCGCCCTCAGAGTGGTTTGGTGTTATTTCCGATGTTGCCAGCGGAATTATCACGAGAGATGGGAGAACGGGGTTCAAATGGAGAAAAGGAAATGTTGCGACATTTTCTGGAGATCGGGGTTCAAATGGAGAAGGGGAGATGTTGCGACATTTTCTGGAGAATGGGGTTCACAATGGCGATCGCAAGTTATCGTCAGGCGACTGGGGTTCAAATGGAGAAAAGGAGACACGAGGTGTTTTCTGGAGAATGGGGTTCATTATTTTGGCAAACAAAGTATCGGGGTTCGAATGCAGTGATCCGGGATCATTGGCGCAAGAGAAAATTTCGGGGTTCAAGAAAAGCATAAAAAAGGAAGAAAGAGATAATAATCCCCAGCGGATGTGTGGTGTTCAGGCCATGGTTATCCCTGTGTTACCATTTATTTTGGTATCCAGGTCGACAGGCTGTTTCGGTGATCAGGCCGACTTTTTCAGTTCCGGACGGATGTTTTTTCAGAGATTGCTTCTTTGCCGATTCTGACAGGCATTGTTAATTATTTCCCATCAGAGTGCAAATTGTTCGTCTGTTCTTGGTATTCAATCACTCTTCATCCTGATCATCTGAAAGCCGAGGCTATTCATATCGACAGGTTCACAGTGGATTGAATAGGGACAGCTGTAACACCTCAAAATTTGCCCTCCTCTCTTGGGACTGGCATAACATATTTGCATATCATTTTAGGTCATTAGGCATTGCATATTGCATATCATGTGGTTACATGGTGCAAGTCATCCTCATAAGTCTTGATCAGGAGATGAAGAGGTCATGATGCAAGTTAGGGTTTTCATTGGATGGACTGATCACTAACTGTCTGAGGATGTGGTGATTCAAATTAGGGTTTCTTGATTCTCAAGGAGATTGGTCTACATCTTGGTGGCCAATCAGGGCAATGATACATCATCCAAGAAGTTCAAGAGTTTGATCAGCTACCTTGAGATTAGGGTTTTGACCACTGGTTAACCCTAATCAGTTGCATTGGGCCAATCAGGGCATGGCAAGGAGATGGGGTCTACAATGGATATGGGGATCATTTCATGATTATATTGAGCTTATGGAGGCTAGGGTTTCATCCTTGAGCTATTGCATCAGAGAATTGGGGCTCAGTTTGATCAGTGCATTGCCAAATTCATCTATCAATTGAAAAAGTCAACTGTGGTCAACTGTGCTTGATTTTATGGATTTGGAGGTGGGAGAGAGTTGGATACACTTCATTCATGTTGAAACAAGTTTCATTTGACATTTCAAACCTCAAGAATGAAGAAAATAAAGTCAGACAAAAAATTGCCAAAAATAGAAAGTGACTCGTAATGGAAGTTTCCAAAAATGGAAAGTTTTTCACCACAAAATTACATGTCCAAGAATGCTTCAAATGGATTTTTGTTCAACATGAAAGTTGTAGATCTTGCTCTCACCTTTCCAAAAAGTCAAAGAACTTGAAATTCCCATGCATGGTTGACAAGATATGGTCCATTCATTTTCCAAAAATGCCTAAAATCAAGGTGGCATAACTTTCACATGGAATGTCCAATTTGGGTGATCTTTTTGTGAGCAAATCCCATGTCACATTTGCTTTCATGAGGTGTGATCAAAATTCATCAAAAATGGTCAAGGCAAAAAGTCAATTTTCAAGTGGATTCATGTGTATTTTTGGCATGGCATAGTGAAATTGAGAAATACAAGGCCTGTGAACATGAGACCAATTCCAACACACTCCAAATGCCAAATAGAACATGTTTGGGCTGTCATGAGCTGTCACATGGCATTATTTGGAAAGGTCATTTTTGCCCTTGCACTTAAAATCTCATTTGTGCTAATCACTTCAAAATTTGCTAATTTGGATTAAACAAAGTGATTAAGGAGATGGTATAAGTTGCTAATTGTAACAGAATCATAATCACAATCACATTTCTCAAGATCCATAACTGAATTTCACCAAAACCTCTCAAATTCTCTCAAGAACTTCATCACTTTTTTCAACAATTCTTCATCATTTCTTCATCAAATCGAATGATTCTTCTTTGGTTCATCTTCTACAAGCCTTAATCCACATCTGTTTTGACAAATCCGTGGCAAAAGCATCAAGAATCTCAACTGTCCAAAGCTTGCACATTAATGGAAATTTCTTCATTCTTGCAGTTGGAGCATCGTTGAGCTGAGGATCTTTCTCCAATCATCTTCCTATGCGTCAATCTCCATCTGTTTTGGCAAATTACACCTTGAAACATCCAAATCGCGCACTGCCATAATCACAAGGTCAGTTTTCGAATTTCACCTTTGCTCAAATCATGATATGCGTTTTAAAGATCTTTCAATGTAGAATCACATGATGTTCATAGTTTGCGAATTGATTGAGTGTGGTGAGAGAAATCATGATTTGAAGTTTTGTGCTCGTATCTTATTTTGCTCGATCCCGCTGCCATGGTTAGAATTAGGTTGAATAAATTACATATCCTTAATCCTTGTTGAAGGACGGTTCTAGTGATATATGGCATGAGCATTTTCATTAAAATTTGATGTTCATCATTTCTGGAGATTTCTGGATTGATTTTTGGTGAAGAACCTGTGAAACGCGCGTTTGATCCAAAGTATCCTGGCCTTGATTTTGAATGTTGTTTCCCGCCATGCCTCAACCAATAGAAACGCGCCACTGCGTTTAAGTGGAACGGCGCCGTTTTGGCCAAGTTCTTAAGTATTACAAGTTTGCCATTATCAGATTAATTGGATTTATTTCTTATTTCTTTTTCATTTCTTTTTCATTTTTGATGCTTGATCTTTAGAAAATCATAACTCACTCATTTTTTATCCAAATTGAGTGAGATTTTTTTCATGATGCTCCTGGTGATGTGTAGAATTTAATCATGAGTTTTGTGATTTTTGTGCACGAGTAAAAAATTAAATTGCTTAGAGGTTGATTGAATGTGTCACATTTGTACATGTCTTGCCATATCATTCATAAAATGTTGATGCTTTTCAAGCAATGGATGAAATTTTTTGTGCATATTCTGGACTCTTTGATGGTGATTTTGATGTAGAGTTTGTGGTTTTTGGATACCTGGATGTTGAGATATTAATTTTTGAATTGAGGTGTGACAATTTGTGTCACACCAAGCTAGGTCAACTTCATGATTTTATTTGAGATGCGTAGGGACCTTGGATTGAGCCAATTTTTTGCATGATTGAGAATTAATATGTCAAGATTAGATGTGAATTTTTCTGGATTTATTGGTTGCATTTTCTAATTGATTGAATATTTTCTTCCCTGTGTGCTCATTTGGCAACTTTGTGTGACACATGTTGGTATTTCATTGGTGAAATTCTCATAGTGTATTGGATGAAGATGAAATTTGACATGTGGATTGTAGACACATTATAAGTCATTGTGGTTTTGATCCCATTCATTTCTTAATTGTTGTCACTGTTTTATGATTTTTGGAAGTTGATGCTTATGTTAATGCCTTGTGTTGGCTTGTTTGAAATTATCTGAACTTCTTGATTTTCATTGACCTACTTCCTTTTGTCCAATTGAGCTGAAAATTTACATGCTATCCATTGAATATGTTCTGTTTAGGTGTGAATTTTTGTGGAATTAATTGAATTGTTTTGGTATGCTTTTGATTGAGATAGTTCTGTTTGGTCTTTTGAAGTTGCAAATTGCATGTTGGATGCTATTTTGTGCATCAAATGATAATGGTGATTGATATGAGCATGGGACCAATTGAATTTGTTTCTAAATTGTTTGAATGTGATTTTGGATAATTTTCACTTGCTGTTTTGATTTTTTCATCCCCTTTGGACCCTAGGCTTGGCCTAGTGGTCTAGTTTCTCACATTTGGTTTGGATTTTCAGGTTGAAATGCAAAAGCCTTAAGGAGAAAATTGCAAGCTGATTAAATTGAGTTTTGTTTGATGTTGTAAACTAACTTGTTTTGTGTTGTAGGGTTTGATGCTTGAGCTTGGGCTCATGGCTTGCACTTGTGTGCATTAATTTGTGTTTGACTGTACAGATTAACATTTGCTGTTTACTGTTGGTTTGTCTGAGTACTGATGATACTTGATTGATTTCAGGTACATTAAGTTGCTTACAGTTCTTTAAGAACTTGCTTGCTGCTGCTTGGTTGTATAAACCAGTTGAGGTAGACTCTCTTGTCTCCATGTAGTCTGGAAGACCTGGCTTGTTATTTAGCCAGGCAACTGTCTGAAGTCCTCCTTAAGAGGCGATGTTTGTGATTGTTTACTTTTGTGCCAAGCAGGTAAAGACCTCTATGAGGCAATTGGCGGAACCCAAGGGATATGCAATCTATCCCCCGCTATTCTGTTGAGTCGTCCCTCTGCTCACACCACTGTGTTGATGCGTTGGGACACAAACCCAAGATCTTGTACTTTGTACAGTTGTGTCAGAGTCTTGAGTGTAGAAGGGTCCCTCCATTCTGGACCCACACTCCTTTGTCTGAAGCTCTCCCTGATCAGGGATAAGAGCTGTGAAGTCTAATCTTCACTCACCTTTCATCAGCTTCACCTTAGCCTCTCAAGGTTAAGAGCTAACTCTACCCTTGTACAGATGACTTGCCTCGGCAGTCCACCCTTTGCTTGAGCCTCACTTGACTGGATATAGTGTGTGCTATGTGAAATGTTTGTTTTATTTTGATTGGTGCTTGCATGCTTGTTTTTCCTGGTTAGGATTAGCTTGTTGTTGAGCAAGTTAGGATAGAACGGTGAAAAGACGATGGAAGAACGTGCGACGATCCTGGAGGGTTAATCAAGAAGACTCTTCAAAGTCTGAAGAATTGGGAAGTTGATACCAATTTGAGGGGTTCGATCTCCGTAGAGTACGGAAAAGTCAAGAATACAAGGTGATGAATCAGAAAAGTCCAGACAAGTCTGGAAGCTCTCAAAAGTGGGAAGCTGACACTGGATTTAGATGTTGAATACCAGGGTTCGACGAGTCGACGGGTGTTCTGTGCCAGACTTTCCTTATTTCCCCCAAGCAGAGTCGGGATTGTTATCTCCCCAGCAGGTTCGAGGTCGGTGTTTCTTCGACAATCAGGTCTGAGGTTATTTCCCTAGCAGGGTGGGGGTTGTTAATTCCTCAGCAAGTCGAAGATTGTTGTTTTCCCCGCAGAGCGCGTCGGTAGTCGTTTCCCAGCGAAGTCCCCAAGCGGATCGGGTTCAGTGGAGTTCATCCCTGTTGAGGGTCGTCCTTTCCCTAGCAGCAGTACTATTCCCCAACAGGGGGGAGATTGGAGCGACAGCGAGTTCCCCAGCAGAGTGCCTCGAGCTTCCCAGTAGAGTCCCTTGAGGGGGATACTTTTTATGCATTCATCATTTAGATAAGCATAGCATATTGCATAGCTAATTGCGTAGCATTTCCATGATTGTGGAGCATTACGCTATAAAAAAAATCACGCATCAGCATTGCAAGCATAAACTAGTCTCAAGCCATGGTTACCGTTTGAGGTTTGGTTTCGCTGGAAGTTGGAAGATGTTACTCTGAGGAGTTTAGCATCATGACGTTGGAGCAACAATGTTCCCCAGTAGTGCGATATTGGAGGAAAATTTTCCATCGGGCGGAGATGGAAGTAAAATCAAAGAACGTTACGCGATCAGCGCGAAAATCGAAGAATGGAGAGAAGGAAATGTTGCGGCATTTTCTGGAGAACGGGGTTCAAATGGAGATTGGAGTTAAAGATTGTATCCGGGATGAGGTCCTTAGGATTGTCTTCTGATCGTGTGTCACCTTAGACTTTGGCGAGGCCAAGAGAAGTCGTTATGGGTGGCTTCTGAGGAAGAGATGCACATGTTACCTTCCTTTTATGAAGGTGTACCTTATGATATGTCGCCGTCAGAGTGGTGTTTGGTGTTATTTCCGGCGTTGCCAGCGGAATTATCACAAGAAAATGGAGAACGGGGTTCAAATGGAGAGAAGGAAGTGCTGGGCATTTTCTGGAGAGCGGGGTTCAAATGGAGAAAGGGAGACACGTGGTGTTTTCTGGAGAATGGGGTTCACAACAGCGATCGCGAGTTATCGTCAGGCGACTGGGGTTCAAAGGGAGATTGGGGTTCATTGTTTGGCAAACAGGATTGTTATGAAGTTGTCGGGGTTCAAATGCGGTGATCGGGGATCATACGCGCGGAAATAATTGTTCGGGGTCCAAGAAAAAGCAAAAAAAAATCAATCACGAGAAGTTTTGGGGTTCTAGGAAAAAAAAAAGAGAATAATCCCCAGCTGAGCGCAGATTGTTCGTTCACAGTGGATTAAGTAGGGATGGCATGCTCATGGCTTATTATTCCCAACATAAGTCGTTGGCCCACGTGTCGTCTCATTCATCGCTTTACCTTATTGTTGCGGATGCTGATCGACATGAGATTTTCCGATGTTCAGATCGAAGAAGCTTCCGAAGTTCAGATCGATGCAGCTTACGGCATTCAGGCCAGGTTTCCGGTGTTCAAGCCGAGGTGGGTACTCAGACCAGATTTTCTGATGTTCAGATATAAGAAGCTTCCGAAGTTCAGATCGATGCAGCTTGCGGCATTCAGGCCAGGTTTCTGGTGTTCAGGCCGAGGTGGGTATTCAAACCAGATTTTCCGATGTTCAGATCGAAGAAGCTTCCGAAGTTCAGATCGATGCAGCTTGCGGCATTCAGGCCAGGTTTCCGGTGTTCAGGCCGAGGTGGGTATTTAGACCAGATTTTCCGATGTTCAGATCGAAGAAGCTTCCGAAGTTCAGATCGATGCAGCTTGCGGCATTCAGGCCAGGTTTCCGGTGTTCAGGCCGAGGTGGGTATTCAGACCAGATTTTCCGATGTTCAGATCGAAGAAGCTTCCGAAGTTCAGATCGATGCAGCTTGCGGCATTCAGGCCAGGTTTCCGGTGTTCAGGCCGAGGTGGGTATTCAGACCAGATTTTTCGATGTTCAGATCGAAGAAGCTTCCGAAGTTTAGATCGGTGCAGCTTGCGGAATTCAGGCCAGGTTTCCGATGTTCAGGCCGAGGTGGGTATTCAGACCAGATTTTTTGATGTTCAGATCGAAAAAGCTTCCGAAGTTCAGATCGATGCAGCTTGCGGCATTCAGGCCAGGTTTCCGGTGTTCAGGCCGAGGTGGGTATTCAGACCAGATTTTCCGATGTTCAGATCGAAGAAGCTTCCGAAGTTCAGATCGATGCAGCTTGCGGCATTCAGGCCAGATTTCCGGTGTTCAGGCCGAGGTAGGTATTCAGACCAGATTTTCCGATGTTCAGATCGAAGAAGCTTCCGAAGTTTCCGGTGTTCAGGCCGAGGTGGGTATTCAGGCCAAGTTTCAGGTATTCAGACTGCTGAGCGGCATTCAGGCCATGGGTATTCCTGTGTTACCATTTATTTTGGTATCTAGGTCAACGTTCTTTTCGGTATTCAGGCCGACTCCCACTGTACCAGCCGGGTTTTTCAAAATCACCTCTTTGCTGATTCTGACAGGCATTGTTAATTATTTCCTAACGGAGTGCAAATTGTTCGTCTGTTCTTGGTATTCAATCACTCTTCACCCTGATCATCTGAAAGTCGAGGCTGTTCATATCGACGGCTGTAACACCTCAAAATTTGCCCTCCTCTCTTGGGACTAGCTTAGCATATTGCATTTCATATTTAAGGCATTAGGCATTGCATCTTTGCATATCATGTGAAAATAGACAAGTCATCCTCCTAAGTCATTCTCAGAAGATAGAAAGGTTAAGAGATTCAAGCCTGGGGGTCTCATGGATTGATCACCAACCATCTGAGGGTTTGTGCTTCAATTAGGGTTTTATTGGCCCTTCAAAAGGTGGAGAATTATATTGATTTCAAGGGTACATCATCATCATCATGGTTATGTCCTTATCAAAGGTTTCAGAGTTCATGCTCAGGTTCCTTGGGATTAGGGTTTTGACCTCTGGTCAACCCCAATCAATTGCATTATTTCAGCCAGGGATTTTCAAAGAGATGATGTTATTTCTTGGATGAGGATCATATGATTATCATGTTGAGCTTATATAAGCTAGGGTTTCATTTTGGAGCCATTTCCCCAAGTGGTGGAGGCTCAAGCTGATCAGAGCACTTCTAGATCATTTGTCAACCAGAAAGTCAACAGAAAGTGAACTGAGGGTTGTGAGGTGGAGAAATGAGTTTCAACATCTCATTCATGTTCAAAAGAGGTTCATTTGTCATTACAAACATATATCTTGAAGAATTTGAGGTCAGTGCAAAAGTTTCCAAAAATGGAAAGTGACCTGTAATTTCAAGTTTCCAAAAATGGAAAGATTTTGGTTCAAATTCAACTTGATTTTACATCATCAAAGAAGCTTCAAATGAATTTTTGTTGAACATGAAAGTTGAAGATATTTCTCTCCCATTTCCAAAAAGTCCAAGATCATGAATTTATGATGAATGGTTGAGGAGATATGAGCAAATGATCATGAAGTATGCATGGAACTTCAAAGTCCCATAACTTTTGATTCAAAACTCCAAATGAAGCCACTCTTTTTGCAAAATTCTTGTCTTGACCTATGCTTTTCAAATCCAATCTTGCATTGCATGAAATTTAATCATATGCTCATGTGCTAATTCAAGTGAATTTTGGAGGGAAATTGAGGAATTTAAAATTGGTGCATCATATGAACAAAATACCATTTCCATTGTGTTCATTAGGTGATTTTGAGTGAAATTGGATGCTTGCATGTTACTATTCACGTCCAAATTAGGCCATGCACCACACTTTTCCAAATTTGCAAAACACCTCTCATTTTCACTAATCCTAATTAACTCATGCCTAATTCTAGTTTGGATGTGATTAGTAGAGCATATATAAACCAAATCATAACAGAATTGTTCATAGTCACAAATTCTAGATCTAGAAAACTTTTTCCCTCCAAATTTTTCTCTCATTGGAATTTAAATTTTCTCCACACAACCACACATTTTTTTTATAGATCCATCATCCTCATGACATTTGGAGCATGATTCATCCATTTTTTGTGGAATTTGAGCAAGGTTTGAAGCATGTCAAGCATATGAACACATCAATGGCAAGTGCAAATTAAGCAAGATCTAGGTCGTGGCAAGCATCCATTTCTACATCAAGCTTCATAACAAGAGTGGAGAAGGAGATTTGGAGGCTTAGGAAACTTGAACACACTGTTTTCATCCACTGCTCTTCAAGAGGTCAAAAATTCGAATCTCATAAATCTTGATTTTATGTACATAAACTTGTAGAGCTTTCATCACTGAGAATTCTGATATAAATTTCATGAAATTTGGATGAAAAATGAAGAAGTTATGTTGAATTAAAGTTTAGATCTAGAAACTTATTTCCTTCGATCCAGAAAATAGATGATGAATTAGGCTTAGCTTTTATGATATTTGGAATGTACTCATCAAGACCTTTCCAACGGTATATAGTTTGTAAAATTCTGAAGAAAAAAAAAGTTGCACCTCCGCCGTGTACACGGTCGGAGAAGACGACCGAAACTACTGTGTGGCGGATAAGGTTATGTAGTGAAACGCTGCATTTCATGTTGTAGCAAGAACCTTGGCCGAGCGGGTTTAAGTCTAGGCCTGGCGCGCTTTGAACGTACAGGGAGCAAGTTTGATTCCTGCTGGGCGCGTTTGAGATTTATTTTTTGTGTTGAGCGCCTTGTTTTAATTATGTACACGCTTCAGTTTTGTTTCAAATATTTTGCCAACTTTGAAGATTCATATCAAATTGAAAAATGATCCAATTAATTCCAGGTTTTTTACTACTTGATCCTTGAAATGCCTAGAACTTTATGGTTTTGATTTTATGATTTTACCATTTCTGGATTTTGAATTGTGGTTGATTATGTGAACATGTATGCTTTTGGACCTTGCTTCATTCTTTCTATCATGAAATGCTCAATATTGCTCCAATTGCCATGAAATTATGCATGATGATTCTTAACATGTTGGTGGATTTGTGTGATTTTATTTGGTATTTTTTGCTATTTCCTTCACTGTTTGGGACACATGTACTTTAGGTGTGACAATTTGTGTCACACAATTGGATGTCTTGCTTGTGCATTTTATTTCTAGGTCATTTGAGTTCTGTTGATCCTGATTTTTGGCATGGTGATTGTGTTAGACATGTTGTATGCTCATGAAACTTTCCAGAATTGTTTGACTCATTTCTGTTTTAATATGGAATTTTGATTCTCAATGGTTAATTGTGAGCCTTGAATTTGCCTTTGCCTTCTCTTGCACATGAAATGACTTTGCTTGATGATTTTGATTTGGTCCTTTTTAGGACATGTTCTTAATTGAATGTAGTTACTTCATGTTGAATATTGAGTTCTGTTTTGACTTTTTGATTCACCTTTGACCCTAGGCTTTGCCCTAGGGGTTTGTACTCACATTTGAGTTGTGCATTTCAGGTTCAAGCTTCTAGTCTTAATGGTTGATGTTGATATCATAAATTGAGATGCAGAATGCTTTTGTCCACTAACCCTTGTTATTTGTAGGCTATTTGAGATGATGAAACAATTTGAATGCTTGCACATAAAGCTTGCTTGTTGTGTATATTGGGAACCACTGTTGTTTGTCTGATTGATAGTTTGTCCGAACACTATACTGATTGTTTGGTTGTTTACACAGGTACTTTAGTAGCTTTAACTCAGTGCTTGAGTTGCTTTACTTTGCTTGTGGTTGGCATACCACCTAGGTAATGACCTCTAACTCCATGTAGTCTGGAAGACCTGTCATGTTATTTTGGCAGGCACCTGTCTGAAGCCCTCCTTAAGAGGCAATGTTTGTGCTTGTTTATCTTTGTGCCTTGTACATGTAAAGACCTCCTAAGTGAAGAGGCATTGGCAGATAGAAGGGATGCACAATCCATCCCCTGCTATTCATTTGACTCTTTCATCTTGCTCGCACTACGTGCTGATGCATTTTGAATAAACACCCAAAATCTTGTATACAGAGTCGGTCATGTGGAGTAGAGTCCCACATTCTGGACTCCCACACCTTCATTGATTCAAGCTCTCCCAGGCCAGGGATAAGAGCTATGAGGTCTTACCCTCATTACCATTTCATCTGCTTCACCCTAACTCTCAATGTTAGGGTTAAGAGCTCAAAACACCCATAACAGAACCGACTTGTTTGTCGAGGTTGATTTGACCCCTTGACTAAAGCCCAACCTTATATGAGCCACTTGTTTGCATATAGTGGGTGTGCTTGCTCTCCTGTGTTTGTGTTTGCTTACTTGATGTTTAGGCTAGCTTGCTTCCTGTGCGAGTTAGGTTTTGTTAGATACCTCAACATAGGACCATTGTGGATTGCATGACAACTATTAGGCTCGAGTCAGTCTCCCTTTTAGTTTGTTATTTCCCGGTCTCTGGTTAGGAGAAAGTTTCTCCCCTGTTAAGGGGAACTACGTCGCCCTGATCTTCATACCAGATGAGGTACGTAGGCAAGAGATCGTGCGAGATCTCTCCGAGCAACCTTTTCTTTTTTTGTGTGTGTTTGCTTAACAGCTATTAGGCTCGAGTTCCAGACTCCCTATTAGTTTGTCGGTTTAATAACCATTTTTGTGTGCTTGGAGTCTGATGTAAGTCCAACGATTGGCATTCGGTTTCCTATTTGTTGTGTGTTTGGAGTCTGATGTAAGTCCAGTCATTGGGATTCAGTTTCCTGTTTGTTGTATGCTTGGAGTCTGATGTAAGCCTAGCGATTGGCATTCAGTTTCCTATTTGTGGTGTGTTTAGAGTATGATGTAAGTCCAGCGATTGGCATTCGGTTTCCTGTTTGTGTTTGATGTTTGGAGTCGGACGTAAGACCAGCCATTGGCAGTCCATTTCCTGTTATGTGTTTCTTTTGACGTCTCAACGTCTTTGTGTTGTGTTTTGTTTCGGCGTGCGTTAGCCGAACTACGGTAGCTCTGATTCTCATTCCAGATGAGATACGTAGGCATAGGATGCGATATCCTAGCGAGCCCGTTCCCATTTCCTCGAACTACGTCGACTCTGATGTTTGTTTCTGACAAACTACGTAGGCCCAGGATGCGACATCCTGCTGAGTCCCCTTCCTCCGTCTTCTTCCATCTGTTGTTTTATTCTAGTGTTCGTGCATTCTTTTTAAGCAGTTATTTAGCAACCTTATTCTATTCTTTTGAGCGTGGATCCCGTCGAGTACGACGGACGTGAGGGGTGCTAATACCTTCCCCTTGCGTAACCGACTCCTGTACCTTGTAATCTCCGGTCGTAAGACCATTTCCTTTCCAGGTTTACTTCGAGTGTTTCCTTTCCCTCCTTTGGGATAAATAACGCACGGTGGCGGCTCTATTTGTTTTGTTTTTCCCGCCGGTTGTTTTTCGCGGATGTGACAATAGGGTCTATTCTTCTCTGATGTTCTCTGGAGGGTTTTGAATCTTCTTCGAGCGAAATCCGATTCATGCATACGGATGGGCTTATACCTTTCAGGTTAGAGATATTTATATCCTAAGGCTGAGGGATATCTTCGTAAAACATCTAAGAGTTGGTTTGTTTCCTCTTGGCTCAAGGTAGCACTGACTATAACTGGACGGTTCATCTCTTCATCGAGGAACACATATCTCAGGTTCTTAGGCAGTTCCTTAAGTTCTAATGTTGGTTTCTCAGGGCATGTCATAGGATCTGGGGTAAGGGATAAACATTCATAAAGGTTATCATCAATGTAGGGTTTCCCAAAGTCATCATCTTCCAGTATGAGAGTTGATGGCAACTTAATTGTTTTTATGATTTCTTCTTGTTCTAATTCCCTAACGCATTCATCAATGATATCTATGGCATAACATACGTCTCTCATCACAGGTGCCATAAGAAATTTCGAAAGTATAAATTCTATTTTCTCGTCACCTACCTCAAAGGTCAACTTTCCTCTCTTGACATCTATTATGGCTCATGTAGTGGATAAGAACGGTCTACCTAGAAGGATTGGTATATCATTGTCCTCTTTAATGTCCATGACAACAAAATCAGTAGGGATAAATAACTGACCTATCCTAACAGGGACATCTTCTAATATTCCTATCGGATACTTAACAGATCTATCAGCTAACTGAAGTGACATCTTAGTAGGCTGTAATTCTCCTAAGTTTAACCTCTCACAAACTGCTAAAGGCATTAAGCTCACACTAGCTCCTAAGTCTAGAAAAGCTTTTTCGATGACATGACTACCCAAGAGACAAGGAATGGAGAAATTTCCAGGATCTTTATCTTTTTTGGCTAACTTATTCTCAGAAATAAAATTGCATTCCAAGGGTTTCGGATCGTCGAGTCTACGTTTGTTGGTAAGGATGTCTTTGAGACATTTTGCATAAGAAGGTATTTGGGTGATGGCTTCTGTGAAAGGGATTTCTACGTGAAGTTTTTCTATAACCTTAATGAATTTCTGATACTGGTTATTGATCTGGTTTGTTTGAGTCTTTGCGGATATGGTATCGGTGGTTTATATGGCGGGGGTGGTACATAAGTTTTGTCTTTAGGTTCTTCTCCTTTTTCTTGACCTTCCTGTTTTTCAGATTCATCTGGTTCCTTTACTTCGTCTGTGGGTTCGGTATATTCCTTAGAAGTTTTGGGTTAACTCAATCTTGGGTTTGGTGGTTCATCATAAGCGTTCCCACTTCGTAGGGTAATGGCATTGGCTTGTCCTCTCGGATTCTATTGAGGTTGTCCAGGGAACTGTCCTCCAGGTGTAGTCTGGGGGGCTTAGTTTAAAGCTACTTGAAGATCTGGGTTTCAAGCATCTTAGTATGAGTAACTATTTGGTCAACCTTGGTTCCTAACTAGGAAATCAGTTCATTAACGTGAATGTTCTGGTTCATGAACTCTTTGTTTTGTTGGGTTTGAGCAGTGATAAAATTTTCCATAATTTTCTCAAGGCTCGGCTTTGGTGGCACAGGTTGCATAAGTTGATTCGGTCTTGGGGCTTGGTGACCTGGTTATCTCGGAGGTGTATTATTTTGGATAGGGTTATTGTTCTTATAGGAAAAGTTCGGATGATTCCTCCATCCAGGGTTATAGGTATTCGAATATGGGTTCCCTTAGGTGTAGTTCACTTGCTCAGAGTGGGTTTCCTTTAAGAGACTGCATTCTGCAGATTGGTGTCCTTTGGTTCCACATATCTCACAATCCGGCGAAACTGCAGCTGCAGTATTCGAGTTTATGCACATATGCTCGACCTTGAGGGCCAACGCGTCCATTTTAGCTTGCATAATGTCTATAGAGCTTAACTCATGTACTCCTCCTTGGGATTCCTTCTTCTCAACTGTTGCTCGTTCGACTCCCCATGATTGATGGTTTTGAGCCATATCCTCGATCAGGGCACTAGCTTCAGGATAAGGTTTGTTCATCAATGCACCTCCTGCGGCAGCGTCGATGGTCATCTTAGTGTTATAGTGAAGTCCTCTATAGAAGGTCTGAATGATTAACCAATTTTCTAAACCATGATGTGGGCATGCTCTTAATGGCTCTTTATATCTCTCCCAAGCTTCGAACAACGATTCTCCTTGGTTCTAGGTAAATCTGGTTATGTGGTTTCGAAGAACAACGGTCTTACTTGGGGGGAAGTATCTAGCAAGGAACACTTTTCTAAGGTTATCCCAAGTTGTTATGGAATTGGGCAGAAGGGAATCTAACCATGATAGGGCTTTATCTCTGAGGGAGAAAGGGAATAATCTTAAACGGATTGCCTCAGGAGAAGCTCCATTGGTTTTAAAAGTGTCTGCTAATTAGAGAAAGATTTTTAAATGTTGGTTT
The DNA here is from genome assembly GCF_024323335.1 of Lathyrus oleraceus. Taxonomy (NCBI): domain Eukaryota; kingdom Viridiplantae; phylum Streptophyta; class Magnoliopsida; order Fabales; family Fabaceae; genus Lathyrus; species Lathyrus oleraceus. The sequence continues at coordinate 362,528,997 of NC_066585.1, read as the reverse complement.
GGGTTCTCAGTAGCAAGACCTGTGAATTATCTCTGTTGCACTAGTTATAACAGGGAGGGTTTAAGTTTGAAATTATTAGCTGGGATTGTTGGGTTTACTATACTAGAACTAGGTTCTTCGTTGGATGGTTGGGTGAAATCCTTAAGAGGTCTTTGGTTTTGATCTTCGGCCATAGCTATCCTAATTCTATGGAAAAATAAATGTGCGCGAGCGTAAAGTTCAGGTTCCGCCAGAGGGTATACTAAGCTTCCGGTGCTACGATTTCTTTGCATTGACCGGCAGGTAACAACCTAAGTCTAAACGATATAACAACAGGGTACGAAATTTGACGAAATCGGTCCCTGGCAACTGCGCTAAAAACTTGATGCGTGCTTTTCGCAAGTATACGAACGCGTCAGAGTAATATAAAAGATTGTCGAATCCACAGAGACCAAGTGTCAATCTATCGTTATCTATTGTTATGGTGTTTATCTAAGGTAATCGAAATAGGGGGTTTTAAGAGTGCACAATGAAAAGTAAAGTATTAAATTAAATTCAATTAATAAAGACAGGTTCGAATGTAATTCACATAATCAATTAATAATCCAAGTACTTGCTAATAGAATTACTTATGGGCAGTGTTTCCTACTGTGAAAAGAACCAATTTAACGGGAACTGTCACTTTCGCGTATTCAAAACCGAGTTGTACTCCCTAATCAAACCCTCTTATTGTCACTTATAAAAAGGCGCGCATTGCGTTAGACTAGTAAACCTATTTTTAAGAAATATAGTATCTTGACTAAGTTGAAAAGTATTTTGACCTGGATTCCTTAACCAAAAGAGGTTCTCACGAACCAGACTCTAAACTTATAAACGCGTCCGAAAATAGTTTTAAAATCACTTTTCTTCTTAAGTTAAAAACTCCTAATGAACTAAACAAAGCGCTTTCGCTGTATTTGAAATAGTTAAAAACAACTAAGTTTAAAAGGACGTTGGACGGCTTTCGATCTTACCCAACGGAAATTAAGTGCGGGAAAACTTAAGTTGAAAGTCAAAATAGCCCTTAAGTGTTTCTACAAACAATTGTACGGATTATCGGTTCAATTACGATTCTTACATTCTAACCTTTATAGGTTTAGCTAGACATGGTAAAGTAAAGGTGCATTTTAATTTAAATAAAAGTAGTGTGAGTGCGAGAAATAAATCAAAGTAGTGCGAATGCGAGAAATAAATAAAAGTAGTGCGAGTGCGAGATATAAATGAAAGTAGTGCGAGTGCGGAAAATAAATAAAAGTAGTGCGAGTGCGGAAAATAAACAAAGTAGTGTGAGTGAGGAAAATAAACAAAGTAGTGTGAGTGCGAGAAATAAATTAAAGTAGTGCGAGTGCGGGAAATAAATTAAAGTAAAGACAGTGCGGGAAAGTAAAGTAGACAAAGGTAAAGTAATAAAACCTGCTCCAATCGGAGGATCGAATAAAGTGCGTAACAGAAATGAAAATGGCGGCAGGATTAACTTCCTTCCAAAGTGCTCCAAACTCGATTACATACTCGATTATATAGTTGTGGCAACATTCCGATGTGAAGCGGTTACCACTTTTATAATACTAAATATATGCCTAATTGTAATTAAGTTTGTTCTAAGTTTGGATGATGAAACAAATGAAATCGAGTCTCTATTTATAAGCAAGAAAAATAATAGAAATGACAAGGATGCCCTTCAATTCGAATTTGGGAGGGAAACTTCTTTCTTCTTGTGGCGCCCGCCACAACACGATGGCGCCTGCCATAAGGGTAAATTGTGGCACCCAAGTGGAGATAGTGGGAGACTTGGCAGTTGAGGGAAGTTGATCCATGACACGTCATGGATGGAACCATGGCGCCAGCCACAGTGGGAGCCACAAGTGCAAAATGGTGATTTTTAGTCTTTTTATCTCATTTTCACTCCTTTTCTCGATCGGGGCTCTGATTAGACTGAAAATCTGAAAACAAAGAAAAATATAGTAATAACATAACAAAATAATAATAAAACAACTAAAATGCATGCGAAATCAGAGTCGAAAACACGGTGAAATTCAGTGTCATCAAGTACCAATTGAAGAGTCAATTTTAGAAGATACTTATGATGCAATGTTATGTATGCAAGATGCTGATGCATGTTCAGGCTTTTGCAGGGGAATATGTGAATGCAAGTTTTGTAAGTTATGCCAAGTATGATTGGACTTTGTGGGGGAATATTTGTTAGGAATACCAATGATGATTGGGTTTAGCAATTGTTTGGGGAGTGGGGATTGACTTCCCAACATTGGAGACTGGAATTCCTGATGTCTAAGCAAGCAACAGGTGCCATATTTGAGGATTTATACCGGGGAATTTCTTGATTGGGCCAAGTCCAAGGGACTGTGTGGCGCTTTTAGGTGTACCAAGTATGTTGGACTATGGTTACCTTTAGCTACTTTTGAAAGAGAAGTAATTCGATATTTTTCCCTAAATTTTTTTTTTAGTAAAATTTGTTTTACCGAAATTTTTTCAATGTGATGTCAATTTAAGAAAAGTCACATTTCACAAACAAAGCAGGAAAAGTAAAAATATTTAGCACATATGAGGGAGTTGATTTTATTGATAAAATGATCCCAAAAATGGGCGATTTGTACAAGGAAGCAACTCCTAAAAAGAGGTGATTGCAAAAGGAAATTGAAAAAATATAATGGTAATGGAATAACTTGGATTCCCACCAAGTTATAGTTCTGCTATAGTCCTTATGTCCTTGATTGTCCTTAGATCTTGCTTCCGAAGGAGAGCGACTAAATTGATTTGCTGAGGAGTGAAGAAAGATTCTTTACGAGATGCAGACTCTCGCTTTTATGAATCCCTAATTTTTTCCTAGACATCCCTTTCGGGTTTTCAGTCTACCGGGACACCCATTTTTGTATAAGTCGCCCTTTCAGGTTTTCAACTTGTCGGGCTTTTTTTTAAGCATAGTATTTTTTGACTGCATCCGCGTTCACGGGGGATGGAAGATCTTCACCATCCATAGTTTCAAGGATTAAGGCTCCTCCAAAGAAGACCTTTCTTACAACATATGGGCCTTCGTAGTTCGGCGCTCATTTATCCCTTGGGTCACACTACGCCAAATAAGGGAAAAGAGGGCGCTTTTTTTGGCCTATAACAGCGTTTTAAAGCGCCCTCTAATCTGGCGCTGGCATAGGTAAAGACAACGCTTTTTTTCCTGGTGAAAGCGCTCTCTAAAGTGGCTCTTTAAGCCCTTTAAGGGCCACTTTAGAGGGCGCTTTTTAAAGAAAGCGCCCTCTAAAGTGGAAACTTTTAAGGGTTTAGAGGGCGCTTTTACTGGAAAGCGCCCTCTAAAGTGGAAACTTTTAAGGGTTTAGAGGGCGCTTTTACTGGAAAGCGCCCTCTAAAGTGGAAATTTAAAGGGTTTAGAGGGCGCTTATTTTGGAAAGCGCCCTCTAAAGTGGGTGGTTATTTAAAAAAAAAATTTAAAAAGCGCTATATTTTTTTATTTATTTTAGACAACCTGTATATTGAAGCAGTACACCCAAAACTGTATAATTTGAAGCCCTTTTTCACACATTACATTCAACAAGCCTTATATACAAAAATCCATACATATACAACAATCCACTGATATATAATCGTTTAACTTCTAAAGATTCTAAATATACAACCAATTCATAACTTAAAAAGAAATAAAACTTAGTAGCAAAAGCATCTCTGAGATGTATGTTTTTTTTGCTAGCCGTAGTCTTCTTAGCAACAACCTCTTTTTGTTCAATATCAATAGCATGAACCTAAAATATCATAAAATTAGTTAGGTGAAGTATAAGATCAAGAATTAACATTTTCTATGCATAAATATCATATAATTATGTTTATACCTTTTTTTTTGATGCAATTGACTCGATTTGCTGCGTAATCCCCTTATACTTTTGGTCCCTTATCTTTTGAAGATAGAATTGATATTTGTTAAGATGGACATGTTCCATTGTCGTAGAGGGATACTTTCAAATATCCAGCATCATCATCTACGCGAATGAGGCTTGACGACAATGGAACATCTCCATCTAAACAAATATCAATTGATACTTTCAAGTATCCCTTGCCCCTTGCACGAATGATTGACTTCATAATAGCCATTTTACCTGTAATAAAGAAAACAATTAAAATCAGATGACAAATATAAAAACAATTAAAATCATAAAAGCCATTTTACCTGTAATAAAGAAAACAATTAAAATCATTTGACCTGTACCTTTTTCACTAAGTTCTCTTTCTTTTCTTAGTTGGAATATGTTCTACATGTCTCTTAACAACACGGACGGTTGGATTGATCCAAATATCCTCATTATGATCATTTCTAATATATGAATCATTTGATATAATATTCTCATCTTGATCATTTCTGGTAAACGATTCAATCTCAACATCAATATCACCTTGATCTCTAGTGTTTTCATCAATTACTTTGTTGGAAAAAAGAACTATATACCATTTCGTACTTTTCGGATCATTGACATAGAACACTTGTCTAGCTTGAGAGGCTAGAATAAAAGACTCATCTTTGTATCCCACCCTATTAAGATCCACTTGCAAAAATCCTGACTTATCCATTCGAATGCCGTTATTATTTTCAACCCACTTGCAACCAAATATTGGAATCTGAAACTTCTCATAATCAAACACCCAAATGCGCTCGATAACACCAAAATACGACAGATTTGCAAATTTGGGGTTTAAGTCCTTCACACTTGATATGTGCATTGCTTCAGCTACCACGGTGACACCACTATTCTGCATAGTACTTTTATCATCTTGTTCTTTGGTATAAAATGTGTATCCATTTATCGCGTATGCGCTATAAGAAAAAACATGGAAACTTGGACCATATGCTAAGCATCTCAACCTTTCTGTTATTGAAGCGGGATCTGAATAATACTTTGAATAAATATGATCCTAAAACCAAGGTATAAAACATCGATTGTGCTCTCGTACTATCCAATTTTCATTTCTATTGGGATTTAAACCTCGTAGAACATCCTTGTGAATTTCAACATACGGCTCAACCTCATTCTCATTGTGCAGAACATACAAATGCACTTGATCCCGTTCGACCCTTGATACTGCCACGATTTTATTTCCAATTAGATTTTTTCCTTCTTTCTTTTCGACAAGCTGAGACTTGGGGAGTCCGATTGACTGAACATTAGACAAATATTCAGTAAAAAACTCAATCGCTTCTTCAACAATGTATCTTTCAACCATACAACCTTCTGGTCGACTTCGGTTCTTCACGTACCCTTTTAATATTTTCATATAACGTTCAACAGGGTACATCCATCTCATATAAGTTGGTCCACACAATTGTGTCTCTTTCACAAGATGAACAACTAGATGTACCATTATGTCAAAAAATGATGGAGGAAAAAACATTTCAAGCTCACACAAAGTAATAACGATTTCTTTTTGCAACATTGGTAAGATCGTAGGATCAATCACCTTACTGCAAATTGACTTGAAGAAAGAACACAACTTAGTTATAGAGCTTCTTACTTTTTCTGGAAGAATAGAACGTATACCTATTGGGAGAAAATGTTCCATTATAACATGGCAATCATGGGTCTTTAAACTCTTTAACTTGAGGTCTTTCATAGACACAAGTCTTCTAATATCTGAAGAGTACCCTACTGGAACTTTAACTTCACTTAGAAACTTACACAATGTTTTTTTCTCCTTTCTAGATAGAGTATAAGCAGCAGGCGGTAGATATGTTCGTTTTCCTTTCTTCAAGGGTCCTAATTCAGTTCTTATTCCCATCGCTATCAAGTCCTTTCTTGCCTTAAGGCCATCCTTAGACTTTCCTTGTATATTGAGTAACATGCCAATAACACTTTCAAATACATTTTTTTCAATATGCATAACATCAAGAAAATGTCTCACATACAAGGACTTCCAATACGGCAATTCAAAAAAATCTGACCTCTTCTTCCACCCACTTTTGACAAGTGTGTGGGCAAAAGGCTTGCCAAACTGAGTATCCAAATCTTTCACCTTTTCAAAAATTTGATCACCCGTCAATATAGGTGGAGCTCTGCCTTGTTCTGTCTCTCCATTGAACGCCTTTCTCCATCCACGGTAGTGATGATTTGAATTTAAGAATCTCTGATGATCGAGAAAGACATTCTTCTGACCAAACTCCAAGCGCTTCCAATCTGTTTTATCTTCACAAATAGGACACGCACATTGACCTTTTATGCTATACCCTGGTCTCCCACAAAATCTTTAAGTTGAAACTTTCTTTCCTATATCCATCATAAACCTCCACACCGGTCTCCCACAAAATCTTTAAATCTTCGATTAAGGGCTTCAAGTACACGTCTATGTCATTCCCTGGTTGTTTAGGTCCAGAAATCAACATAGACAACATCATGTACTTACGCTTCATACATAGCCATGGAGGTAGGTTATAAATCATAATAATCACAGGCCATGTACTGTGTGAGATACTCTGGATACCGTGTGGGTTCATTCCATCAGTAGATAATGCCAAGCGAAGGTTTCTTGATTCTTCTCCAAATTCAGGATAATCATTATCAATTTTCAACCACTGTGGTGACTCTGCCGGATGTTGATACTTTCCATCTATAATTCTTTCATCTGCATGCCAGGTCAAGTGTCTTGAATCGGTTTCACTATGAAACATGCGTCTAAATCTCGGAATAACAGGAAAATACCACAAGACTTTTGCTGGAGATAACTTGTTCTTATATCGCGAGACACCGCATTTAGGACACTCATTTAACGATGCATACTCATTTCGGAACAAAACGCAATCGTTTGGACATGCATGTATCTTATCATAGCTCATGCCAATAGAGCACAACATCTTTTTGGTCTCATATGTTCGATTGGGAAGAACATTATCCTCAGGAAGCATATCTTTCAAAAGGGCTAATAACTTTGTGAAACTTTTATCCGACCATCCATTGCCCGCCTTTAAGTTGTACAACTTTAATACCGCAGACAATCTTGTGAATTTAGTGCAACCATCATACAAAGGTTTCTCTGCATCACTTACCAACCTCTCAAACATTTCGGGACAATCCTTAAGATCTCCTTCAAGTGCTTCTGCAATCTCTTCAACTCGATCACAATCGTATGTATCTGCGCCACTATAGTTTGAGACATAGGTCGTACTATCCCCCGGTTCAATATTCTCGTTACTTTTCTCACCATGCAAATTCCAACATGTATAACTTCGATCAATTCCATGCCTCATTAGATGCGATGTCAACTGAACTGCATCAACCCGTTTCCCACAACAACAACCCAAGCAAGGACATATCATTCTACTGGGGTCTTCGGCGTGCGCAACGGCAAACTTAACGAATTCTGATACCCCATTCTCGTACTCTCTCGACAATCGATTGGAAGACATCCATGTATTATCCATTACTAATTAGAATAAACAAAAAACAATTTCAGAAGAGAAACCAAAAATGGGATGAGACAAAACAATTTCGATTTATTGAGTTAGTCTCTATGCAGGGAATTCATGTCTCCATTTACTCTATCAAATAACATCCATACCTAAACTTCTTAAGTTACTAGCTACGCTATGTATGCTAGAATAAATACACTCATAAGCTGCATAGTGTACCTTTGATTGGTAGAAGGTGTTTTAGATATTGCTACCTGAATAGTCAAAAATTTGAAACTTTTTTAGGGTTTTACAAAATGTTGTTAAACTACAATCTAAGCCGCGAAATCAAAGGTTTCTAATGTCTCTATAATGCAACCATAACCGAACCCTAACAACAGTCTTTGAATGTGATTCATAGCGATATCAAATTCAGCAATTTAAGAACCAACCGTCAATTGCCTAATAAACCCAAACTATTTAAATGACTATGAATATTGAAACTTTATAGGTCGAAACAAACGTAGCATAGACAACAATAACATAAAACTGAAATGGGGCAAAGCTAAAACAAAGCAATAGTGCAAGTAATAATGTATGCTAGAATAAATACACTCATAAGCTGCATCGTGTACCTTTGATTGGTAGAAGGAGGAAACGTCGTAGATCTAACAGAGGTGGAAGGAGAACGCCTTAGAAGTAGCGAAAATCGTAGCAGTGAGAACCCTAACGTGAAAAAGAACGAAAATAACAGAGAGTGAAATAACAAAACGCGCAGTATGCTATAATTTTAATGTTTACTAAAGGGGACCTTAGAGGGCGCTTGTGGAAAAAAAGCGCCCTCTAAAGGGGGCCTAAGAGGGCGCTTATGAAAGCGCTCTCTAAGGCTTTCCAGAAGCGCTTTATAAACTGGAAATGCACATGGACTTATAACATCGCTTTTCTAAAAGCGCCATCTAAGGGTAACCTTAGAGGGCGCTTTCTAAAAAGCGCCATGTATTGTTGTCCCTCTATCTCCTCCTTATTTTTTCGCTTCACCTTAGAGGGCGCTTTATTACAAAAGCGCCCTCTAAAGTGCGCTGTCTATTGCTCCTTATTTTTTCGCTTCACTTTAGAGAGCGCTTTTGTAATAAAGCGCCCTCTAAGGTGCGCTGTCTATTCCAGTTTTTGGCGTAGTGTCAGTATGAATTGGCATAAGCTTCTTCAACACGAGACCTCCGGCCTTGAGGCTGCGGGGGAAGACTTTCTTGCCGTGTTCCCTCTTGATGCACTTTTGGTAAAGCTAGTCATGGCAGATAGCTGTTAAGCACTTCTCGTCAATGAGGTTCAGTTGGTAAAATCGGGCGTATACCCACTCGGCTTCATCAAGTTTGACACCCGTCAAAATCCTTAAGGAAGGAATCTCTACTTTGACGGGCAGGACTACATTCATGCCATACACTAGAGAGAAGAGAGTTGCCACAAAGGAGGTACATATTAAGGCACGGTAGCCATATAATGCGAACGGGAGCATTTCATGCCAATCTTTGTAGGTTTCCACCATTTTCTAAATGATCTTCTTGATGTTCTTGTTAGCTGCCTCGACAGCACCATTCATCTTAGGCCTCTAAGACGATGAGTTATGGTGTTCGATTTTAAAGCTTTGGCAAAGCTCTTTCATCATTTTGTTATTAAGGTTAGATCCATTATTGGTAATGATTTTATTGGGGACCCCATGATGACAAATGATTTTTTTTCTTATGAATCGAGCCACTACTTGTCTTGTGACATTGGCATATGAGACTGCTTCCACCCATTTGATGAAATAGTCTATGGCTACCAAGATAAACCAATGTCCGTTCGAGGCAGTTGGCTCAATGAGTCTGATCACATCAATTCCCCACATGGAAAAAGACCAAGGTGATGTTAGGATATTGAGTAGCATTTGTGGCACATGGATCTTGTCGGTATAGACTTGGCACTTGTGGCATGTTTGGACGTGGCGGTAATTATCAACCTCCATAATCATCCAATGATAATCGGCCCTCAAGATTTTCTTCACCATGGTATGTCCACTGGCATGGGTCCCAAAGGATCCCTCATGGATTTCCATTATAATTTAGTTTGCTTCTTGGTTGTTCACACATCTAAGCAAAAGCGGATCATAATTCCTCTTGTATAGTACCCCTCCGCTTAAAAAGAACTTGGATGACAGCTTCCGAAGATACTTATTGTCGGTGATTGATGTGTTTTCAGGTTACTCTTGGCTCTCCAAGAACTTCATGATGATGTAGAACCAATGATGACTGTCAGCTTCATCTTCTGCAGCCAAATAGTGGGCAAGCTCGTCCAAGTTATCGAGGTGGAAAGTTGGTGCTTCATTTTTCCATTTGACCTTAAACATGGTGACAAACTTCTCAGAACAATATTATAACATACATTTTGGAATTCAAATTGATCAAATGGGACTTATGAGAAATCAAATACACTCTCCAATGACAAACACTACATTCCAATCATTCAAACAACATATGAACGGCAGTTATCATGTTCATCAGATTGCCTCCATATTTAACAATGTCCAAATATCAATTACAAGCTAGAAAAATGAGTGAATATGAGACCTTTAGGAACCTCTAAATAAGGGTGATAATAATGATATCTCTCAAGGTATATCTAACGTGCTTTTTCTTGAATAAATCACATAGACCCCTCCCCCTCCAAAAAAAGGTGGCTTTTGTTAATGAAAATCAAAATATTGATGATTTAATTTAGAAAGTGGGACAAAATATTGGGGTACAAGGTGTAGATGATGTTGTCTAAATGGTAGTTGATAGACATGTACTCAATGTAGAATATGCGAATAGACCATACTTTTTTTATCTTTCTCAATAATGTCTTGCAAATTGAATTCTCTTGAGAGAACAAAAACCCCTAAGTCCATCAAATTCCTGAGTGTGGCAATAGAATCCTAAAAAACATGTGTTTAAATACCAAATAGAGTTTGGTGACTTATCCAATGATGATTACTTAAAAATAAAAAAATTCTTAGTTCACTGAATAAGGATGCATTTACTTGGTTTACCACTTTTTCTTCTAATTTAAACCCTAACATGGGTCATTTGGAAACCATATTTCATGACAAATGACTTTATGCAATATAATCCAAACATCATGTTATCATTGTTAAATTTCAATGTTATACACTTTACTAGCATTCTAAAAAATAATGAATCGCTTAATGATTACATAAGTAGATTTATTCCTATGGAATCATGTTGCCAGACTATTATTCCTCAATATGAGAAGGTTCAGATGGTCGTTGCAGACTTGAACTGTATTGTTCCAAAGAAAATGGTAAGCCAACAATTACGTTATATGTCTCAATTGGATGATGGTTCCAAGGAAATAGATAAATTAAACATCAAAAGAGAAAAGGAGTGAATAGGAGACCTTTAGGAAAAAGGAGTGAATAGGAGACCTTTAAGAACTCCTAAATGAGGGTGATAATAATGGTATCGCTCAAGGTACATCTAACGTGCCTTTTTCTTGAATAAATCACACAGACCCCTCCCCCCTCCAAAAAATGTGGCTTTTGTTAATGAAAATCAAAATTTTGATGATTTAATTTAGCTAGTGAGACAAAATATTGGGGGACAACGTGTAGATGATGTTGTCTAAAGGGTACTTCATAGACATGGCTTCAATGTGGAATATGTGAATAGGCTATACTTTTTTTTATCTTTTTCATGACTAATGACTTTATGCAATATAATCCCAACATCATGTTATCATTGTTAAAATTCAAAGTTATAGACTTTACTAGCATTCAAACAAAAAATAATGAATCACTTAATGATTACATAAGTAGATTCATTCCTATGGAATCATGTTACTAGACTATTATTCCTAATTATGAGAAGGTTCAGATGGTCGTTGCAAACTTGAACTGTATTGTTCCAAAGAAAATGGTAAGCCAACAATTACGTTATATGTCTCAATTGGACGATGGTTCCAAGGAAATAGATAAATTAAACCTCAAAAGACAAAGCTTAAATAATATATAAAGTTTTCCTTAAAAGGAAAGGAACCATGATCTGGCTATAGATGATCATAAGGAGGAGTCAAAAGAGGATTCATATAAATTAAGTTAGAGAAGCGTAAGTGTGGCAAAATAAAAATCAGGGCCAACATGTAAATGTTCGAATTTCAAATATTTTAATTTGAAAGTAACTTCTAACACTAACAAAAAAAAACTCATGGTTTTGACATAAATAAGGCAAATCAAACCTTTGACGTCTTATTAAAAGAAAAATAAATTCTACTTAGCAATGGTTGTAAAATTTCCCCTTATGAACAAATTAGAAGGATGTGATACTGCAAAATGCATAATACAAATGGCCATCACACTAATGTTTGTGTATGTTTATGTCATATTATCCTAAAGGCATTTTAAGAGGTTAGACTAGTATTTAAATGAAAGCTTAAAGATTCAATGAAGGTTTATCTGGCCTATTTTATTTTTTTTTAAATATTCAAAGCCCGATTTAGGTATTATCTACAGAAGCATTTAAAGTATCTAAATAAAGGAAGACATTCTAAGAAGGCAACAAAGTATTTGGTGTTGCTGCCATAGAAACGTGCTTGGTATCCGGTCTTATGATCCCCACGAAATTTAAGACCCCTCATTTTGAAAAGTATGAGGGCCACTCATGCCCCAAAAGTCATCTCATTATGTACTATCGAAAGATGGCACCACATGTCGAGGATGACAAATTTATGATACATTATTTTCAAGATAGCTTGAAGGTTGCTTCCTCCAAATGGTACTTGAGTCTTGACCAAAGTTGTATTGTGTGTTTATAAGACTTATCTGACTCCTTCGTCAAGCACTATAAATATAACATAGATATGGCTCCGAATAGGCAATAATTTCTTAGCATGTCCCAAAAAGACAATGAGTCTTTCAATGAATATGCACAATGGTGGAGAGAAGTGGCCTCGCAAGTTGAACCACCTCTTGCCAAGTAGGAATTGGTAGATTGGTTCATGGACATTGTGAAGCCTATGTTTTATGAAACAATGGTGAGTAGAGTATTAACATATTTCTCTGATCTAGTTGTCGTGGGTATAAAGGTTGAGCTTGGAATGAAAAATGGCAAGATGATAACTGATGTTGAAACCTCCAATAACAATGCCAAGAAATTTTCTAGAGGTTTTCAGAAGAAAAAGGAAGGTGAAATAAATTTTGTGTCTGCTAATCGAAGAAGAATCCATTCATGGAAGAAGCAGAAGCAACAAATCACCTATCAACAACCATATGTAGTTGTTGTTGCACCCATTTACTAACAAGCAACTCCTCCTGCTTATCAGTGGCCTTTTGTTCAAGGGTACCAGCAGAAACCGATAGCTCCTCCATATCAACCAGTGTCTGCCGCTCGTCATTATCAACCAGTGCTTGTTGTTCATCCTTATTAATAGCCAAGGCCCCAAGCTCCTAAAAAACACAACACACCAGCTAATAAGAACCGAAATAGGAGGGAAAGAAATCATTTCGACCCAATTTCCATGAGCTATGGTCAACTATTCCCTTCTCTGATTCATAAGGGTATGGTTATTACTAGGTCTCTTCCTCCAATACTAGAGCCATACCCCCGGGTATGACCTCAATGCACATTGTGAATTCCATGAGGGAGCACCAGGGCATTTGTTGGAAGGATGTTATGCTTTGAAAGCAAAGGTTCAAGAGCTAATCAACCGAAAGATTTTGAGCTCCAAAGATGTGGGACCAAATGTTGGAAACAACCCTTTCCAAGTACATAGAGATTGAGGCATGAGTTAAGCTTAAGAAGTTAATTCCCTAAAGCTGACAATCATTTGGTTGTTTCAGCATTTCCTTTGATAATTTCTTTTCAAGTTGATTGTTTATTTTCTTTTAAGCATTGTTTTTTTAATTGGTAAGATTAATGAAATGTATGCATCTTTTGAATTAATCCATTCGTATTTACTCATTTTCATTTATGCATGTATATATATATATATATATATATATATATATATATATATATATATATATATATATATATATATATATATATATATATATATATATATATATATATATATATATATATATATATATATATATATATATATATATATATCCCATTCACTTGTCTTTATCAAATTGTTGTTTTAACAAAGACTGGAATGAGGAGGATGAAAACAAAATACCCATAATTGTTGTTGTTATGCTTTCAATTAAAGTTTTGTTGATGACGTAAGGCGTTGTTTCAAATCCCCAAAAATTGAAGAGATAAGGAGTTAGTCCCTAGTCAATCACTTTGAGCCTAGAAGTTGGTGTTTCTTTCGATTTTAAAAACTCTTAATCTTAACCAGGGGTATGGTAGTTTGTTTAGTTAATCTGACTTTGAATTCAAATTACAAGAGAAAACATCCCACCTGAGGATATCAACCATATGCTATCATACGCACACAACTTAAAGTGTCGAAGAAATTGTGAAAATTCAAGAGAAAGTTATATTGGTTGATCCTCATCCACCAATAATATGGCAGTCACAATCTTTAAAAAAAATTCAAAAAAGAAAAACTCGCTAAGTTGAACACCACAAAAGAAGACTTAGGAAAAAATCAGGGTATCCCGGTGGACCGAAAGCTTCCAAAAGCGGTCCAGGCAAAAATTAGGGATTAAAAACAGAAGAGGTAACCTAATCCTCAACAAAAAAACAAAATAAGATGACTGCCATTTCAAGAAAGTTTTATCTTGAATCCTCGTCTTTTCCCTTACGCCTTCAAACTCTCTTGGGAATTGAATGAGTGTGTCAATAAACTGAACATATGACTAAATTCATCAAAAAGAAGGGGTGGGTTAAAATTAATTTTGAGCCTTATATCCTTTTGTTAAAAAACAATCATGAACCAGACCACATTACAACCCTTAAAATACCTAATTAAGGCATGGTTTATTTTGAAAGCATATTACAACAAGGTTGCGTTAACCTGACTCCAAAATATCTTTATTAATTATTTGTATTGATCATACCACCTTGCACACTATAAATGGTTAGATCATAATTGCATTCTTATCATTGACTCGTTCATTGAATTTCACCAAATTGATATCCATAAATTTTGATTTCAAAAGTTTGCATGAACGTTGCATTATAATTATAATTTTTGAATGAACAATTTTATTTGTAAGTTAACGCTTGGCATCAAGGAGATTCCAACAAATGCACAGTCAGTTGAGGAACTTGATCATGTGAAAGAAGTCCAGTCAGGGGAAAATCACTTTGAGCTTTAGTCAATCCGAGCCAACCACCCCAAGATTCGGGTAGTCAAAAAGCAATTCTCTTTGAGACTCAGACCGGGGAAAGCCACCTAAAAAATCTCAATGAATCCATTCCTCCATAGGACGGTTAATCAGAAGCCTACCATTCCAAAATTTTGTTAATTAGGGCCAAACCACTACAAGTTTCAAACATTATGGCCAACCATCTCGAGGTCATCTCATGGCATGTTGCTTCTAAACTCCTTTAAAGGTGAACATATTTAAATACCTAACATACTAGGGCAAGATGAGCCATAGAGGGGGAATATCATCTCCATGGCTTTAAGCTGCTCAAACAAACTTTGCCATACGTCAACAACGGTTGAGCCCAAGACGAGTGTCGGGAAATCATGCTAGTGACACATCATTCCTCCAAAAGGATCCCTGTGGCTAGATATAACTGTCAAGCTTGATAGATTTCTCCTTTAAATACACCTATCACAGAAAATACTTGGTTGAGATTTCAGTGTTGAGGAATCAGAACATCCATAAACAGCCTCTGTAAACTTCCAATCTGCATAGAGTCATCATTTGCATATCATGATCATTCACATATTATGCATAAAATAAAATTCAAATCATGCATAACCCAGGTCTCGTTGTTGATCATATATCCCTTGACCTCAAAGTCCAACTCAGTTGGCATGTATCAAAAAATATTTTTGTCCATGAGGTTCAATTTCTTTTTGGATTATCCGTTGAATTTCAGGATTATTCCTTTGTCTCTCTGATGTATTCCCATATCGATTATTTTATTCTGATGCATTTACATAACCCCTATTCATTGTTATCTGGTGAATTTCCAGATATTCCCTTGTAATTCTGATGTAGTTCCAGAGTTTGTTTCCTTTGTTATCCGATGAACTTCGAACATGTTGTTTGTGTTCTGACATGTTTCTAAACCCCCTCTTTGTGTTATCTGAGATATTTCTAAATATTTGTTCTGATGTGTTCTGATGTAGTTCCAGAGGTGATGTATTTCCAGTTTGAGTCTTGTATTCTGAGGCATTTCTAGAATTTATTTGATGTATTATCGGATGTGTCTATCTCTTTGATGTATTTCCATATTGAGTATGGTGTTCTGAGGTATTTCCATAAACCATTTTTGTGTTATCTGATGAATTTCCAGAATTTGTTTCTTTTGTTATCCGAAGAATTTCCTGACATGTCTTTAAGTTCTGATGTATTTCCAAAACGTCTTTCTTGTTATATGATGTATTTCCATATACTCCCTTGTATTTCTGATGTATTTCCAGACTAAATATTTCTTCTGACGTATTTTTAGAACCCATATTGTGTTATCTAATATATTTCCATATATTCCATTATCATTCTGGCGTATTTCCAGAATTTGTTTCACCTCCAATGTATTACCGGATGTGTTTATCTCTCTGATGTATTTCCTGATTGAGTCTTGTGTTCTGAGGTATTTCCAGAACCTATCTGAAGTATTTCCATATTATCACTTTACCTCTATGATGTATTTCCAAATCGAGTCTTGTATTTTGAGGTATTTCCATAATATATCTAATGCATTTCCATATGTTTCCCTGCCTATTTGATGTATTCCCAGATATTGTGTTAATCATACTGATGTATTTCCAGAATTTGGTTTCTTCTATCCGATGTATTATCGGATGAGTCTGTCTCTCTGATGTATTTCCATATTGAATTTTGAATCTGATATATTTCCAGAACCCCTTTTCTTGTTATCTGATGAATTTCCATGTATTCTCTTGAAATTCTGCTGCATTTCCAGAGTTTGTTTCTTTTTAGCCTCTAATGAATTTCCAGATGCACCTTATATCTATTCGATGTATTTCCAGATGTGTTTCATTCTATCTGATGTCTTTCCAGATTGAGTTTTGTATTCTGATGTATTTCCAGGACCCCTTTGCATTCTCCCTAGTATCTTTTTTCCAATAAATTGTTATCACCATTGAATCTTCAACTCTTTGTCTTTATCATTTCTGGTGGATCACCACTACTAGATATCTCGATCATTCCCCATCCATTCTTCATCCATCATAAAACATCATGCTCGGGTTCATTTCACATCATATCCATAGAAAACCAAAATAAAAAAGAGTTATTCATACATTCATAACATCTTATAAAATTTCATCAAGGGACAAAATATGGGTCCTTTAGTATTTAACTATCTTCGACTATGATCATACGAAGATTAACATTCTTCATATTCTCTAGTTGAAGATACTTAAATAGGAGCAACTATATACCCTAATTTTCCCCTTATTCAATAAACCAGCACATTCATCAATACATTTGCATCATTTAAACACCATAGCATGCATTTTATCTCGCATAATGCCTAAAATATTGACCAGAATAATTTTTTGGATTTATAGACACACTGATCGAACTGATTTTCAAATGCACATAAAATTAGCGGGCGGAAAATTTCAAAAATCAAGCTTGCATACTTCATTTTTATTAATATA
Organism: Lathyrus oleraceus; assembly: GCF_024323335.1. NCBI lineage: Eukaryota > Viridiplantae > Streptophyta > Magnoliopsida > Fabales > Fabaceae > Lathyrus > Lathyrus oleraceus. The sequence goes on along the minus strand of NC_066585.1, from coordinate 362,511,794 downwards.
TGATTCACGTAGTTTAACCTGACGTGCTCATTTTCTTTTTTCAACTACTTTTTCAATCGCATTTTGATCAATCTGAGCCTTTTAATCGATCTTTTTTATTTCAAGATCTGATTAAAACATGTATCTTTCCGAGAAATTTATTTCACACTGATCACTTTAGTGCATTTATTTTGATTTTCAGACACTTTTGCGTCCATTTTTTATTCATATTGAGTCATTTTATTTTTATTTATTTTTCAAAATTTTCAAAATGATTAAATAGGTTTGTGCATATTTTTATGATTTTATTTTAGTTATTTAAATTGTTTAAATTTCATTTGATTTATTGGTTTCAAGTTCATTTTTACTCTAAAAAACATAAAGGAGGGGCGTTTTGGTATTGTTTAATGTTGATAAACCCTAAAGTTCTCAATATATATATACTCATACCAATGTTTGAGGGACACGACAAGAGACCAAAAAAAGACCTACACGCGATGCACTAGTACCTAAGGATATATCGCCATTTGTTGGACCCCAACGTCTCTCTCTCTCTCTCTGAGACAAAAGTGAGAAAAAAATAATAATAAAAAGAGAGTTTGGTCTCTCTCTCAGAAACAAAAACAAAAGCAGAGCAACGTTTTTCTGTTCTTCTTTTTCGAAGAACTCATCACTTGCTTTACCCACCCTTTTTTCTCATCTTCACTTCAACCGCCACCCTTGCACTTAAAACACTATCAACACCTTCTCTCTGAAGGCAGCCTACCCTTCAATCATTTCAATCTCTTACCTCCTTCACCCGCTGTACACCATAACCACACACAAATCATTTCTTTTTTTTCATAACACCTCCACATATATCAACTTCTTCATACGTCACTAAACCATATAGTTCATTAACCACCATTCTCTTTCAAATAACAAATTTCAGCATTATTCACGCAACTTCTGCAAACCATAAAAACATGACCAAAACAGAGAAAATAAAACAAGAGCCAGAAATAGGACACAACCATAACATATTAGTGAGTCGAAAATCAAGAAGAATGGAAAATAAGCTCTCCCCAATCACTGAAAATCTTGCCGGAATCATTACCAAAATGCAGTGAAGCAGATTCTGACCACGTCCACAAAACGCCGTGATCTCCTCCCTGCACGACTGACATCATCGACCTCGCCACCATTCTCTTTCAACCATTAACCACCTTAACTCGTACTTCTTTCTCACTGATCCCACCACATCTAACATATTCCAACAACAGATTTAGTGTCGAAACCTTTGAAATTACACTTCTTCGTTGGTCTCACGAACGATAAAACCACGACCACCATGATTTCCGTCACCGCCTACTCACCGTCATACTCCGTTGTAGCTTTCTCATATTTCCATGTTACTTTTTTTTGTTCATTTGTTAATTGGATTTGTGTAGTTGTTGATTTTTGGAGATACAATTTTATTTTTTGGAATCATTGAGAGGGATATGAGTTTAGTGTTTTTTTTAAAAGGTAAAGAATGAGCATGAGGTGAAGAAGATGGGAGCAAGAATTTGTATCTGTAAAAAATGTTTTTAGAGTGAGAATTTACACTTTTATTTCATTTTTTTATTAGTATTTTTTCATGACAGGTGTCACCATTTGATTGGCTTGTGATAAAAAAAATTAAAAAAAAAAGTGGTTAGTGAAGGAAAAATGGCACAGATTCCTCTCTTCTGCAGATATTTTCTTCTTAATTTAATTTAATTTGTTTTTGTTTTTTATTATCATAGCATTTTTCACGGAGAAAAAAAGTGGTTAGTGAAGGAAAAATGGCACAAATTCCTCTCTTCTGCAGATATTTTCTCTTTTATGTTAATTAGGTTTAAAATGTGTAATTTGGACTTTAGGCCTATAATGTTTTTTTAATATATGCCTCCTATTGCTAATGTACACCCCATGGTTTTTTTGTTGTTTTTATTTTTATTGGTTCATGATAAGTTGCATTTATTTCATTTGGATTATGATAATTATGATGTGATATTTTTGTGATACTGTTGTAATAATAATAATATACTTGATTTGATGCTTGGTTTATTGTTGCATTACGATTTTCGAGCTAAAAGTTTAAGTTAGCTTTCAAAAATCAGTAGGATGCATAGATTCGCTTGGCCCGCCGTCTTATAGAGTGATTCCTACATGAATCCACTTTACATTAGCTTAACTTAGGGCTACATTTAGGACTCTGGATTTCAGTTAGTTTTCAGTCTCGTGGCTTTCTCTTGAATCTTCTTACAGTGAGATCTTTTTGTGTACATTTACTTGTTTGATGGATTTGCATTTTACTCGCTTTCTTACTCCCCATTGACAAAATATATTATCATCCCTTTGATTGTAATTTGTACTTATTTGTTTTTTTTTCTTTTTTTTTCTTGCCCTTAGTTAGATAAAATTAACTAATTAAAATGATAAACCAAAAATAAAATCAACCTTTCAAACAAGAACAAACACTTGATCAATATCAAGTTAGTTTTCAAATTCTCACCATTCTCAAATCATTTTTTGCTAACACAAATCAAACCTCGACCAATATCAAGTGAATTTTCCTAAATCAAGCGTAATATCAAACATTTTTCTAAACAAACAAGAAATAATATGACTGTTGGAATCTAGTATTCTGGTGGAACCCTCGAATGATCGGTCCCGAGGCACGTGTTTTGGGATAATCGTTCATTCTTTCTTTCGTTCCCAAAACACTTAATAAACTTGGACTAAAAATGGCCGTTGGAATCTTGCAATCCGATGGAACCATTGAACAATTGATTCCAAGATATGTGGCTTGTTCTTATTGAAGGTAGAGAAAAACAAGAAAGGGGGGTTTGAGTTATTTTCACAGACAATAAAAACTTTTATCAACACTACACACACAAAGATAATAACAAACAACACAAAAGTTTATCCTGGTTCACTTGCAAATCAAAGGTACTCCAGTCCATCCGGCCAAGGTGATTTCGCCTTCAATAAGGGCTTAATTCAATAATCTAGAAAGATTACAACAAACATCTAAGAGTACAATGATCTCTTAGCTTTCTCAAGTCCACAGACTTCACAAGTCACTTGAGGAAATATACAACAACTATTTTAGAATTACAAGAATGTTTTTGGTTCTTCTATATAAGAAATATGAACACAGTCAGAACAATGATCAATGATCACACTTAGAGCAAGAACTCATGTATGATGACTTAAAGCAAGAATTTTGTATATGACTTAATTTGGATGTGCAGAATTCTTGTGTAATAGCTTCGTATCTTGGTATGATGATAGTTGGGCCTTTTTATAGTGCTTGGAGATGATACCGTTGAATGGAGCATTGATGATGATATCTTGCCAATTATGGGACTTAATGACATTAATTTTATTGTCCTTTCCATAGAAGTTTTTGGAGAGTATTCAATATTATCCATATGGAATTCAAATGATACTTGGAATACTTCTTTGTTAAGTTCTTGATTCTAATCTGTTGGGCATACTTCACAGTGTGCGGAATTCAGATTCTTTTCTCAGATCTTGTATTCTTCAGATAGTTGTCTGTTGTGTCTTCTTTAGAGGTTCTTGACTGATCTTCAATTAGAAATTCTTCTGATGTAAGGATCCTCATAGTTTTCATATGTCTTCAAATGCAGAGTTTCCAAAGTCTTCAGATGATAGATTCTCTGAGTGATTCTTTTAGACATGCTTGTCTTCAACGTTAGATAAGATATCTTTAACTCTGAGTCATCTCTTCTCGACTTGGTGTGATGTCAGATGTTGTTTCATCAGATTCATTTTTCGTTAGAGTCTTGCACACTTTGAAATTTTTATTATGGTACCAAAATGTTTCACTCTTTGTTATCATCAAAACTTAGAGATAAATTGTAGAACCAAAATCTTGTTCTAACAATCTCCCCCTTTTTGATGATGACAAAACTTCAGACTGATGGTGAAACAATGATACTTCATAATATTTAGAGGAAAATAAATTCAGAGTCAGATCTAATATGACTCCCCCTGAGATTAACAAGCTCCCCCTAAATCTGATACTTAGAGAGTTTATAGTTTCTTACCATAGCCTCTTATGTTGCTTAGCTTATTTCTTATATGTTTAATTTGATACTTCCTGCAAGAAAACTTAGATTGCGCAATATATTTAGAGTTTTAGGATGTAAGCAGTGGATTATGAGAGTCAGATATTTATTTGATCAGAAGGCTGTTTATATATTTCTCCCCCTTTTTGTCAGACTCAAAAAGACAAAACAGAGAAAAACATATAGGGTAAAACAAAATTTCATTTAGATAATATGAGAGAAGTACAAAGAAGAAAAACCATAGAGGCCAAAACACTTAAAGAAATAAAAAAATATAAAGCCTAAGGTGCCTAAGAGTTTGGAGGAGGAGGCATCCTCTGAAGCAGCTGGGTGAGAAGATTCTGGATGTTGGAGTTAACTGAATCTTGCTTGTCGAGTCTGGCTCTCACAAGTTGTTGTTCCTTTTAAAGTTCTTCCAGAGTCTGGAGCATCAATAGAGCAATGTCAGATGTTGCTGACTCACCTTGAGTCAGAGCAACTTCATTTGACTTAGCGGCTTCCTCTGCAGCAATGTGTGTTACTTCTTCAGTGTCGGCCTTAGCTTTAGTAGCAGCAGCCTCAGCGACAACTTTTTCTTTGGCTTCATTTCTCGCATGCTCTTCAGCTTCTAGTCTTTCCTTTTCTTCAGCTTCCTAGCGTGCTTTCTCTTCAGCTTCCTTGTCCAGACGTGCCTCTAGTCTCTCCTTAGCACTTCTGATATAGTTATTTCTGACTTCTTCAGAGAGCCCCTTCAACTTGAAAACCTCAGATATCATCCATCTGAGAAATCCATTCCAGTAAGTCCTTACTTCAGAAGGATTATCACTTAGGCTGGATTATTCAGACAGTGTGCTGAGCTTCACAACTGAACATTCTAAAAATAAAGCAAATGACTCTTCCAGGGTTAAGAAGGTTGGTTCAAGTTCAGATGATGGATTAATAGGGTCAGAGGGAATTGGAGTGTTTTCATAAGGTTCGGTGGTAGGTTCAGAAGTTGCTATGGTTAATGAAGGTGCTAAAGGAGGTGTTGATAGAGATGGTGTGGGTTCAGAGGTGTCTGGGATGGACATGGTATGTTCAGAGGTTGTTGTGACTTGGAGTTGAGCCAGGGTTGGAGATGAAGGGTCATGAATATCTGTCTGATCAACGTCAGAGGAAAGGTCATAGTATGGTGGAGATGAGGGAGTTGAAGAGGGAGGTGAAATGGGTTCATTTAGAAGTAAGGCTTCAGATATAGGAAGTGTTGTGGTAGTGAGGTCGAATTTTTGTAAAGGGGGTGAGGAAGGGTTTGTTTCAGAGTTGTGAGGTTCAGAGGGAGTTGGGATAGAGATAGTAGGTTCGGAGGGAGTTGGGATAGAGATAGTGGGTTTAGAAGGAGTATAGGTAAAAGATGGTTGAGGTAGAGAGGAAGATATTTGCTTTAAAATAGAAGATAAAGGAGTTTCAGGGAGATGAGACTTACTAGAGGCAGAAGAGTCTAGAGGCACATGCGTTCTGGTTGAAGGTTCTCCCAGCTTCAGAGTTTTCTTCTTCGACTTCCTCTCAGAGGGCTCTCTCATCCTATTCATCAAGTTGGGTGGATGTTATGGTATTCAATCCACAGAGAAATTTGAGATGTCAACACCTTAATACGCCAAGTCTTGGAGGTAATGAGCAATAACCTCTAGGGGATCTATCTTGGAGAAAAGATATATTGCATGAGGTATCTTCCTTTGATCCTTAAAGCCTCACAAGAGGTGTCCAGAGTGGGTTTGACTAAGACTCTGTCAATGACCCTCATGCTCTTCATATTTCTAGAATTCAGAAGCTTACCAACATCCAGAGTTACGTCTTCCATCATATTGATGAAGATCAAATGGTCCACTATCCCACTCTCTATCAGGACGTCAAAGATGAGTCTTCCTAGAGGTGTGTAGTTTATGGGCTTCATATGTTTTCTTGTATCCCTAACTGAATCCCTCAGATACTTGAAAGCAGGGAGGGCAGATTCAACTTCAACCCCTTGTGGATGCAATACAAGATACACTTCTGATCTGTATTGATGTAGTCAAATGAGTTTGAAGTTGGACGATGGTGAATGGTGCCAAGAATAATCTTCAACCAGACCCCCAAATTCAGGTGAAGTTCCTTGTTCTTGGAGGTTTTCCCTTCTGTATTCTGTTTGAAGATTGTGGGGACTATCTCCTGAGAAATGTATTTTTCCCTAGGGTTGATATTATAGATCCTTCTGCCCTCAGTTCTCTCCATGTCCAGAAGCTTGGTGATAGACTTTTCAGGGATGACCATTTTAACGCCCAGGACATAAGAAACAATGCAATGGTCATCACAATCTACAAATCTCTAGATTTCCTTAACGAGGAAGGTTTCGACAGGACCGTAGAGCCTCTGGAAATAATGTCCTCGGCCTTACTTCTCAAGTTCTACAGTGAGATCAATGCCATTACGCTTTAGGTTGTCAAAGTCCATTAGAGATTCACAGAGAACTTCCAACTTTTCAAATGGCGTTGCAAGGTTAATGTGAGGGGGTGATCAAGAACATGAGGTTCCTTGTAAGTTGTTATTGAGGTTCTAGCAGTTTGAGGAGTTTTTTGTTGTGGGACTTCAGTACGTTGTTCAGTTGCTTCCTTTTGTTGAGAATAGTTGTAGACCTGTTGTTGTCGAGAATCCATTTGGAGAAGATGAAGATTGTTGTTGTTGATGAAGGTTGAAGAATATTGAAGAAGTTGCAGAGAATTTGAGCGCAAGAGGGTTTGTGTTGGTTTGTGAGTGAAAAGTGTGAAATGAGAAATATGAAAAAAAATATATACACGACATTTAGCATGAAAAACAACAGCGTTTAAGGAGAATAGAAAACATCAAAATTAATTAGTTCAGAATTTTGAGTTGACACGCTTGGGGAGAATTAATTGCAGTTAATGGTGGTTGTCTAATCTCAAGAATATGCATAGTGCTCGAGGAGATCTCAACAACTTGGCTCTTGAGTTCTGAGTTAGACAATTGTCTAGAAGATCCAAAGTCACACGTTTGAGAAACCACGTGTTGATGTTTCTGACATCAAGAATACCAAAGGGTTTCTGACTCAGAGAGATTCTAATCCAGATAACATCTAACTGGTAGAAGTATCAGAATCAGAACCAGATGACCAACAATGATTAAGTCAAAGTCTATTTTAACAGATCAAAAGAGAAGCACGAGTTCAAAATTATTCTGGGCAATCTGCCATGTTTAAATGTTTCAGATTGAAGGAAAATCTATCTTCAGCTAATGGTTTTGTGAAGATATCAACCCATTGATGGCCTGTATCTATGAATTTTAAACTTATTACCCCTTTCTAAACATATTCTCTGATAAAATGATGTTTAACTTCTATGTGCTTCACGCTGGAATGTAAAATAGGGTTCTTACTTAAGCATATATGGCAGCAGTATTGTCAAAAAAGATAGGGATGTTACTCTCATATATCTGAAAGTCCTCAAGCTGGTTTTTCATCCAGAGCATATGAGTATTGCATAATGAAGCTAAGACTTATTATGCTTCTGCAGTTGAGAGTGTAATGGTTGATTGTCTTTTGCTAGCCCATGAGATGAGGTTTCCTCCCAGAAGTTGACAGTTCCCAGATGTGCTTTTACGTTCCAATCTGTATCCAGCATAATCTGCTTTATAATACCCAGAAAGCATATACTCTGATGTTTTCTTATACCAGGTTAGGTGTTCCTTTCAGAACCTTAGGATTCTCTTAACAACAGTTAAGTGAGTTTCCCTTGGATCTGACTGGAATCTGGCACAGAGACACACGCTGAATAATATATTTGGATGTGTAGCAGTCAGATAAAGAAGAGAACCTATCATACAACGATAGAGTTTTTGACAAACCTTTTGACTTACCTCTTCTTTCTCCAGAATGCAAGTGGGGTGCATGGGAGTCTTTGTTGGTTTGCTTTCTGACATTTCAAACTTCTTCAGAATGTCTTTTATGTCTTTTCTTTGATATACATAAGTAGCATCTTATGTTTGATTGATTTGAATTCCCATAAAGAACTTTAGTTCTTGCATCAAACTCATTTCAAATTCAGACTGCATTAGCTCAGAAAATTCTTTACAGACAAAGGGGTTAGCAAAACCAAAAATTATGTCATCAACATATATCTGACATATCATAAGGTAGTTTTTGATGTTTTTACAGAATAGAGTGGAATTGACTTTGCCTCTGATAAAATCATTTTCCAGAAGAAAAGAACTTAGTCTTTCATACCAAGCACTGGGAGCTTGTTTCAGACCATAAAGAGATTTTTTCAGTTTAAAAACATGTTCTTTACATTTTGAGTTTTCAAAAATAGGAGGCTGATGAACATACACCTCTTCTGAAATATATCCATTCAGAAACGCACTTTTGACATCAATCTGATATAGTTTGATGGAGTAATCTGCAGCAACTGATACATGTAGATGGATATATTCTAACCTGACGACTGGAGAAAAGGTTTCATTGTAGTCAATACCTTCTTGTTGATTGTAACCTTGTGCCACCAGTCATGCTTTATTTCTGACCACTTCACCCTTTTCATTGAGTTTGTTTCTGTACACCCATTTGGTTCTAATCACGTGGGTTCCCTTGAGTTTTGGTACAAGATCCCAGACATCATTCTTTGCAAATTTATCAAGTTCTTCTTCCATTTCCAGAATCCATTCTTTGTCTTGAAGTGCTTCTTCACAGGATGTTGGCTCTAGCACAGATACTAGTCCCAGAAGGGTTTCTTCAGAATCTTTGAATGTTGATCTCGTTATGACACGTTCGTTTTTGTTCCCCAAAATCAATTCTTCAAAAAAGTTTTGTATTTCTTGATCTTTTCTAATTTATTGTGTCTTTAGGTGCTTCTGACGTTCCCTTTTCTGCTTCTTCAGATTCTGCAAAATTTTCAACTAGCTTTGACTTTTCAGAGTCAAGCTTATCATCAAATATGACATGTATTGATTCTTTCACAATTAGTGTTTATGTATTGTATACTCTATAACCTTTAGAGTGTTCTGAGTATCCCAACATAATACATTTTTGTGCTTTAGAGTCAAACTTGTTCAGATTATCTTTAGTATTTAGGATAAAACAAGGACATCCAAAAGGATGAAAATAGGAAATGTTGGGTTTTCTTCCCTTACACAATTCATAAGGAGTCTTCTCTAGAATAGGTCTAATAGAGATTCTATTCTAAATATAACACATTGTATTCACAGCTTCAACCCAGAAGTGCTTAGCTATGTTTGTTTCATTGATCATGGTTCTGGGCATTTCTTGGAGAGTCATATCCTTCCTTTCTACAACTCAATCATGGGATATTCCATTAGAATCAAAAAGCTCTTCAAAAATTTTGTTTTCAAATTCGCCACCATGATGACTTCTGACTCTAATGATTTTAGAGTCAAATTCATTTTGCACTTTTGAGCAGAAACTCATGAACACAGAATGTGACTAATCCTTGTGTCTTAGGAATCTTACCCATGTCCAACGACTATAATCATCAACAATGACAAGTCCATACTTTTTACCATTTACTGACATTGTCTTAACAGGTCTAAACAAGTTAATGTGTAGAAGTTCCAAAGGCTTAGAGGTAGAAACAAAATTTTTATTTTTGAAAGTTATTTAAGAAAATTTTCCCTTATAACATTCCTCAGAAAGAGAATCTGAAGAAAACTTCAGCTTAGGTAGGCCTCTGACTAACTCAAGTTTATTTAGCTGCGAAATTCTCCTCATGCTAATGTGACCCAAGCGTCTATGCCACACTCATTGCTCTTCATTTACAGACATTAAACATTTTACATTTTGATCTTTTAGATCTGAAAGCTTAATTTTGTAGATGTTGTTCTTCCTCTTACTAGTGAAAAGGACTGTGCCATTTTTCTGATTAATCGCTTTGCACGTTTTTTGATTAAAGGTTACATCATAACCGTTATCACTTAATTGACTTATGGATAACAAGTTATGCATTAATCCTTCTACGTAAAAAACATCAGAAATAGGGGAAGAGATCCATTACTAACCGTTCCAGATCCTCTGATTCTTCCTTTATGATTTCCTCCAAAGCCTACGAAGCCAGCGTCTTTAAGTTCCAGGATTTAAAACATATGCTTTCTTCCTGTCATGTGTCGCGAGCATCCAGAGTCCAAGTACCATGTTTGGTGTTTTAACTCTGTTGCACAAGATATCTGCAACATATACTATTTTATCTTTTGGTACCCAGAATCTTTTGGGTCCTTTATGATTAGTTCTCCCAGAGTTTCTGGAAAATTTGGGTTTTCTGGCACTATTAAATCTTTGTGTTTATGCATGTGTGTAATGATAAGAAAAAGGAGATTTGGGTTTGTCTTCTACAAAAGGTATTTGCTCATCTTCATCAGAGTCATATCCAATTCCTTTTTTCTTATTGTGACTAACACCATAAATCATTGAAGCCATTTTGCTTCTTTCAAGCCCATTTTTCAAAAATTTCTGAAAAGTTTTTTCATATTTGTATATGATGGTGTCAGAAGTTGGTGGACCTTTGGAAAGAATTTCTTCAAGTTTTAAACATTTTTTGGTTGAAAATTCATTTTCTTTTTCAAGGACAAAAATGTTTCCTTTAAGTTCAAAAACTTCTTTCTCAAGCTTATCACACTCTTCAACAGTTTCTTCATGGACCCTTTTTAGGATCTTGAATTTATGTTGAAGCTTATGATAAGAGCTTAAAGATTCTAATAATCAGGCTTCCAGATCAGAGCAAGAGAAATCAGAAAATACCTCTTCGGAGTCAGATTCTTTTTCGGTTGAACTTCCGGATGTGGTAGCCATGAATGCAACATTTGCTTGTTCCTCTTCAGAGTCTGATTCTGAAGCGTCAGATTCAGAGTCATCTTAGGTTTCCATGAGCCCCTTCTTAGTTTTGAAGGAGTTTTTCTTGAATCCTTCTTTTCTGGAACTATCTTTCTTGAGCTTTGGGAATTCATTTCTGTAGTGTCATAGTTTTTTACATTCATAGCAGGTTACCTCTTTGTTTGGTATGCCTCTGGAAGTTGACTCAGAACAATCTCCCTTCTGTCTGGATCTTCTAAAGTTGTTATTCCTTTTTCTCCAGAGTTGTTTGACTCTTCTGGATAAAAGAGATAACTCTTATTCATCATCAGAATCTTCATTTTCAGAGTCATCATCATCTTTTTCTTCAGCTTGAAAGGCTTTGTTCCTTTCTGGCTTTCGTCTTTCTGATCTGGACTTCAGAGCCGCTGATTTCCTTTTCTTTTGAAGTTCGTCTTCCTCTAGCTCTATCTCATGTCTCCTAAGGGAGATAATGAGTTCTTCCAGGCTTATGTTGTTCAGATTCTTGGATGACTTTAAGGCATTAACCATAGGTCTCCATTTCTTTGGAAGACTTCTGATTATCTTTTTGACATGATCTGCAGTTGTGTATCCTTTGTCTAGAACCTTGAGTCCTACAACTAAAGTTTGGAATCTAGAAAACATTACCTCTATAGCTTCATCATCCTCCATTCTGAAGGCTTCATATTTTTGGATTAAGGCCAAAGCCTTAGTCTCTTTGACTTGATTATTTCCTTCGTGAGTCATCTTTAAGGAATCAAGGATCTCTTTCGTTGTTTCCTTTTGGTGATTTTTTCGTACTCATTGTAGGATATGTCATTCAACAGAATAGTTCTGGCTTTGTGGTGATTCTTGAAATCACATTTTTGATAATCAATCATTTTACTTCTGGTAATGACAATACCAGTATCAGATATAGGTGGTTCATAACCGTTTATAACAATGTCCCATAGGTCAGCGTCATAGCCTAGGAAGAAGCTTTCAATTCTATCATTCCAATAGTCGAATTTCTTTCCATCGAACACTAGAGGTTTAACGTTGTAGCTATCTCTTTCATTTGTGTTAGCCATGATATTTTTCTCACGATGGATCTCTCTACACAGTTAAGTGTTAGATTCAAAAGTCAATATTAGAGCCGAAGCTCTAATACCAATTGAAGGTAGAGAAAAACAAGAAATGGGGGTTTGAATTATTTTCACGGACAATAATTTTTTTAACAATGCTACACACACAAAGATAATAACAAACAACACAAAAGTTTATCCTCGTAAACTTGAAAAACAAAGTTACTCTAGTCCACTTGGCCAAGGTGTTTTTTCCTTCAATAAGGACTTAATTCAATAATCTAGAAAGATTACAACAATCGTCTAAGAGTATAATGATCTATTAGCCCTCTCAAGTCTACAGACTTCACAAGTCACTTGAGGAAATATATAATGACTATTTTAGAATTACAAGAAAGTGTTTAGTGCTTCTAGATAAGCAATATGAACATAGTAAGAACAATGATCAATGATCACACTTAGAGCAATAACTCGTGTGTGATGACTTAAAGCAAGAATTTTGTATATGACTTAATTTGGATGTGCAGAATTATTGTGTAATAGCTTCGTATCTTGGTATGATGATAGTTAGGCCTTTTTATAGTGCTTGGAGATGATACCGTTGAATGGAGCATTGATGCTGATATCTTGCCAATTATGGGACTTAATGACATTAATTTTATTGTCCTTTCCATAGCAGTTTTTGGAGAGTATTCAATATTTTCCATATGGAGATTCATACCATACTTGTAATACTTCTTTGTTAAGTTCTTGATTCTGATATGTTGGGCGTGATTCAGAGTGCGCGAAATTCAGACTCTTTTCTCATATCTTGTATTCTTCAGATAGTTGTCTGTTGTGTCTTCTTCGGAGGGTCTTGACTGATCTTCAATTAGAAATTCTTCTGATGTAAGGATCCTTAGAGTTGTCATATGTCTTTAGATGCAGAGTTTCCAGAGTCTTCAGATGACAGATTATGTGAGTGATTCTTTTAGACATGCTTATCTTCAGCGTCAGATAAGATATCTTTAACTCTGACTTAGCTATTCTCGCCTTGGTGTGATGTCAGGTGTTGTTTCATTAGATTTATTTTTTGTTAGAGTCCTGCACACTTAGAAAATTTTATTAAGATACCAAAATGTTTCACTCTTTGTTATCATCAAAACTTAGAGATAAATTGCAGAATCAAAATCTTGTTCTAACACTTATCAAACGTTTGTTGTCCATCAAATAATTTTCTTAAATAATTTGAATGAAAAAGGACCATAGGAGTCTAGAATTCCGTGGGAACCCTAAATGATTGGTTTGAGATTGATGTCTCGTTTCTATTCAATCATTCGTCATTCACTTATAAAACAATCCAACAAATCAAACTCTTTTTCTCGCCGCTGTGTGATCTTCAAAACCTTTTTCAAACGAAAGATATTTTGTCTTGGCATGATGCAAAACAAAGCTTCGTTCACAGTCGTGTGAGTTGAGATAAGTGAAGGTTTCCCGAGAATGTTAATATGTAAAAATTAATTTAATGTGATGCAAATGCCTGCTCTTCACCTGTTTTGGGTAAGTAACATTTTTCCGTGATTGAAACAAACATTTTCTACTCAGAGCTATGTAGCCTTGAGTTCTTCAACGCACCAAAAGATACGTAGAAGCAAGACCCGTAATCTCGTCAGGCACAATAATAAAAAAACTTTTTTGCGACCCCTTTCTTTTTCTCTTTTCTCTTTTAATAACTCGAAGAAAACAAATGACATAAGTTAACATTCAATCGCAAGTATAACTAAAAGGTTCCCATTTAGTACAACGGATGTGAGAAGTGCTAATACCTTCCCCTTGCATAATCGACTCCCGAACCCAAATATGGTTGCGACGACCATTTTCGTTTTTAAAGGTTTTATTGATATTTTTCTTTTCCTTCATTTGTATTAATAAAGTTCGGTGGCGACTTTGTTCCAACATATTTTTTCGTGAGCGTGCGATGCACTTCGCGAATGATTGTATATTTTGAGGTACGTCACATGCCTTTCAATTAGTAGAATATATTCATCATTCATTGAAAGTATGTATAAGATATATGTAATGACAAAAATATTTTTGAGATGAAAACATAAAAACATGTAATGTTATGAAATTTATATGATATGTTATGATTATTTTTATGATAATTTGAGCACTTGAGATATATAATCATGAGATAGCATATTATACCATTTTTGTTTGATCATCCATAACTTAATCTTTTCAGACGATTCTTCATTCTTTTTTATTTGAACATGATTTTACCATCTTAATTGTCTTCATCAAAACATCTTCTTTGAAAACTTGAAATTATAGAAACAAGACATGCCATACTTTTGAAGATCACGATAAACTCGAAAATGTTACAACAAAACAACGAGGAGACAACAATGCCATGTACTAAAACACTTGGATAAACATGATAAGTACGGTAACAAAGCACGTAGATACTAAGTAGATAGACTATAAAGATGATAAATACAATTTTATTACAAATGAATTTGAGACCAATATTGATGATGGCATTCAAGATATATGTGGATTGATGTTAGTGTTGCCTACAATATTTGATTAGATATCAAAAGTATTTTATATTTTATGTACAAGGACTCGTGCGATAAACAGTGTTTTATAAATATTTATCTTTTACTGAAATAGGGTTTTATAAGTTATTTTGATATGAACTACGAAAAATGTTGAAATCAATAAAAGATAAAATTCAGCACGGATAACATGATGGTTCGATTATAGTGCATATATCATAACCAAATGTTTTCTCATGATCAACACATGTAGCTTTTAGTTAGAATTCCATATTATCATGTGTCGGTTAGAAAATATTAGTCATTTCTAAATAATATTATGAGATTGATGACATTGGTGGAGTCAGATAAAAAAATTTGGGATGACCGCTAACGTAAAGTAAAGATTATAAATAAAACGTAAATAGTATACTTGTAAGAGCTCTTTTTGAATTTGATGTGAAATATACTTGCAATTTTGTGGAGAATTTTCCAACACAACTTTTGCAACTTCATCATTATAGGATGCTAAAAGTTTCAATAACTCAAGAAAGTTACCTTGATTTCTTGATTTGCTACTTTCGTCGTGGCCCCTAAAAGCACAAGCTTGTAGTGTTAACCAACGAACAGTGTCAATTGAAGTCTTGAGTCATAACCGATTATTCATTCTTTGACTTGAACTTTGCACTTGAAGAAGAAGTACGATAGGCCAATCTGAGGGTCGTTACTGCAAATCTTGTTGTAACACTTCCACTGAATCCACTAGGGGGTACTGGTGCATAAATAGTGACTCGGCCACCTCTTGAGGGGGGGTCCCATGTATCAAAATGTTGGTAATACGTTCAACATGCTTGTCAGTTGAGATATATGATTATCACGATGCTTTCTTCACTCCAAAAGCTAATTTAGTTTATGACGCCTTTGGACCATCGACTACTGAAATGGAGACAAAGCTTTGTGATCTAGAGGAGAGGATAAAAGCTATCTAAGGATCTAGTGCCTTTGGGTTGGAGACTGGAGATATATGCCTAGTGCTTGGTGTAAAGATTCCTGCTAAGTTCAAGGTCCAAGTCTTCGAAAAATACAAAGGGGTTAGGTGTCGAAAAACCCATATCTGGTCCTTTTGCATGAAGATGGCTTCTCATTCTTAGGATGAGAAACTTTTAATGCACTTCTTTCAAGATAGCCTCAGTGGGGGATTCACTTGAATGGTATATGCAGCTTGAACGCACGCATATACGAACTTGGAGGGAGTTAGTTAAATCATTCCTGAAACATTATCAGTATAATTCAGACATGGCTCCCAACCGGACTCAACTCTAGAGCCTCACTTAGAAATCAGGTGAATCATTCAAGGAGTATGCCCAACAGTGGAGAGACTTGGTTGCCAAGGTTCAACCTCCTCTTCTGGAAAGGGAACTGGTAGGCATGTTCATGAATACCCTTTAGGGGCCTTATCTTAATAGGATGGTTGGAAGCGCCTCCTCAGGTTTCTCATACCTGGTCATTTGTTGGTGATCGGACTGAGAACTGTTTGAAGATCGGTAAAATCCAAGACACAATTGTTGTGGCTAAGGGAGCAAAGAAACCCCACTCCGGGTCCCTAAAGACGAAGATAGAAGAAGAAACAAGTGTTGTCATGGAAAATATTCAATCTCAGTTTCAAGCACATGTGGATCTCGTGCCATGCTACCACTATATTGCTACGGCTCATTACCAACAGCTTCCGCTCTAACAGCCCAATCAGGATCAGATGGTCCGACGTCATATACAGGAACTGGTACCTCTCTTGGATCGTCACGATGGGGAGGGACCAACCGTGGATGCAAAACACAATAATACCACTCCAGATAACCATCTTCTACATCAGATGGAGTGGTGGCCAGGGTAGATGGATCGATCACATCGATAACACTCTGATGGTAACTAATCCAATCAACATCAATATCCGTCGCCATCATACAATCAAGAGGTGGGGATGGAACATACTGCCTATACCCGAACTGACGTAAACATCTGTCAGGCAAGTATGGAACAACTGTTTCACCCCACTTCAAACAGCCCTTGTAAAGACATATCTCATCAAATAGACGTCATGCTCTATGATCCTCAAATGGACGCCATATGACGTCGGCAGGTGTCAGCTCGTCCAAAATAGGTCGTAAATCATCAACCTTCAGGACTCCTTGCCTATACGACCATCTCATCGCTCGGGGAAGACCACAGTTATCAACAGGTTTCCAATTCTCCCCTCTTTTTCCAACAGTTGGAAAGTATTCGTGAATCCAACACTGTTACAAAATACAAACATAATAAATAAATAAAATTAAGTTAACATATTTTATAAAATGAATCCAACACTTAATAAACAAAATTAAATTATATACCTGTAGGAGAGTAGGATATCCACCGAGCTATTTGCAACTGTACATGGACGCATCTCCAAGATATATGTATAGGGTAACTAGTGCAGCTGCTCCCCAACTATATCCTGAACATCTATCCAAGTCCGTAAACAGGAGGAGGTATCGTGCCTCTACAAGTGTAAAGGTCTTATCGGCAAATATGGTGGAACCCACCAACATCAATAGATATGCTCTGGTCGCATATGCACAGTTGGAAGCAGCTCTATGATGTACGAATAAATCGTATAACCACTCCAACTTGTAATACGAACTCCTGCAGCTACGGACATGTGACTGTGACTCACCCTGTGACACTCCTAGGTAGTCAACAGGAAGCTCAACAGCTACCTCTTCCGTCACATCCTGAGGGCTCCAGAAGATACCCCTGATGGGCAAGTGAAGCAGACATGAGACATCATCCAAAGTAATGTTCATTTCACCTAACGACATGTGAAATGAAGATGTCTCTAGATGCCATCTTTTCACAAATGCAGAGACAAGATTTGTGTCTATCTTGTTCAGACTGGTTCTCTGAAGTGAAGATAAACCAGATCTAGATACCCAACTCTCCATCTATGGTGGAAGAGCCAATGGAACCCTAGATGTCAACTTCAGTCCATGTCCAGCAACCTTCAACTCTTTCTTTGGACCTCTTTCCTAAAAACAATTAAAACACATGTTAGAAAACACAATATAAAACATTCAACTATTATTCATTTTCAAATATATCCCGTTTATTTACCTCACCGAACCATAAATGTCGAGCAACATGATGCTCGTACTTCACCAAAAGAGACGTATCGTACGGTCCTCCTGGATATCCAGCCGGCTTAGCTGCAGATGAAGATGCGCCCCGGTCTAACGTGCGGACTGGAATCCTACCATCTGCACCTCATCTTCGAACCACTGCAAATTTTTTTTAAAAAAAAATTATTAAAAATTATAAAATAAAAAATACGCACCGGAACACTTCAAAGAAGAGTTCCGGTGATTTAAAAAAAAATGATGACTACCGGAACACTTTTTAAAAGAGTTCCGGTTTAGACCATCCAAACCGGAAGTCTTTAAGAAAGACTTCCGGTATACAACAAACCAAACCGGAAGACTTTCTAAAAGACTTCCGGTTCAGTGCCCCAAAAGGTAACAAACCGGAACTTTTTAGACATGTGTTCCGGTATACATTATGTGAACCGGAAGACTTACTATGAGTGTTCCGGTTTACAATACCAAAAAATGAAAAATTTGCTTTCCGGAAGTCTTTAGACGAAAATGGTAAAAAAATTTAGAAATAAAAATATACGCTATTTATATGAGGGTATTTTGGTCAAAAAAATTTAAGTGTAAGGGTGTGGGTACAATTATAGAAATACGGGCTAAAGTTTTCCTAAATAATCCAAGGTGAATCCAGTATCTTAATGGATATCCTAATGGAGCGATACACTCTCCTATTCGAACAAAACCGAAAATATGCCGCCGAATCTCCTATCTTCAACCCTAACATTCACCCAGTCAAGCTTGCCATTTCTCCATTTGAAACGAATATGAGCGGCCATGATTCCAGCTCAATCATCTGAATCGACTCAAGCTTGCAATATCAACGCCGATAATTAAATCGCAGCAACAAGGAGCGTCTATGGTTCACGTCTTCTTATGGTTCTACGGATTACATTGCAGATCGTGACTCAGAGTAGCGTCACATTTGGAATTCAACATCCTCTCATCTCAGAAAATTAAAACAAGACTCAAGCAGAAGTTGACTATGCTTGAGGTTCAATTATCGGGATTTATCGTCTTCAACGCATCGAAACAGAAACGAAATCGAGACAAAAACTAAAATGGAGCAAGGGAAGAACTCACCGGTTTGAAGTGATTTCGACGCGGTTGCTCCGTCGATGATAATGAACTGAAAAGGATGGGCTTGAATCAGGTTATAACTCCTCTTCTCTTTGTCGCACCTAAACTCCGCCGCTAAATCCAACTCGGAGCTCGAATGCACTCGTCGATGCGTAGGATTCCGGAATCATTCGCTCCTCATCAAAGCTCCATGGTTCGGCCAAGATTTACAAAGCTCTGAGGCTCAGTTAGAAACTCTGATAGATAACAGGTATGATTTCCCTTCTTCTTATTCAACTCTTCAACTCTTCTGCGTTTTGATTACTTCTGTGTCGCATTGTGGAATTCTGCAGATAGAGGTTGCAGAATCAAGGTGAAGGTTGTGCAAAACCGAATGGTTGGAGAAGAGGTGGAGATGGAGGTTTGAAGGTGTGTAACAGAATGAAGGTGGTGGAGATTGAAGATGGAAACGAGATCGTGGAGGTTTTTGCAAAAATGGAAGTTTTGATGCAGTAGAGAAAATCCAACGCCCCAGAAGCATACAGGTACATTTATAGTGAGTTTTTCCTATTAACAGAATCAGATGTTGTTAGTTATTCTCAGAATGAATCAGTTAAGAAAATCGATTATGTTATGACTCTGTTAAATTTTCAGTGAGTTAGTTAAGAAATCTGTTAGGGTTAGTTAGAAAGCTGCAATTTCAATTAGATGGTTTTCATTCCCTATATTGTGTTTCTGTTATTTGAACTTCTGTCATGGAAATGAATTATGCAGGTCATTCCATGGTTTCTTTTCTCTAGTTTTATGAGGAGCGCAGCAAGATTGTGATCGGGATAAAGTGTGACGGCGTCAGGCTCATCAGCCAGGACATATGCAACCCTAGCAATAGTCTTCACAAGCCCTTCGAGAAATGGTTTCACCGAAGTTCTTGATAGCAGAAACCTCCCTTTTTTTATATAACAGGTGGATGCAATGGTTCATGTGTGTAGGTTGGATCTAATGGACGTTGTACTGTATTAATGAATAATGGTTATAAATATTTGAAATTCATATTGGTTGTTAAATGGATACTTATTATGTTGATTGGTTACTTAAATGCATTAATGGACATTAGAACAAATTCTAATACTAATCTTTAAAAAATTGAAATAATCAACCCAAATAAAAATAAATGAAAATAATCTTGACATCCAAAATTGATTATGAATCAACTTGAAAATCCTATTATGATTAAGATCAATCACAATTAACTAGAAACCATTAAAATCAAATTAGAGAATCTAAAATTCATTTGAATTTTGAATCGGTTGAAATTAAGATCCATTTAAAAGACAATCGAAGATTAAATTGAAATTCCACCCACAATTTGAAATCAAAGTTTAATTAAAATTAAATTGGAAATAAGGCTCAATTAAGATTTAAGTTAAAAAAATCCAAATCCAATTAAAATTGATTGAAATTTGGTTTAACATTAGAAACCATTTTGAAGTTAAAAGCATCGTGATCGAAAAGGCATAGACAACGACCAATGTTTACCCAAAACGAGACAATATGGATTCGGGAATGAATGGTTGACTTTGGCCAACTAGTTGACCCAAAAGTCAACCAATGACCGTAGTCAACCAAGAGGCGTGAATTATGGATTTCTTGTGTAAAAGAAGGCTAGTAACCAATGCACTAAAGACTCGAGTAAAAGACCCAGGATTACTGATTTTAACCCTGAACCAAATAACAAATCGGGCAAGGAAACAATGTAAGCCAAGAGTCGTTTCCCCAATGAATTAGGGTTTTGAATCCATATAATGAGTCCTCATCAATCACCAGCTTTGAATCTATAGATTGACCAATGCTAGTATGTATGTATATGAATGAAGCATGAATATGTACCGATGAACCTCAAGTCATAGGTCAAGTGAAAAGAGAAAAGGGGAGGACAAATTTTGGAGTACAACAGTATTAATGATAAAGAAGGTGAAGAAGTCGAGAGAAGATTGGGTACCTTACGATATGGTAATGACATAATTTAATGGAAATGCCTCGAAGTCCAATAGAGTAATAGCATTAAAGTTAAAGGTATGATATATGACTAACTAAATCATGTTCATAATAAATAAATAAAGGATAATTATAACTATTACTTAGTATAGAATGTATACGTTTCATATGAGAAGTAACTTCAGTTTGTCCCAAAATACTTATGATTTAGGGCAAGAAAAGGTATGTTGAACATGTCAAAGGTGATGAGTCAGCCTTTGAAGCAAATAATGTTGGCGATAATACGATAATGCAACGTTCTATAGGGAGGTGAATAGACCTTCCAAAAATAATTTGACCGGTATAAAAAATTAGTTGATTTGGAAAACTTATCGGCGTTGAAAAAATGGTTTGTGTAGCAGAAGCAAAGTGAATATAAAATTGATTATGCTTACCATTATTTATATTCTCTTCAATGTCTCTACTAACTTAAGTAGATGGAAATTGAATTGGGGAAGGGGTTGGAGTTGATGGTTGATAGTGATGATGTTTTTGGGTTTCTTGTGATAACGATCCAAAGCAAGAGAATCAATAGAAAAGGAAGATGGTGATTGAACAAGGGAAAAGGTTGGGGATGATGGGTGATGGTGATGATGTTTCTTACGATGATGATCTAGATCAAGATTACCAATAAGGAATGAATATGGTGGCTGAATATGCAAAAGGGTTAGGGTTGATTGGTGATGGGAAAGATGTTTCTTATGTTGATGATTTATATCTAGAGAATCAATAGATGAATTAGATGTTGATTTTCAATGGTAAAGGGTTAGGGATGATGGGTGATGTCAAGGATGTTTCTTGTGATGATGATCCAGATTAAGAGAATCAAAAGAAGGAGATGATAGTGATTGAACATGGGATGAAGTTTGGGCAGATGGATGATGTTTTTGGTATTTTTGTGAGTATAAACCTCTTTAGCAGAGCCCATGAAAGAGCTAACTTAGAGTAAGACTAACACTAAGATTAAAATTTTAGCCATATCTCTATGCAAGATAAATGAACCAAAAGTGATGACGAAGTGATATTGATATGTTGTGAGTTCTTGAAGGATATTATCTATAGGAGCTATTGTAAAGAATCCATTCCAAAATTACTACGTATTTGATAACTTTCTATTTTATGGATAGACAGTATATGTATAAATATATTAATAAATATAATAGATACAAAGACTAAAAGTTACATTTAATCTTTGAATGTTTTAAAAATTACTCTCTTTGATATTGTAAGAAAAATTTTACTTTTTAGATTCATTATATAATCAATATCTTTATTAGTTTCCATAGAACACAAATTGACGCTCTGCTAGAGTTTTCTTATGAGTCATCCATTCCTAAGGTTTGCTTATGCAAACCAAAAGAATCAAGCTGAGGAAGAAGACTTGAAGGCGCTGAGCACAAAAAACATTAAACAAGGGAGAATGCTACACAATACAAAGACTTCATTAGTGCAAAGAAATGAAGAGGTTGGGTAATAACAAGCTGATCAAGATAGAAGCATGGGAGGAAACACACACAAAAGTATGGTTACGGGGGAGACGTCTGGGAAGACGATGATGCATCGTTGTACTATCACACTAAGAAATTAATGAGAGAGGAAATAGAGTTTCAAGAAGAAGGAATACAAATCGAAGAAAATAAACTTAGGGATTATGATTGTCCTGAGTTCGTGTTATCATCCTTAGAGGAACAAAGGATCGTAAAACCTTAGGAGAGAGGAGTGATCATCAAAATTCTGGGAATAAGGATAGAATACAAAGCTTTAGAGAATATATTAAAACATATATGGGCAAGGAAAGAGGTCTTAAATATCATAGATCTTGGCTAAGATTACCATCTTGTCACCTTCACAAATAAGGAGGATCAAACCTTTGCTTTGAAGGAGGATCCATGGTTAATTTATGATCACTACCTCATTGTAAGGGAAATGAGCCCTAACTTTTGTCCATCTAGTGATGCAGTGAAACAAGTTATAGTTTGGGTCAGAATTACTGGGATACCAATTAAATACTACGACCATCGCATGCTAACTTTCATCGGAAAAAAATATGCAACGCAGTCCAAGTCGATAAAACTACACTCACAAGAGAACGAGGGAAATATCCAAGGATATAAATCCATGTCGATTTAACCAAGCATCTCCTGAAAATGTTCTAGATCAAGGGGAGATACTATAAGATGGAGTATGAACAGCTTCACATGTTATGTCTCAGTTGTTGACATTTTGCCTATCACGCCGAAGGATGCTCGGGAAAAAAGGAAGAAAGTAGTGGCAAGAATGGTGTAGGGAATCCATGAAATAATTTTAATGGCGATTACAATGCTGAGAAATAGGATAGAATGAAAGGTCATTTGAGGATAGTGCAAAACATAAGGATACCAAGGAAAGGCAGACAAGAAACAGATAAGGAGGTGGTACAAATGATAGGGCATGGAGTTCGAATGAAAAAGGTGGAAGGAAATGCTGAGGTATAATGCTCAGGATCTTGATTCGTGGAGTTGAACAAGGAGGTCAATAATGAGGTCCACGAGGGAGATTATTCATAACATAAAGGAGGTACGATCTGATGGTAATGAGAGAACCAATAATGAAGCAAGGGACACACATGAAAATGCTTAACAAAATGATAACAAAAAGAACCAATGCAAAGACAATAAATGGATGAGTGGAAAAAAAGGTAAAAAGCACTGGCAGTTACCTAGAAATAGCATCATATGGCATTTTCAAGGATAAGATAAAAGGGAAAACACGTGGCAGGACCAAATAAAATCTGGTAAAACTTATGGTGGATAGCATTGAGGAGGATCTTTTCAGTGGCTTTAACCTAGATGATGAACAAGTGGCAGAAAAGGTTTGCAATAGTGGAGTATCTTAGCATCAACAAAATGAATTGGATCAACTGGGCCCAAAGGGACTTAGTACCCAAGGGTAAATTGAAATCACTAGTAACTCTATGCACCTTGATCCAGGTTCAGAGCAATCTTATGAAAGAATTTTTCTGACACAAAACAAGGAGCAAGAGTGTAACGAAGTAGAGGAAGATGGAGGTCTTATGGCATCAGAGATGGAATTTGTGGTGGAAACGGCAAGTCAAAGACAAAGAGTACCAGAAATTTCACAATACATTTTAAGGAAGTCGATCAATAACGAATCATGTTCTGGAATTGTAGAGGCGTCGAAAATAAAGCATTCTAGAGATTTTGTAACTCCTATATTCAAGAGAGGAAACCTGGCATCTTCATAATGATGGAAACTAGATCAGACCCGTGTAAACTCAACAAAGCTTTCCTTCAATTGGGTTTTATTGGTTATGAATTTTCTAAATTAAGAGGATTTGCAGGAGGCATAGTAATGGGATGGAAACCTGGGAATGTTCAAATAAAAACCCTTAAGAACCACTTTCAATTTCTCCATACTAAAATTAGTGCAGGTGTTGGTTGTGATTGGTTTTTAACTGCAGTTTCAGCAGGTCCTAAAGAAGAGGGGAAGAAGGAATTATGGAAGGTGTAACACCCTAAACCCCAAAACTAATAAATAAAGGATTACTCGACAATTTAAGGTGTCACCAATGACAATCCTTCGACAACACATAGACATTTTAAAAACATGCATTTGGAAATTAAACAACATAGGACATATGTCATCACATGCTCACCTTCACTCAGGGTATCATTGCATCGGAATCACATATATCATAATAATAAAATAAGTTAACTTCAACTTAGTTCTTATAAAGATTTAACTTTCACAAAATGATTCAAAAAGAAGTTTCAATATCCATTTTCAACAACTTCAAACAAACCATCATAATAATTATCAAATTTCAACAAAACAAATATGTCGACATCAACCATAATAAAGAAAACACTGTTCGCCCCTAGTGTTACAGAATCGGAGCATGGCGACTAATAATAAAAGCAAAAACTAATGAAAATAACTCCAAGAGTTATTTCCCACTCACAACAACTCTACTCCTGAGTATCTGCGAGATGTCCATTGTGGAGAACATCAATGCAAATGGGGTGAGAATTCACATCAATAATTTAATGGTATAAACTGCAAGGTAGTATTCAAACATCTACACATTCAGCAACCATCACACAACATCATTCTCACACCCAATCCATCAACATACACAACAATTACATGTTCATCATTTAAATTATGCAATGAGACTCATAACCTCAACTAGACTCATATGCATGTGGTACCATATCATAATCAATTGGTTCACTCAGGAACCAGACTCACCCTACTCGAACCCCGAATCCACCCTGTTCGGATTCGGGACAAGTTATCAATCCACCATGTTCGGATTGCAACTTGGCTCTTTCATCAACACTGACGACATAATGAATGCATATCATAACACGTCAATGAAACAACACATAATGTTTAAAGTCCCCCTGACAATACACAAAACATGCATTGACCCAACGTTAATATATCCCCTCCCGAGCTATCATCCACAACAACTCACAATTTAATAACATAATCATGCTCATACAACAACATATCATCATCACAATTCACCGAAATCATCAGAACATCATCATCATGTATACACATATCCATAATTCATCAGTTATTTCACTAATTCGATAAAAAAAACTTTTAATCGATAAATCATAGAAACATCATTTAAAACAGCAACTAACAGAGTACAACAAAACATCCACAAAGTCGAAAAATTGAAATCTGCCATTTATCATCATCAAAACAAATATTTAAGCCTACTTAAGGCTTATGGCGGGTTACCCATCACGGGCATGGCACCCGCCATCGACCTGCAGAATACATAATTGCATTTTCTGCTATGGATTTCACATTATAACTTTGATATTTGATTCCATGTACTCAAATCGATCAAAAAACAAAAGGAAATCAAAGTATTAACATCACTCAACGTATATCTTTCAATTAGCAACCATAGTCATTAATTATTCACCACTTTTATCATGATTCCAAAAACCTTCCAAACTAACCAATGGTGAAAACATATTGACAAATCAAAGCATAAATTATCCCACATACATGTACACAAATTTCATCACGAAAAACTGATTACAACACCAATTGATTAACAAATTTAAAATTCACATATAATCACAATGAAACATGCATAATCATACAAAGCATATTAGAGGTTAAGGAATCCTCAACTCTACCCTTAATCATATACCCGTTATTGAATCAATTCTCCCCCTTACCTCAATTCCTAGCAAGAAATTTGAATCTAAATTGCTTGGAATATTCTCTTTTCACCCAAAGTTTCAAGTTCTCCCTTTGCCTCTAGCCTTTTTTCCAAAGTTTCTATGAACTGATAAAAACTCCTAAACTTAGGTTATGTTCCTAATTTAAATCATTAGGGTTAATCTAGTTGAACTTACAAACTCACCTCTCACTTACTAACATCCTCTCTCCTTCCTCCCCTTTATTTCTCATAATTCCCACTTTGGCCCTAAACCTTCTGTTTTTCCATCTTAATTAAATAATTCAATTAAAATACTATTGTTTAATTATTAAAATAGACTCCTATAATTCTAGCTCACCTTTACCAATCTCTAATCACTATCCATACTCCCACTTCAAGGTCACACACCTCTAACACCCATATTAATTCAATTATCGGACATAATAATTAAATTAAAATAAAATTAATTCACGAATAAACACATAAAATAACAATTCAAAAATTGGGGTGTTACAACTCTCCCTTACTTAAATAATTTTCACCTTCGAAAATTACCTTGAGTAAACAAATTCATATACGACTCCCTCACCTGGCTCTCAAGCTCACAAGTCACGTTTCCACCAGTTGGTCCTCCTCAATCTACCTTCACCAAGGTAGTCTCTTTACCATGTAACTATTTCATTTCCTGGTCCTCTATCTGCATGGGTGATGCCTCGACATTCAAGTTATCTCTCACATGTACATCATCCACTTGGATCACATTGATCTTCTAGTGGTCTGTTGGACAATCTATGGTCCAACCATAACACCCTCTCCTAACTCATACCAACATAAAGGTGCCATACACCTCATACCATACAACGCCTCAAACAGTGTGATTCCAATACTCAAATGGAAACTATTGTTGTAGGTAAACTCAATCAACAGTAAATGTCTATCCCAAGAACCTCGACGTAAACCTCGGATCCCTGTCAGATACAATATTGGATGGAATCCCATGCAAATTGACAATCTTCTCAATATACATCTTGATTAGCTTATCCAATGGATAGTTAAGTCGAATTGGAATGAAATGTGCCAATTTAGTTAACCTATCCACAACAACCCAAATGGTGTCAAAATTCTTCACTGTCTTCGGCAAACCAGACATAAAGCCCATCTAATTATTGTCCCACTTCCACTTAGGAATAGACAACGACTGCATCAAACCTAACGGCTTCGGATGTTCCACCTTTGAATTTTGGGAATTCAAACAAGCATACACGAACTCATCAATCTCCTTCTTCATTCCTGGCCACCAAAACATCTTACTCAAGTCTTGATACATTTTAGTAGCACCATGATGAATACTCAAGCCACTTTTGTGATCTTCCTCAATAATACTCTTCTTAAGTTCGGGCACACCTGGTATACAAACTCTATCTATGAATCTTATCATACTATTCTCGTCGATTCTGGACTCACCACCTTGACCCTGATTAATCGACATTAACCAGTCAACTAATCCTAAGTCGATCTTTTGACCCTCTCTGATCTCTTCAAGAATACCATGGTCAGCTTTAACATGCCCAACTACATACTATTATGAGTCATTTCACATACTAAACTCAGATCTCGGAATTGTTCAATCAACTCCAAATCTCAAACCATAATCATCAACGTATACAACGACTTCCTACTCAAAGCATCAGCTACGATATTGGCTTTACCATGATGGTAATTCAAACCAACATCATAGTCTTTCAGAAATTTGACCCATCTCCTTTGTCTCATATTCAACTCTTTTTGATTGAACAACTACCTCAAACTCTTGTTATCATTGAACACTTCAAACCTTAAACCAGACAAGTAATTCCTCCAAATTTTAAGTACAAACACAACATCAGCTGGTTCTAGATCATGCGTAGGTTATTTCCTCTCATGAACCTTCAACTATTTAGAAGTGTAAGCCACAACTTTTCTATTCTACATCAGTACACCATTTAAACCCATCATTGAAGCATCATAATATACAACAAAAGACTCACTCAAATTCGGCAGAATCAATACTGCAACAGACATCAACTTCTTCTTAAGTTCTTTAAAGCTTTCTTCACATAAAGCATCCCATACATATGCTTGACCCTTTCGAGTCAACTGAGACAAAGGCATCTCCAACTTCGAAAAAACTTTGATAAACCTTTTGTAGTAACCAACCAAACCTAGAAAACTTCTGATCTCGGTAATAGACTTCGGAGTTTCCCATTGCAACACAACATCAACCTTCGACGGAGCAACGATAATACCTCCACTAGAAATCACATGACCTAAGAAACTCACTTCCATCAGCCAGAACTCACACTTAGATAACTTTGCATATAGTTTCTTATCCTACAAGGTTTGCATTATAATTCTCATATGTTCTGCATGATCTTCATCTAACTTCGAATATATCAGAATATTGTCGATGAATACAACCACAAAATGATATAGATACAAATGCAATATTAGATTCATGTACTCCATGAACATTCCAAGAGTGTTAGATACACCAAATGGAATCACTGGATACTCATAATGACCATGCCTCATTCTAAAAGCAGTAATCGGAATATCTTCTGGTTTCACTCGAATCTGATGATATCCTGACCTTAAATCAATCTTGCTAAAAACACAAGCGCCAACCAATGATCCATCAAATCATCAATCCTCGGAAGTGGATAATTGTTCTTGATAGTCACTTTATTCATCTGTGGATAATCAAAGCACAACCTCATGCTACCATCATTCTTCTTAACTAACAGCATTGGCACTCCCCACGGTGAAACACTAGGTCGGACAACCTTCTTCTTAAGTAACTCTTCCAATTGTTTCTTCAGTTCATTCAGCTCTGAAGCATACATTCTATAAGGAGCCACCAATACAGGACTAGTACCAGGTACTAAGTCTATAGCAAACTCCATCTGGCATTCTAGAGGTAAATCGCTGAAATCATCAGGAAACACTTTGGGAAAATCACCCATAATTGGAAGCTCTCCCATTACAGCTTTCATGACGATCCCCAAAGCAACAAACATAGCAAACACTTGTGCCTTCTCTTTCAATAATTATTCTACTTGCTTAGCAGATATAAACATTAATTCCCCATATCCTCCCATCTCTAGAAATATAACGATATTGTAAAAGTAGTTGATAAACACGGTTGAAATCCAACCAGTTCATTCCAAGGATAACATCAAGATTACTCAACTGTAGACAGACTAAATCTATCGCAAAATTCTTACCATAAATAGTCAGAGGACACTTTAAACACACCAATGAAGTAGTTACTGAACCACTGGTTAGGGTATCAATAACTATACTTCCTACCATAGAAGATAAATTTAAATCCAATCTCTTAGCACAATTAAGCGAAATAAAAGAATGTGTTGCACCCGTGTCAATAATAGCAATCAGAGGGGTACTATTGATAAAACACGTACCTCGAATCAACCTGTCAGCACTAGTAGTCTCTGTCCCTGAAAAATGAAAAAAAAATCCTTCAGATGGAGCCTTATTTGGCTTCTGGAAATTAGTACTAATATGGCCTTGCTCACCATAATTGTAGCAAGTCACACCATTATCCTTACAATCAGTAATGAAGTTCCATGTCTTCCCACACTTGTAACACTTCTTCTCAGCACTTGAGCACTCATTGGCATAGTGACCTATCATACCATACCTATAACAATGGACCGAAGTAGGAGCTCCCCCCACTTGGTTTCTTCTCAAGTGTAGCCTTCAGTTTCCCCTTGTCAGCAGTAGTCAAATACGGCTTTCCTCAGAACTGTCCCTTCCCTTTATTTTCACTAATACTCTTGTAGTGAACAGATCGAGCTCTGTTGTCTTCATCATATATTCTGCACTTATTCACCAATACAGAAAAGTGATGGATCTCCTGATAACTGATACCTTGTTTGATCTCAGGATGCAACCCGCTCTCAAATTTTATGCATCGCTCTATGGGAGCATTATTATAATGCAGATAAAATTTCACCAGCTCCTCAAACTATGTAGTGTATTCTAAAATAGTCAAATTTCCCTGCTTCAACTCAAGGAATTTAATCTCTCTTTTGCTACGCACATCCTCAGGAAATTACTTCTCCACAAACTGCACTTTGAATACAGTCTAGGTAGCCTCAGTACCAGTAACCTCTAGTCTTTGGCGTGCGTTATCTCACCAATCCTCAACTTCCTCATATAATATGTGAGTACCAAGCAATATCTTCTGCTCCTCAGTACATGCCATTACTCGAAAGATCTTTTCAATCTCTTTCAGCCATGTATGATCACCCTTTAGGTCATACCTACCCTTGAACGTCGGTGGATTATTCCTCTAAAACTTTCCCAAGCCGCAGAACTTATCACCAACCTGATTCTTCTATCCATGCAGCCCTGAACCACTGACTCCAAATCATCAACAATTACACGATCGTTTCTTCCATCCTTTTGCACAACATCAAATAGACATTAGAAAAAATAATGCATCGACAATGTACACACACATGTCGCATGCTAGGGAACAATTATCATGAAAAAACTCTGGCCAGACGGACTGACCTGCTTTGATACCACTATGTAACACCCTATACCCCGAAACTTATAAATAAAGTATTACTCGGCAGTTTAATGTGTCCCCAACAAATATCCTTCGACAATATATAGACATTTTGAAAACACGCAGTGGAAATTAAACAACATACAACATTTGCCATCGCATGCATGCTCACCTTCACTTAGGTTATCATTGTAGTGGAATCACATAAATCACAATAATAAAATATGTTAACTTCAATTTGGATCTTATAAAGACTTAACTTTCACAAAATGGTTCAAAAAGACTTTTCAATATCCACTTTTAACAACTTCAAACAACCCATCATAATAATTATAAAACTTCAACAAAAAAAATACGTCAACAACACCCATAATAAAGAAAATATTGTCCGTCCTCAGTGTTACATAATCAGAGCATGTCGACTCATAATAAAAGCGATAACTAATGAAAATAACTTCAAGAGCTATTTCCCACTCACAACAACAACTCTACTCTTGAGTATCTGCAAGATGTCCAAGGTGGACAACATCAAAGCATAGGGGGTGAGAGTTCACATCATTAATTTAATAGTATAAACTAAAAGATAGAAATTTAACATCTAAACATTCAACAACCATCACACAACATCATTCTCACATCCAATCCATCAACATACACAAAAATCATATGTTCAACATTTAAATTATGCAATGAGGCTCATAACCTCAACTAGACTCATATGCATGTGGTACCATATCATCATGAATTGGTTCACTCACGAACCAGGTTCACCATGCTCGAACCCAAATCTACCCTACTCAGATTTGTGACAAGTTACCAATCCACCATGTTTGGGTTGTAACTTGCCTCTTTAATCAACAATAACATAATAATAAATGCATGACACAAAACGTCAATGCAATAATACATAATGTTTAAACTCTCCTCCCGACAATAAACAAAACATGCATTGACCCAATGATAATAGTTCCCCTCCCGAACTATCATCCACAACAACTCACAATTTAAAAACATAATCATGCTCATACATCCGCATATCATCTCATAATTCACAAAAATCATCCCAACATCATCATCATGTATACACATATCCATCATTCATCAACTACTTTACGAATTCGATAAAAATCACATATAATTGATAAATCATACCAATATCTTTTGAAATAGCAACTAATAGAGTATAACAATACCCTAAAACACCCATAAAGTCGAAAAATTTAAATCTTCCATTTTCACCATCAAAACAGGTATTTACGCCAACTTAAGGCTCGTGGCAGGTTACCCGTCACAAGAATGGTGCTCACGATGGACATCAAATCACAACCACGTCACCTGCATGACGACTGGCTCCAAAATTAAGCATGGGATTCATTATGGGTTACCCCCATGGCGCCCATCATCGACCTACAGAATGCAGAATTACATTTTCTGCTACAGAATTCACATCATAACTCTGATTTTCCATTCCATGTACTCAAATCGATTAGAAAATAACAAGAAATCAACATATCAATAAGCAAGCATAATCATCAATTATTCACCACTTTTATCATGATTCCAAAAAACTTATGAAAATATATTGACTCATCAAAATATAAATTACACACATTTACATGAATTTCATCATGAAAAATAGATTGCAACCCTAATTGATTACCAAATTTCAGATTAACATATAATAAAAAAAAATAGGCACAATCATACAAATCCTATTGGATGTTAAGGACTCCTCAATTATATCCTTAAGCATATACCCGTTATTGAATCAATTCTCCCCCCTTACCTCAATTACTAGCAAGAAATTTGAACCTGGAGTGGTTTGAATGTTCTCCTTTCACCCAAAGTTCCAAGTTCTCCCTTTGCCTCTAGCCTTTTTTCCAAAGTTTCTACGTACTTATAAAAACTCCTAAATTTAAGTTATGTTCCTAATTTATATCATTAGGGCTAATCTAGTTGAAATTACAAACTCACCTCTCACGTACTAACATCCCCTCTCTTTCATCCCCTCTATTTCTAGCTAGCGTCTAAACGGGAACTCTCGTGCCCGTTTATCCGCTTTTTGTAATGAACACGCGCGTCAAAAATAAAAACGATTTTTTTATTAGTTTTGATTTTAATTTAAATTATTTGTGTAATAAACTTGGTGAATAAACTCATATAGAGAAGAAAAAATATTGTACAAATTGTGAGAAATTATGTTGAGAAGTTATCCTTATTTCAGCTTTTTTTAATTTGAAATGTTGTGAAGTTTTTCATTTATGGGGTAATTTTGGTAGAAAAAAATTAAGTTATTTAAAAGGCAATTTTGGAAGAAAAATAGGTCATTCCAAACTCTCTTATCCCCTTTATATATAGTTATAGATAATTTTCACTTTGATCTCTCTATTTCACATCTTAATTAAATAATTTAATTAAAATACTATTATTTAATTATTAAAATAGACTATAATAATTCTAGTCCACCTTTATCAATCTTTAATTACTCTCCACACTTTCATTTTAAGGTGACACACCCCTAATATCCATATTAATTCAATTATAGCACATAATAATTAAATTAAAGTAAAACTAATTTACAATACAATTCAAAAACTGGGATGTTACGGAAGAGGCTCAACGAGGTAGCGAATATTATGTATAAAGTTTGGTTGATTGCGGGTGATTTCAATGACATCACGAAAATAGAGGCAAAATTCTGGCATCGAATAGACGGCGCAAGTTGTTCCAAGACAGAGTGAATGCTTGCAGTGCCATGGATATTTGGTCATCTGGATAGAAATACTAATGGCGAGGTCCGGTTATACATGGGGGATTGAGATTTTATGAAAAGCTTGATAGAGCGTTGAGTAAAGATATTTGGAGAATTCAATTTCCAGATGCGCGTGTTCAAGTTCTAACTAGACTTGATTACTCTGACCACCACCCAATTGGTGTCACTAACTGATAAAGATCATAGGATGATGGCCACACTTTCAAGTTTGAATGCGCTTGGCTTTTAGAAAATACAATAGGCTTAAAAGGGCTTGGAAAGAAGGTAGCAGTCTATGTGCAAACTTGGAGGAAATTCGCTCCCAAGCTATACAATGGAAGTTTCACAGCATCATAAGTATCCAAAAATAAAAGGAGTATATTATGGGCGGGATTAGAGGAATTCAAAAAGTGATGCAAGATGGTAGATGTCATGCAGGAATTAGGAAAATTGAGAATGATTTATAGCTCAACCTTGCTAAAATTCTGTACCAGGAAGAACTTGATTGGTTCCAAAGAGAAAAGACAAAATGGTTAATGGATGGTGATAGAAATACTAGGTTCTATCATACTAGAACTATCCAATGTATAAGAAGGAAAATCATTCATTTGCTCAAAGACTCAGAGGGAAAATGGATTTAGGATGCGGACACCATCAAACTGATGTTCAAAGAAAATTACCAAAACATGTATACAACTGAGATTGAAACTGCAGATTGGGTGCAGATTCCCATAATTGGATAGTCACACAATCAATTGCTTGAATGAAGAGTTGCATACTGAAGAGGTAAAAAAGTTGTTATGGATATGGCTTTATGGAATTCGCCAGGGCTAGACGGATTTCCCGCAGGATTTTATCATATTAGTTAGAGGTAATATGAGTAACTACATTAGAGACTTGTGGCACAT
Organism: Lathyrus oleraceus; assembly: GCF_024323335.1. NCBI lineage: Eukaryota > Viridiplantae > Streptophyta > Magnoliopsida > Fabales > Fabaceae > Lathyrus > Lathyrus oleraceus. The sequence goes on along the minus strand of NC_066585.1, from coordinate 362,477,607 downwards.
GGTAGCTGACATATCTGAGGTAAATAGTGTCGCATTACGCGAAAAACCGGCGGGAAAAGACACTGAGCCGCCACGGTGCATTATTTATCCCAAAGGAGGGAAAGGAAACGCTCGAAGTAAACCTGGAAAGGACATGGTCTCGCGACCGGAGATTGATGGGATCGGGAGTCGGTTATGCGAAGGGAAGGTATTAGCACCCCTACGCATCCGTCGTACTCGACGGGATCCACACTCAAAAGAACAGAAGAAGGGTTGCTAAAAATGCTCAAAACTGCACACACACTGGAATGAAACACAGATGAAAGACGGGGGAAGCGGACTCGGCATGATATTGCATCCTGGGCCTACGTAGTTTATCAGGCGCAAACATCAGAATTGACGTAGTTCGGGGACAGGGGAAAACGTGCTCGCTAGGATGTCGCATCCTATGCATACGTATCTTCTCTAACCAGAGAAGAATCAGAGCACTCGTAGCTCGGCTAACGCACGCCAAACAAACACAGACACAAACAGGCAAACATGGAAATCGAATGCCAATCGCTGGACTTACATCAGACTCCGAACCAACAAACACACATAGGAAACCAACTGCCAATCGCTGGCCTTATGTCAGACTCCAAACCAAAAACTCACACAGGAAACCGACTGCCAATCGCTGGACTTACATCAGACTCCAACTAGAAAAGGATAACGAACACACACAAAAAGAAAAGAAAGTTCCCGGAGAGATCAGCTCAATCTCCTACCTACGTACCTCATCTGGTATGAGGATCAGGGCGACGTAGTTCCCCTTAACAGGGAAAGAACTGTCCTAACCAGAGACTAGGGAGATAACAGACTACTAGGGAGACTACGACTCGAGCCTAGAAGTTGTCATGCAAACGATCCCTATGTTGAGGTCTCTATCCTAACTTGCACAGGAAGCAAGCTATCCTAAACAACACATCAAGCAAAACACAAGCACAAGTATCACACACTATATGCAAACAATTGGCTCATACAAGGCTAGGCTGTAGAAACAAGCCAACTGGAATGGGGTGTTTTTAGCTCTTAACCCTAACATTGAGAGTTAGGGTGAAGCAGATGAAATGGGAAGTGAGGGTAAGACCTCACAGCTCTTATCCCTGGCCTGGGAGAGCTTGACTCAAATAGAAAGTGTGGGAGTTCAGAATGAAGGAACTCTTCTCCACATGACTGACACAACAAGATCTTGGGTTCTTATTCACAATGCATCAACACATGGTGTGAGCAAAGTGAATGACACAACTGAATAGCAGGGGATGGATTGCACATCCCTTTTATCTGCCAATTGCCTCTTAAGAGGTCTTTACCTGCTTGGCACAAAATTAAACATCCACAGACATTGCCTCTTAAGGAGGGCTTCAGACAGGTGCCTGCCAAAGTAACATGACAGGTCTCCAGACTACATGAAGATCAAGGAATTATACCTCAGTGGTATGCCAACCACAAGCAAGCAAAGCAAAGTTCAAATGAACTTAAAGCAACTTAGGTACCTGTGGAAACATCTAAACCAATCAATACACAATCCAGACAAACAGTCAACAGTCAATATCAAACAGACAACCCAATATGCAACACATAAACCATAAGCACAGGTGAATTGTTCTCAAAGCCTACAAAATAAGCAAATGTTAGCCAATAACAACAAATGGTCAAGCTCAAATGAAGGAGCAACATCAATCATGGAGATGCACACTTGAACCTGAAACTCACAACTCAAATGTAAGTAACAAACCACTAGGTCAAAGCCTAGGGTCAAAAGTGGATCAAAAACCCAAAACAGAACTTGATATTCAACATGGATCATATTTAATCAATCAAGAACAAGTCCTAAAAAGGACCAAAGCAAAATCAATATGCAAGTCCATGTAATAGGCAAGTGAAGTCAATGACCAATTCAAGGCACACATTTGAACATTAAGAATGAAAATTCCCAATCAAAAAAGAAATGATTCAAATAATTCTAGAAAAATTCATGAGCAATCAAGACATCCCAAACATCCATCATACATCAGAAGCATTAGAGGTCATTTGGCATGGAAATCAAATTGCACAAGTTAGACAACCAAATGTGTGACACAAATTGTCACACCATGCAAACATGTCCATAAAACAGAAATGGTAAATGGGAAAAATACCAAACTAAGCCTAAAACATCCATCAATATGTCAAGAAACATCATGTAAAATTTCATGTCCATTGGATTTAAATCAAGCATTTCATGATAGAAAAAGCAAGGCAAGGTCATACATGCACACATGATCAATAAACCTAGAGCAAATAAAATTCCAGCCATGCACAACTTTCAAACTCATCATCATAAAAAACTAGACAAAACAAGGATCATTTTGCAAAAAATTGGGAGTGATTTGATGCATTTTTCAATTTAATATGATTTTTACAAGTTAGCATACAAAATGAAATTCAAACATGAACAAGGCATGGCAAAGTGGAGGGAAAGCACTAAAACATGAAATGATTTGAAAAACTGCGCTCGCCAGGACTCGAACTTGGTCCAGATTTAAAATGCGCGCGCCAAGGCATGAAACGACACCGTTTCCATTCAAAACCCTAAGCTGCGTGGAAAATGACCAGGATCCGTCACTAATGTCTAGAAAACCGACGCTACGCATGCATCTTCATCTTCTTCATGATGAAGATGATGGATGTTCATATCAAATTTCCAGAAATTCCCGAAATGTCCAGATTTCAACAAAACGCATACCAAATCAAAGCTCACGCTATGTAGAGCACGAATCAACAAACATCTAAGCTTAAAACACCAAGATCAAAGAGAATCGACAGAAAACATTTTTGCATCTCAAACTTCAAACGCGCATAACTCAAGGAATAATGCACCATTTCACACGATTTTTCTACCAGAATGATCAGCAACACAAGATCTACACAAATATGTACATGAATTGGAGAATTGTGAAGGTCGAAAATCCTACCTCTTGAAGAGCAGGTTATGGTTTTGCACAATCCAGCACTTGTAACGATCCAGATCACTTCCAGGATGCTTGTAGAGATGATTGATGAAGAAATTGAAGCTCAGAAACGTGTAGATCCAACTCAATTTGAATTTGCCATGAACACCTTCAAGCTTCAAGCATGCATGATCTTGAGCAGAAATCCACAAGATGCACGTTCAATCTCATTCAAAACCACTCCATGATCATGAATTCACCAAGAGAAATGAGATTTATGTGAGGAATTTTGAAAATCTTTGTGAGAGAAAATTTTGATCAATTCTCCAATTCTAGATCTGAACTTGTGTATTGTGATCAATACAGTTATGATTAACCTTATATATGTCCTCTTAATCAACCTGAAATCATGATTAGGCCAAAGCTAAATGAGATTAGAAGGATATAAGGTGCATGCACAAATTTGCATTTTCACTCCATATATGAGATGCACACGTGAACAGTGCATACCAAGGCCCAAATCCACTCAAAATTACTCCATGCACACATTGGAATTGGAATTACATGCATGTGATCAACCAATTTTGATTTTGGCAAATTTCCTTCAAAAACTTCATGAACAAGCAAGTGATCATATGATAACATTTCATGCAATGTGATGGATGTTTTGGAAACTTCATGAAATGAGAAACATTTAGCAAAAAGGAGCACTCAAATTGGAGTTATGAGTCAAAAGTTATGCCCTTTTGAAGTTCCATGCACACTTGGCAATGATTTGATCATATCTCCTCAACCATTCATCAGATGCTCATGATCTTGGACTTTTTGGAAATAGGAGAGAAAGATCTTCAACTCTCATGTTGGACAAAAATTCATTTGAAGCTTCTTTGATGTTGGAAAGTTGAGTTGAAGTTGGTCCAAAAACTTGCCATTTTTGGAAACTTGAAATTATAGGTCACTTTCCATTTTGGGAAAATTTTGATCTGGCTTCAAAATCTTCAAGGTATGAGTTTGACATGATGAATAAACCTCTTTGGGACATGAATGAAGTGTCTCAAACCATTTCTCCACTCCCTAGCCCTCAGTTGACTTTCAGTTGACTTTTATGGGCCTCAGATGACTTGGTCATGCACTGTGGACTTTGAGCCTTCAACACTTGGCCAACTTGCATCAAAATGAACCTTGGGTTGTGTAAGCTCATTGGAACAACCATAGGGCCTTTGTCTCATGGAAAAACCCTTGCTCTCTTGCACAGATGGATTCTCCTGATCAGTTTTGACTGATGACATGCAATGTGATATGCAATGACAATGCAATGTTAATGACCTAAAAATGAAATGTATGTACAAATAGGGGGTGCAAATTTGAGGTGCTACAGCTGCCCCTATTCAATCAACTGGGAACCTGAACGGATGAGAGCAACGGCTGTCAGACCTTCAAGGTAAACATGGATTGAATACCAAAGAACCGTAGAAATTTGCACTCTGCGGTGGATGATCAAAGAAAAGAATGTTCACCAATGGCAGCTTCCACCGGGTATTTGGATTTATCACCGAACCAGACAAGACATTTACCAACGACTTCACTGGGGATTTTGATTTTTATCAGAAAAAGGAACCACGTCCAGACATCGAAAGAGGATGAATGGGAACAAAGAAATCACAACTAGACGCCAACGAACGACTAGGAAAAACTCGACGTTTACCTACACCAACGGAGAGGTGACCAGACATCAACGGATGACTGGAAAGACTCAAACCATACATCAACGGATGAATGGGAGAAAGAGAAACAACCAGACGTCAACGGACGAATGGGAAAAAGGTATACAACCAAACGTCAACGGACGAATGGGAAAAAGGTATACAACCAGACGTCAACGGACGAATGGGAAAAACTCGACGTTTACCGACACCAACGGAGACGTGACCAGACATCAACGTACAAATGGGAAAAACTCGACGTTTACCGACACCAACGGAGAGGTGACCAGACATCAACGAATGAATGAGAAGACTCGACCAGACGTCAACAGACAAACGGGAGAAGCTCGACGTTTACCGACACCAACGGATAGGTGACCAGACATCAACGGATGACTGAGAAGACTCGACCAGACGCCAACGGACGAATGGGAGGAAGAGATACAACCAAACGTCAACGGACGAATGGGAAAAACTCAACGTTTACCGACACCAACAGAGAGGTGACCAGACATCAACGGATGACTGGGAAGACTCGACCAGACGTCAACGGACGAACGGGAGAAGCTCGACGTTTATCGACACCAACGAAGAGGTGACCAGACATCAACAGATGAACTGGGAAGAGGATATACAACCAGACGTCAACGGACGAATGGGAAAAACTCGACGTTTAATGACACCAACGGAGAGGTGACCAGACATCAACAGATGAACTGGGAAGACTCAAACCATACGTCAACGGACGAATGGGAAAAACTCAACGTTTACCGACACCAACGGAGAGGTGACCAGACATCAACGGATGAACTGGGAAGACTCGACCAGACGTCAACTAACGAACGGGAGAAGCTCGACGTTTACCGACACCAACGGAGAGGTGACCAGACATCAACGGCTGAATGGGAAGACTCGACCAGACGTCAACGGACGAACGGGAGAAGCTCGACGTTTATCGACACCAACGGAGAGGTGACCAGACATCAACGGATGAATGGGAAGACTCAAAGAAAGGGGTGAGGTGTTACCGGTTAGTAGGTAACAAGCTCGGGAAGAAGGAATATCTAAGACCGGTGTACGGGTGAGCTATATCAATCAACCAAAAACATCTGAGGAAAACCTGGAAAAGGTATACTTCGACTCAGGAAAATCTAACTCCACATGGGACCAAGGTCGCAATAGGGAGCAGACAGGAAGGAACACCAAGGATACCGGGTTGTAGGCATAAAATAGGTGACCAGCCAAGGCGTGAATTGGTTTGTGTTCCAAAACACTCATCATCCTGAAGAGAGCTAGCAAAACAATCTTGTTAAAGGATGGACATTCGATTCCACAAGGAATACGAATCTTACTCAACTGGGAAGGACAAGACTTCGACCAAAGAGCGCATGAGATATATTATCTATAGCCGTCAAAACATAGATAATACACTCGCATGGAAGATTATCCATAACCGGGTTGTAGGTTGTTAAAGGATAAATCGACCGAAAAACGTGAATTGGTGTGTGTTCCAAAACACTCAACATCCTGAAGAGAGCGAAAGCAAACTTGTTAAAGGATGGACATTCGATTCCACAAGGAATACGAATCTTACTCAGTTGGGGAAACAAACAAAAGGTTCAACCAAAGAGCGCATGAGATATATTATCTATAGCCTTAAAAACGTAGATAATATACTCGCATGGAAGATTATCCATAACCGGGTTGTAGGTTGTCAAAGGATAAATCAACCGAAAAGAAAGGCATCGGGATACCAGACTAAGTATGTAAAGATGACCAATCAACCGGGGAAACCACAAACATTACCGGCAACGGCGAATGAAAGAGGACCCACTGAGGATAAAATGGCTTACTCAGAGCAATTATCCAAAAGGAAGGGAAGACCCGCTGAAGATAAGATTGCTTAATCAAAGCAAATATCCAAAGGGAGAAGGACTATCAATACCGAAAACTGGATAATGATAACCGCAAAGAGGGGATTACATCTACCAGTTCGTAGGTAGAAAACCACGGAAAAGTAACCGTCATCGACTAGGATGAGCACAAGGGTTGACTCCACAACAGGGAGAAAAGAGGATTCACATCTACCGGTTAGTAGGTAGAAGACCACAAAGATAGGACTTACAACTACCGGTTAGCGGGTAGAAGCCAACAACATCCGCTGAGGATAAGATGAATGAGTGCCAGTTAGTGAGCAACTATTCATTTATACCACAGGGAGGCACAAGAGACAGCCAATAGGAAGCCAACTTAGGATCGATCCAAAAAGGCCAACTGAATCAAGACTCATCCTAATGAGGAAAGAACTCCATAGGGAAAACCCATCCCATTATGTGTGTAGGAAGGGAACGGAAACAACCGTCATCCACGAGGATATAACTCAGTGGGGAGTGCAGAAGGAAATAGTAGACACTTTCTGCCTAAGGGGTCGACTCTATATGGAGAGATCAGACACACCCACATCTGCTTGGGGAATTGATCCAAGCTTGCAAGATGCTACCAATTTTGTGGGGAGTAGCATTGCTGGGGATACCCACTCAACTAAGGAGTCACTTGTTGGGAAAACACCAACCTCTCAACCATGCTGGGGAACCCAATTCTGAAATCGACCCAATGGCGCGATACTAAACTCTTCCTACAACCCATTCTCGGATGGTCACCACGGCTTAGGGCTAGTCTATGTTTGCAATGCTGATGCATGAGTTTTTTTTTAGCGCAATGCTCCATAATCATGGAAATGCTACGCACTGATGATGCAATATGCTATGCTTATCTAAATGATGAATGCATAAAAACACATCTCCTCCAGAGACAACACCGGGGAGCTCAAGGAACTCTGCTGAGGATTTCAATACCACGTCAATTTCCACCCTACTGGGGAAAGATAACCCTTGCTGGGGATGATCTCCACCGAACCCGATCTGCTTGGGGACTACCCTGCTAAGGGAAGCAAACAATGCTTATCTCTACTGGGGATAACGGCCAACCCCCGGGCAGGATTAACTCTACTGGGGATAATTTTCACCAAACCTGATCCGCTTAGGGACTTCGCTGGGGAAAACCTATCAACACGAACCTCCGCTAGGAAGACTACCCACCTCAGCCTTGGAAAACAAACACAACTCTGCTGGGGAAAGGAGCTTAGAACCTGCTGGGGATCACGGTACTTCAGACCCGACTGCTGAGAAACAAACCACCCACAGAAAACTCCGCTGGGGACATAGCAAACTTTCAAGCTCAGTGGGGAACTAACAGTCTTCAGACTCGCTGGGAAAAAGACCACCTGCCGACCTGGCTGAAAAACATCTTTAACCCTGCTGGGGAAAAACATCTCTCCACCCTTAGGAACAATTTACCCACCGACACCTCCACTGGGGATATGGCAACCTTCAGGCTCGTTGGGGAGACACCGATCTCGAATCTGCTGTGGAGATAACACTCCCAAATCCACTGGGGAGATACGGCTTATTTGACACGGAACACCCTTCGATTCGACGAACACTGGCCTTCATCGTCCGACCGTAATGTCAACTTTCCACTTTTGAGGACTCCCAGACTCGTCCGGTCTTTTCTGATTCATCACCTAGTATTCTCGTCTTTTCTTTGCTTTGAGACAATCGATCTCCTCATATCCGGGCTAACTCTCCAATCTTCAAACTTTGAAGAGTCTTCTTGATTACCCTCTAGGATCGTAGTCGCAATTCTTTCACCGTCTTTTCACCGTTCTTCTATCCCTTGCCCCTGATTGGACTCTGCAGGGATCTTTTGTCAAAATGTTACCCATCACAAACTGCAAGTGAATGAAGATATCTAACAGCACCTGCACAAGAGATCGTTAGATAAAAGCGTGCCCCAGGCGTGCCAACATTTCAACACCTAGGTCACTCAAACTTCCGAATAAGATTTCCAGATTCCAATCTTATAAGCATGCATCGGAAGGGACCTCTATGTTTCAAAATGAAAATATTCTTATCACAAATAAACGGATGTTTTCGCAATCAAAGCGGTAATGAAGACAAAAACAAAATTATTTGACTGAACATGCATTTATTGACTAAAAAAAAGGTGGCTCAAAACCGAGCAACACACAGGAAGCAATCCCTGAAAAGAGGTGATCGCGCACAAAAGGAAAAATCTATCCTAATGGCAATGTGAAACCGTGATCTCATCGGGTTTCAACTCGGTTACACCCCATATGTCCTCAAGACTTTCCGCACTTTCTGTCTTCTGAACAAGACGCTTCCGATCGATCTCTTTCGGAGATTATCCATGATGTGTTAACCAAAATATCAACGATTATGCTGGACGCAGTTGTTCGTTTCAATCCCTCTTTTGCTTGGACCGCCCTTTCAGGTTTTCGATCCACCGGGATACCCTTTTTTGCCCAAGCCGACCTTGTGGGGTTTTCGACTTGCCGGGTGTACAATTTTTCCTTTTATCCCTAATTTTTGCCCGAACCTTTTCCTTTTCTTTTGGTTCGCCGGGATGCCCTTTTTTGCCTGGACTATTTTGTTCTTTTCGTCCAGCGGGTCTCTTTTACGAAGTATTTTTTAACTGCATTCGCATTCACAGGGGATGGAAAATCCTCACCCTCCATGGTCGTCAACAACAAGGCTCTGCCAGAGGACGCCTTCTTGACCACGAATGGGCATTCATAATTGTGTGTCCACTTGCCCCTACGATCGTTGAGGAGGAAGGATCCTTTTCAACAACGCGTCTCCCACATGATACGCACGAAGTTGACTTTTCAGCCACAAGCACGTTTCATTTACTGGGTACAACTGCTCATTACAAATAACTGCCAGCCCCTTTTCCTCAATCAGGCTCAACGCGTCATACCAAGTCCTTATCCATTCAGCCTTCTCCAATTTTACGCCCACCAGGACTCTCCATGAAGAAATCTGGACCTCAAATGGTAGTACCGGCTCCTTCTCATACACCCGCGAGGAAGGCGTTGCCCTAGTAGATGCACGCACCGAGGTTCGATACCCAGGATACAAGCTTCGTACTCAGCCACCATTGTTGGTGTCTTCAACTGTCAGTCGGGAAGCAAAAGGAATGTGGGATCCCCTTTGGCATAACCAAAGCAGCACTAACTCATTCACATTAACCCCATCAGACATCAGAATTTGTTCGGATTCAGGGTCAGGCCCCTCCTCCGGGATCGGTTCCTCACAATCTTTTGATTTGAGCACCTCGAGATATCCTCATCAGGGAACTCGAACTTCCTCGGTTGATAATCCTCAATGGGTTGCTGGGCGAGATAACCGGACAATACACTTCCCTTGATTGCCTTCTGAGAGGTATAATGAATATCGTATTCAGTCAACATCATTTGCCCTCTCGCCACCCGTCCGGTCAATGCTGACTTCTCAAACGTATACTTGATCGGATCCATCTTGGACATCCACAAAGTGGTATGAACCAGCATATACTGTCTCAGTCGGCGAGCAGCCTATGCCAAAGTACAACAAGTTTTCTCGAGCAGTGAATGTATTGTTTCACAGTCGGTAAACTCTTTGCTAAGGTAAATTGCATGCTCTTTTCGACCAGACTCGTCATGCGGTCCCAGTACACACCTCATAGACCCCTCGAGGGCTGTCAAGTACCAGATTAACAATTGTTCCTTCCACGGGAGGCATCAGAATCAGAGGTTCCTGCAACTTATTCTTTTATCTTTCAATGCCCCTTGGCAATCATTATCCACTTGACTGTTTGATCTTTTTTTTTCAACAATTTGAATGGGTTCCCACGTGGCTGTCAGATGAGATATGAACCGTGAAATGCAGTTCAATCTATCTAAGAAACCACGAACCTTCTTTTCTGTTCTCGATTCAGGCGTTTCTTATATCGCTTTTTTCCTCTTATTTTTTTAGCAGGATTGACCTCGATTCCTCTTTCGTTCACAATAAGTCTCGACAACTTACCGGACAACACTCCACAAGTGCACTGATTCGGACTCAACCTCAGTCTGAGTTGTCTCAATCGGTCAAACAACTTAGCCAGATCCACCAGATGCCCCTCTTCTGCTTGGGACTTTGCTATCATGCCATCAACATAGCATTCGATTTCATGATGAATCATATCATGAAACAAAGTCACTCTGATACGTGGCACCGACGTTCTGCTTCACTAGAGGACAGTCTTCTCTCAATGGTAGCTTGTGCACAACGACATCGGTATCTGACCCTGGCATATCCTGATACGACCAGGCGAAGGTATCCACATGCTCTTTTAACAGTGCTACCATTCCGCTCTTTATATTAGCCCCTGAAGCGGCCCCCAACTTTCACTTCCTTTCTGACCTCGGCGGTGCCTGGAATAACAATCTAGAATCGCTCCTCGTGCGGTTAAATCACCTTCTCCTCTTATTTCAACAACCTGGCTAATTCCAGCAGATCACAATCTTCTTCGCCTTGTTCTTCGGCATGATATATCGGATTGTCGAAGTCATACAAAGGTGTAACCGAATTGTTACCAATGAGATCAGGAGGATAGTCACTTTTGAGGTCGGAACAAGGCAAATCAAAAGGAAAGAAAAATGAAAATAAACATTGCCATTTTTATTTTTTATTTTTAAACTGCAAAAATAAATGAAAAATAGGGAACATCGCTTTTAATACAAAAACATCCATTTATTAATGATGCAAAATGTTGCACAATGAAACACATGAGATGGCCCTTACAATGGACCAATACGTTTCGGGCAAAACGTATGGCTTTCATGCAAACAGAATTGAAATACAGAAATACTGCTCTTCATGATGAGTGACAGTGATGATCCTTGAGGCCTTCCAGTTCCCTGGTGTCGCAACCTGAAAAATACAGTGTGCGAAAAAAACAACCGGCGAAAGAAAATGACAGAAGAGTCGCCACCGTGCGTTATTCATCCCAAAGGAGGGAAAGGAAACGCTCGAAGTAAACCTGAAAAGAGGAAAGGAAAAGACAAGGTCTCGCAACCAAATCTTGGGTTCGGGAGTCGGTTATGCGAAGGGAAGGTATTAGCACCCCTACGCATTCGTAGTACTCTACGGGATCCACTTTTGTAGTTCTTGTCTAAAGGGTGTGAGTTTATCTTGTGCTGTTTACCAAAAAAAAAAAAAAAAAAGGGGTTAAATGAAAATGACTCGCGTGGATGTCGCATCCACTGCATACGTATCTCATCTGAATATGAGAATCAGAGTCTTCGTAGCTCGGCTGACCTATGGGTTGGGGGGATGTGTGCTCGCTAAGACATCGCGTCTTATGCCTACGTATCTCATCTGGAATGAGAATCAGAGCAAGCCGTAGTTCGGCTAACTACGGGGTTATGGATTGGGTTTTGGACGAACGACGTCACTACGCAATCTACCGGATGCTCGACCTTTGGAGACTTACTCGCCTGTAGTAGAAGGAGTAAACGTGTTGCTTTGGGTTTTAGGGTTTGGGATGCTCGAGGGCAAACAGGCAGTCCTTGACGAAGGAACCGCGCTACATGTGGGGATATGAATACAAAACACAAAACATGTATCTCAAAGTAAAATGCCACCAAGGGGCTCAAACATTGCCTCCTATCGAGGTCTTCCAGCTAAGAAAGCGATAAAGTATGAGAAAGGGAAAAAATTACCACACGGATAAAGATCCGAAGTTACAGCAATTAAAGGAATGGGAAACCCAGGGATCCTTCCAAGCTAAACACCATCAAAGAAAGTGAGTCAGTACAGGTAATCGGAATGAAACCTCTAGGGGTATCCCACAAATAAAGTGGGAAACCACGCAAGTTATCCCTACAAAAGTCATGTGCCTTCACAAAAACTCAACAAAAGGGTTAGTGAAACAAAATAGGGTAACCAAGAGTTGCCCTCAAATCAAAATGTAACCACATGAATCATGCCCTTTCAATTCACAAAAAGCAATAAAGGGTAGGAGGCCTAAACCTCTTGTCAAACACATGCATCAAAAGGGTATCAAATTCACCCATAATACCTCATATATTTAAAGCATTCAAATTAAAGGCATAAAGATGATGGATATAGGGCAAACCTGATTGGAGAAGAAAAATCAAATGGCAGGGTTTGCTTGAGCTGAAAGTCTGTGAGTCAGAATGAACCTTTCAGAGTTGCCTGGAGGTTGCTGCAGAGTAGTTCCTAGGTTTCCTTCTCTCACTATCTTTTTCCTCGTGGTTTTGTTCTAAGGAAACCTCAGAGTATTTTGCTTCTCTCCCTTTTTCTCAAGTGAATCTCCCAGTGTAACTCCAAGTGTAACTCCAAGTGTGTTTTCCTCTACTGAAACTTCAGTATTTATAGACTGATTTTCGTGGGTAATGGGCTCAAATGAGGGAGACCCAAGTCCAAAATAATTTGTTATATTTTATTTATTTATTTTATTTTATTTATTTATTTAATTAATTAATTAATTAATTAATTAATTAATTAATTAAATTATTATTATTTTTTTTTTTTCGTTTTTTTTTTTCGTTTTTTTTTTTCGTTTTTTTTTTCAGGAAAAATGAAGGGTAAATTTTGGGATATTACACCTGGTACGTACGATTTTATCCACGAGTCAAGCTCGCAGTCACTGTCAATCTCTTCACCCACTGTACAGGCGTGACCTGGATCCAGCATTCCGGCACTGACGAATGTGAACGGTTGACAACGTCCTCTGTTTTGTCTAGACGAGTCTTGGTTTGGCTGATAGCCAATCCCGAACATATCCGCTTTCACCATAATGTCTATGATCTTTCCCCAGCCTAGGGCTTCTCCGTTCCTCACCACTTCCATGGCCTGTTTGTAAGAAGAAATGGACAACTTCTTCTCTTTCTCAGCTAGAATGGCATCCTCTACCTTGACGGTTTCAACTGCCTGACTTGGTGTTTCGAATTTCTCACCGTCCATTTCTACTTCCATCGTTCTCTGGATCGTTTCCCCCATCACTATACACCCCTTTATGGTGACAGCCGCACAACAATTATCAACACTAGGGAAAGCTCCTCTCTTCATCAGATGTTTTGGGACCACAGACACTGAAGTTTTTAACTGATCCCCCTCAGTCACCTCTGTTCCTCTCTTGTCCTTTGACATCACCTTCACCCCCACGGGACCTGGCACGGGGTTAGCGTTAACATTCAGTGTTGGCGCCAAACTGATGGCCTTAGAATCCACCATGTCCTGGACGGCATGCTTAAAAGCTCTACAACCCTCAATGTTATGTCCTGGTGCCCCAGAATGGAACTCGCACTTGGCATTCTCATCGTAGTTTGCAGGCCTCCGATGCAGTTCTACAGGAACCAATATCCTTGGCCGAACTAACCCAAGATCCCTCAACCTCTTAAACAGAAGGGTATAAGTCACGGGTGGCTTATCAAACTGACGATCCGTCGTCCCCTTCTTCACTTGGCCCTTAGCTTTCGGTGCCTTTTGTTGAGGTGGTGGTTGTTGCTGTGGTACAGATGGATTACCAGCAGGAGTGGTTACAGTGGCAGCATAAGGGTGGTAACGATCCTTACCGTGTTCCTTTCGGGCAGGCACACCACCTTATTCAACCTCCTTCTTGGGCTGACCATTGCCAGAGGGCTTCTTTACTACGGATGACGGAGCCTTTCCCTGAACTTTCTCCTTTATCATCCAGCTTTCAATCCTCTCCAACCTCTCAGCAATTGCTTTCTGCCCCAAGGCGAGCCCTTGCACGACTTTGAACAACTCCCCCATCATCTCTTTCAATTCGAGAATGTCGGCGTTGGGTGGATCCATCAGCTTAGATGTCTGAACGGAAGAGCTATGCGCACCGATTAGATACTAACACCTACAAAACAGAAAACAGGTTAATATGACTCACACATGCAATGTCTATCCGTATGAGGAATATTCTGTCCTTCTGATTCTGGCTTCCTCGAGACGGATAATATTTCATCTATAACATTCTGACATCAGGATGTCTCTTGACCAGAATCTCAATCAAAAATGGACCCTGAGTACGGATAGACATGGGTTAAATGCAGATGAATGCGAAATGGGAATGATGCAAAATGCATGTAGGCAGGTCACTGTGCCATCTTCCAAGTCATCTGAGGATTAACTGTACTGGACCGGTCTCTGAACTGATCACAATCATCTGAGGGCCCGAGTAACCATAAATCCAACTTGGGAGGTTCCGAAATAAAGGGAACCGGGGAATATATCACCATCATCGAGGAAATCCACTGAACGGATGACAACCAGATCCTCTGAACAAGTAGCCTTGGATTCGACCCGAGGATCCGAAATAAACGGAACCCGCTGATAAATACCACGGACAAACCTCCGGCGTCCAGAAATAAAGATCCAAAAATCCATTGTACCAAAATCACCATCACATCATCACTGGCAGACACTGTACTGGCAAGAATCAAACCCTCCCCTCACAGGTGAATTCTAACAAGGTCATCCTAAGGCAGATAATGGTCTCGGCAATCGGGCAAAGATACTCAACGGGTTTGCCCTTTCGGGTATGCCGTTGCAGCTCTCTTGAGATTATCGAAACCAAAGATCCGGGAAAGAACGGTCACCGAAGTCAATAGCTCAGATGAGATAACCCAACCTGAATGGAATAACTCCAAACGGAAGGACTCTCTCAAATGAACCTCGTCCGGCTGTGGTGACACGTCTCCTCATCATGTCGTACAACATGTGAAGAAACATGAGACCACGCTAATCCTAGGTGTATACTCAGGCCTGGGTATTGGGCCTCACTCAGAACACCCACCCCAAATCAGAGGAACCCACCTGTACAGAATCCAATATGATAACAGTATGATGCATGCAAGTATCTATGCAAGTATATACAATCACAGCATAATAAAAATGAATGCAATAAATAAGCAGTAAAAGCAACCACAACCATCCTAAAGAGCGCTAGGATTGACTCGCTTAGGGAAGATAGACCAGCAAGAGGTCAACTTCTCTTTTTCCCCAGCAGAGTCGCCAGCTGTCGCATTACGTGAAAAACCGGCGGGAAAAGACACAGAGCCGCCACCGTGCGTTATTTATCCCAAAGGAGGGAAAGGAAACGCTCGAAGTAAACCTGGAAAGGACATGGTCTCGCGACTAGAGATTGATGGGATCGGGAGTCGGTTATGCGAAGGGAAGGTATTAGCACCCCTACGCATCCGTCGTACTCGACGGGATCCACGCTCAAAAGAACAGAAGAAGGGTTGCTAAAACTGCTCAAAACTGCACACACACTGGAATGAAACACAGATGAAAGACGGGGGAAGCGTACTCGGCAGGATATCGCATCCTGGGCCTACGTAGTTTGTCAGGCGCAAACATCAGAGTCGACGTAGTTCGGGGACAGGGGAAAACGTGCTCACTAGGATGTCGCATCCTATGCATACGTATCTTCTCTAACCAGAGAAGAATCAGAGCACTCGTAGCTCGGCTAACGCACGCCAAACAAACACAGACACAAACAGGCAAACATGGAAACCGAATGCCAATCGCTGGACTTACATCAGACTCCGAACCAACAAACACACACAGGAAACCAACTGCCAATCGCTGGACTTATGTCAGACTCCAAACCAAAATCTCACACAGGAAACCGACTGCCAATCGCTGGACTTACATCAGACTCCAACCAGAAAAGGATAACGAACACACACAAAAAGAAAAGAAAGTGCCCAAAGAGATCAACTCAATCTCCTACCTATGTACCTCATCTGGTATGAGGATCAGGGCGACGTAGTTCCCCTTAACAGGGAAAGAACTGTCCTAACCAGAGACTAGGGAGATAACAGACTACTAGGGAGATAGAAGTTGTCATGCAAACGATCCCTATTTTGAGGTCTCTATCCTAACTTGCACAGGAAGCAAGCTATCCTAAACAGCACATCAAGCAAAACACAAGCACAAGTATCACACACTATATGCAAACAATTGGCTCATACAAGGCTAGGCTGTAGAAACAAGCCAACTGGAATGGGGTATTTTTAGCTCTTAACCCTAACATTGAGAGTTAGGGTGAAGCAGATGAAATGGGAAGTGAGGGTAAGACCTCACAGCTCTTATCCCTGGCCTGGGAGAGCTTGACTCAAATAGAAAGTATGGGAGTTCAGAATGAAGGAACTCTTCTCCACATGACTAACACAACAAGATCTTGGGTTCTTATTCACAATGCATCAACATATGGTGTGAGCAAAGTGAATGACACAACTAAATAGCAGGGGATGGATTGCACATCCCTTTTATCTGCCAATTGCCTCTTAAGAGATCTTTACCTTCTTGGCACAAAATTAAACATCCACAGACATTGCCTCTTAAGGAGGGCTTCAGACAGGTGCCTGCCAAAGTAACATGACAGGTCTTCCAGACTACATGAAGATCAAGGAATTATACCTCAGTGGTATGCCAACCACAAGGAAGCAAAGCAAAGTTCAAATGAACTTAAAGCAACTTAGGTACTTGTGGAAACATCTAAACCAATCAGTACACAATCCAGACAAACAGTCAACAATCAATATCAAACAAACAACCCAATATGCAACACATAAACCATAAGCACAGGTGAATTGTTCTCAAAGCCTACAAAACAAGCAAATGTTAGCCAATAACAACAAATGGTCAAGCTCAAATGAAGGAGCAACATCAATCATGGAGATGCACACTTGAACCTGAAACTCACAACTCAAATGTAAGTAACAAACCACTAGCTCAAAGCCTAGGGTCAAAAGTGGATCAAAAACCCAAAACAGAACTTGATATTCAACATGGATCATATTTAATCAATCAAGAACAAGTCCTAAAAAGGACCAAAGCAAAATCAATATGCAAGTCCATGTAATAGGCAAGTGAAGTCAATGACCAATTCAAGGAACACATTTGAACATTAAGAATGAAAATTTCCAATCAAAACGGAAATGATTCAAATAATTCTAGAAAAATTCATGAGCAATCAAGACATCCCAGACATCCATCATACAAAAAATCAGAAGCATTAGAGGTCATTTGGCATGGAAATCAAATTGCACAAGTTAGACAACCAAATGTGTGACACAAATTGTCACACCATGCAAACATGTCCATAAAACAGAAATGGTAAATGGGAAAAATACCAAACCAAGCCTAAAACATCCATCAATATGTCAAGAAACATCATGCAAAATTTCATGTCCATTGGATTAAAATCAAGCATTTCATGATAGAAAAAGCAAGGCAAGGTCATACATGCACATATGATCAATAAACCTAGAGCAAATAAAATTCCAGCCAGGCACAACTTTCAAACTCATCATCATAAAAAACTAGACAAAACAAGGATCATTTTGCAAAAAATTGGGAGTGATTTGATGCATTTTTCAATTTAATATGATTTTTACAAGTTAGCATACAAAATGAAATTCAAACATGAACAAGGCATGGCAAAGTGGAGGGAAAGCACTAAAACATGAAATGATTTGAAAAACTGCGCTCGCCAGAACTCGAACTTGGTCCAGATTTAAAATGCGCGCGCCAAGGCATGAAACAACACCGTTTCCATTCAAAACCCTAAGCTGCGTGGAAAATGACCAGGATCCGTCACTAATGTCCAGAAAACCGACGCTACGCATGCATCTTCATCTTCTTCATGATGAAGATGATGGATGTTCATATCAAATTTCCAGAAATTCCCGAAATGTCCAGATTTCAACAAAACGCATACCAAATCAAAGCTCACGCTATGTAGAGCACGGATCAACAAACATCTAAGCTTAAAACACCAAGATCAAAGAGAACCGACAGAAAACATTTTTGCATCTCAAACTTCAAACGCGCATAACTCAAGGAATAATGCACCATTTCACACGATTTTTCTACCAGAATGATCAGCAACACAAGATCTACACAAATATGTACATGAATTGGAGAATTGTGAAGGTCGAAAATCCTACCTCTTGAAGAGCATATTATGGTTTTGCACAATCCAGCACTTGTAACGATCCAGATCACTTCCAGGATGCTTGTAGAGATGATTGATGAAGAAATTGAAGCTCAGAAACGTGTAGATCCAACTCAATTTGAATTTGCCATGAACATCTTCAAGCTTCAAGCATGCACGATCTTGAGCAGAAATCCACAAGATGCACGTTCAATCTCACTCAAAACCACTCCATGATCATGAATTCACCAAGAGAAATGAGATTTATGTGAGGAATTTTGAAAATCTTTGTGAGAGAAAATTTTGATCAATTCTCCAATTCTAGATCTGAACTTGTGTATTGTGATCAATACAGTTATGATTAACCTTATATATGTCCTCTTAATCAACCTGAAATCATGATTAGGCCAAATCTAAATGAGATTAGAAGGATATAAGGTGCATGCACAAATTTGCATTTTCACTCCATGCATGAGATGCACACGTGAACAGTGCATACCAAGGCCCAAATCCACTCAAAATTACTCCATGCACACATTGGAATTGGAATTACATGCATGTGATCAACCAATTTTGATTTTGGCAAATTTCCTTCAAAAACTTCATGAACAAGCAAGTGATCATATGATAACATTTCATGCAATGTGATGGATGTTTTGGAAACTTCATGACATGAGAAACATTTAGCAAAAAGGATCACTCAAATTGGAGTTATGAGTCAAAAGTTATGCCCTTTTGAAGTTCCATGCACACTTGGCAATGATTTGATCATATCTCCTCAACCATTCATCAGATGCTCATGATCTTGGACTTTTTGGAAATGGGAGAGACATATCTTCAACTTTTATGTTGGACAAAAATTCATTTGGAGCTTCTTTGATGTTGGAAAGTTGAGTTGAAGTTGGTCCAAAAACTTGCCATTTTTGGAAACTTGAAATTATAGGTCACTTTCCATTTTGGGAAAATTTTGATCTGGCTTCAAAATCTTCAAGGTATGAGTTTGACATGATGAATAAACCTCTTTGGGACATGAATGAAGTGTCTCAAACCATTTCTCCACTCCCTAGCCCTCAGTTGACTTTTAGTTGACTTTTATGGGCCTCAGATGACTTGGTCATGCACTGTGGACTTTGAGCCTTCAACACTTGGCCAACTTGCATCAAAATGAACCTTGGGTTGTGTAAGCTCATTGGAACAACCATAGGGCCTTTGTCTCATGGAAAAACCCTTGCTCTCTTGCACAGATGGATTCTCCTGATCAGTTTTGACTGATGACATGCAATGACAATGCAATGTTAATGACCTAAAAATGAAATGTATGTACAAATGGGGGGTGCAAATCTGAGGTGCTACAAATAGCACAGACCTATGTCTTATACCCAAAGTGGAAAGTCCTCGGACTGTTCATCAATTTAGGCCAATCTCTTTATGTAATTCTATATATAAAGTCTTGAGTAAAATAATTGTGAATAGGCTGAGACACTATATGGACATGATTGTCACTCCAAACCAAATATGATTCATTCTTAAAAGGTCTATACATGAGAATATTGTAGTGGCACATGAAGTGCTACATAGTATGCATAAAATTGAAGGAAAACAAGGTTACTTTTCCATTAAGGTGAACTTAGACAAGGCCTACTACAATGTAAGTCAGAATTTTGTGGATCAGGTTTTGAAAGAAGTAGGTGTCCCGATCCATATGTTTGAACTAGTCATGGGAGCAGTTACTTTAGTTAGTATGAGGGTCCTTTGGAATGGGGATAGAGGTGAATACTTCAACACTAAGAAAGGACTAACATGAGGAGATCCCTTGTCTCCTTATCTTTTTGTTCTTTGTATTGACAAACTCCCCCACGTGATTAATGATGTTGTGGAAACTAGAAAGTGGAATTGCATAAAAGTTGGAAGAAAAGGTCCTAAAATCTCCCACCTAATGTTTGTTG
Organism: Lathyrus oleraceus; assembly: GCF_024323335.1. Classification (NCBI taxonomy): domain Eukaryota; kingdom Viridiplantae; phylum Streptophyta; class Magnoliopsida; order Fabales; family Fabaceae; genus Lathyrus; species Lathyrus oleraceus. Next base: position 362,457,138 of record NC_066585.1, on the reverse strand, counting down.
ATGATTTGCTTCCTGAGACTCAAGCATCTTATTAGCAAGGCCACTGAGACTCAAGCACAATGTGTTATGGACATTTTAAACACCTTCTGTGCTTCCTCCGGACAAAAAATAAGTCTTGAAAAATCTTACATCTTATTCTCGATCAATACTCCAACTAATATTCGAAGGAAAGTTCTTCATGTGTCTGGTCTTAAAGAAACTGCTGAACTTGGGACTTACCTTAGGGTGCCTTTGACAGGAAAAGTCCTAATATTAAAGAGTACTATTATTTATTAGAGAAGGTCGAAAGTAAGTTGGCAAGCTAGAGAAGTAAACAACTCTCATTTGCAAGTAGAGTGGCGCTTGCAAAAGTTGTCTTAGAAGCCTTGCCTTCCTATACAATGATGAGCAATGTTGTTCCAGAAACGTGCCTAAAATAAATCCAAAGATATAAGAGGGCTTTCATTTGGGGAGAAAGTGAAGAAGACAAGCATATGCATAATGTAACATGGAGTGAGATCACTAAGAAGAAAAAACATGGGTGTTGGCTTGAGGAATCTAGTGGAGATGAACAAAGCTTGCATTGCAAATTTGGGTTGGCACATCAAAAGAGGAGACAACTCACTATGGTGTGGTAAATACACAAAGCAAAGGCAGAGAAACATGGAAGTGATTACAAAGTCATATGATTCTAGCTTGTGGAAAAACATAGTAAACGTATAGCCTATTCTTGTAGACGTGTCCTATTGGGAAGTTGGACACAAAAAAAAGTTCAAAGCTTGGGAATATGCTTGGGTCAATCCTGGGCTCAAGCTTAAAGATGTAACGGTTCAGCCTAATGAAGATAGACATATAGCAATAGTTGTTGACGTATCTACCATATAAGGGGAGTAGAATTGGGAGTTGCTGAGGAGACATTTCAGTCAGGATACTCTGGCTAAAATTCAGGCGGTACCATTCTCGAACAAGAGTGATTATGAGGAAGATACTGGTATTTGAGGAGGCACGACTAATGGAATGTTCTCCATAAAAATTTGTTTTTGACAGAATTAATGCTTCTAGCACATGAAGGATCAATGTAAAGCCATTTGGAAGTTAAATGTTCTAGAGAATTCGGGTGTTCATCTGGATTATGCATCAAAATGGCATCCGCCCCTATCCTTAAATTGTAATGGACAAAAATATTCAGTTCAAAGTCTTTACTAGTTTCACCCACCTTTCATAAAAAAACATAAATTATTTTGGCTTATGATCATTCCATAAAAATCATTACGAACAAATACTAGATGAATAATAATAATAATAATAATAATAATAATAATAATAATAATAATAATAATAATAATAGTAAAATAAAATAAAAAAAGACAAAAGTCATTTATGGAAACATGGTTAGTTCCAAAATCAATGACTCGTCCTTTAAAAAAAAGGGGAACTTGACTATTCATTTTTCAAATAATACAGACAAATAAAATGTTAAAAGATATTAAACATATGCTAAAGTTACATTAATTTTTTATTGCTTGAACTATTTTGTCTGGGATTAATTGTCACATTGCATTTAAGCAAGTGATAGGTAGTGCATGCAATGTGTTTTTATCTTGATTTATTTTTGTTTTACAGTGTTTTTTTATCATTTTATTTCCTTTTTTATGCATTTCAATGTGTTTTTAGTGTGTTTAGGAAATAAAGAAGAGTTGGACCAAGCTGAAGTGGAAAAGACCGGAATTCATGCAGAATAGAGAATTTCCCATATAAGTCTCTCGTGATTAACACTGGTTGGCCGTGCCAGGTGACATAGGTCGTGTTAGCCATAGAATCTTTCTCCTTCAATTTTTCGGAGGACAAAACGGGCAGGCCGTGTCCCCTAACACAATCTATGATAAACCCAATTCCAGGAACAAAATTGAGATGTTTTATAACGTTTCACCAACTTTTGGTGTTCCAAATTGATCCATTGAAGTCCTTAAAAACTTCCTACAACTACTAGCACAAAATTAAGACTCTTGATAATATTTTTAGCTATAAATAGACTTGAAAATCATTGGATTAGGAACAACTTACTTTACTATATTCTCTTATTTTCAATTTGGGTTCTAAGTTTTCAATTGTAATTTTCAAAGTATTTTCCTCTGCTTCATGTAATCTTGATTTCATTCAGGTTTATCGCTTTTATTCTATTTTATTTGTCATACATGCTATGACCACTCTCTGTTTATTTGCGGTAAATATCATCATGAATGAGTATTTCATTAAGGACAAAGGGTTGGGAGACCTATCTCATGGCAAATCCCTGTTGAATTTTCCTTATACGAATAACGAGAAAAATAAAGAGCTAAAGTCATTTTAGAATCCAAATGATTAAACATATTTGTGTCGGTTGCGAAAGTAAAGGCAACTCAAATACCACTCATGTACTTAAAGGTAATGATTTGGTATCTTAGAGTGGATCGCTAAACAACCAAGTTGTGGTGCCACTGACAAGGCTTCTCATTATTGGTTGACAAATTCGTATAGTTGTGCTAAAATACGAGTTCTCATATGAATAATACGGGCTAGAGATAGCAGACGGATTATTCATCTAAGAAAGTACACATGCTACGAAAGCAGGTTTTGTGCAAAGTTTGTCTATTTTCTATTAATTGATATGTTTTCACGTAATTGATTTGGAAAGTTAATTGGGAATGTCGAGATAGATAATTACATATCCTAGGGTGTACATGGGTTGGGTAAATCCCCAAAATCCGGTCAAATCCATCCAAACTGATCCAAAAAAATGGGTTTGAATGGGTAAGTGGGTCAATATGGTTTTTGAAAATGAAAAACCACTCAAAATATATGGGTTTCAGGTAAACTCATACCCAACCCATAAAACCCACTCAACCCATAAATTTTACCATTAACTACAATATATTTTTGTTTTTAATTCTCTTAATGAATTCATATATGAACTAATATTTATATTTTTTATATTTAGTTGAAGATATTAATGTTGAATGATGACTTTGATGTATTCATACTTGGTTGTTTCAATTTTAGGCTCTAATTTTTTTTAATCATGATTTTGAATTATTTAGGATATTACACTTTGATTATTTTGACGTTAATACTAGTAAGTTCTAAGTCATTTGTGTAATTCTAGTTCTAGGTACTACCATAATACAACTTTTATTTTTGTAAATATTTTAATCAAAAATCTTATAATATATTTAGATATTTGATGTTAAAAGAATATCGCTAATAGGGCTAAACTGGTTTTCGAGTAGTTGGAGCATTTTTTGAAAAAGAATATGACACACCATTTATAATTATATAAGAAAAAAAAGGAAAAAGAAATTGGATGATCCATTACCCAACTCAATCAAACCCACAAATTTATGATTTTACCCAAACCGATCCAATAATATTGTGGGTGGTTATTTTACCTCACCCAAACTGATATATTCTATATGGTTTGGATTTTGGTGTTGGGCAAACCCAACCCAAACCAACCCATGTCCTTCTTTTTATTCTGTTAATTTTAATTCATTTGTACTTAATCCCTAATTTTTCAATTGCTTTAGTTATACACTGTTAGAGTAAAAATCAGTAATCAAACTTATCTCTCTGTAGTTCAATATCTTTTACTACTTCGCATTATCGTGCACTTGCGACTTGCATCAAGTTTTTAGTGTTGTTTTCATGGAGATAACTTTTTATATTAAAGTTTTATTCTAGCACCGTATAGACTAAAGCAACTTTTTCTATTTTTTCAAAAATGATCCTCGTCTGAGGATCTATCCAAGTTATGGTCAAGTATGAGAATAATAACCGCAGAAACCCATTCCCCAAGATCTACAATCCAGGGGGGATGGATTACCCAATTTTTCCCTATAATAACTACCCCTAGTATGTCGTAGGACCACAAGGTCCCCAAAAATCCAACCCTGAAATGTTAATAGAGAATTTTATTGTGATGCAAATCACTAAATGAATATTTGAGAAATCTGAATCTCCAGATCATGGAAGTTCTAAGGCAGATAACCACTACGATCGAGTTCCTCAAGACTCAACAAAACATTGGAGACTCACATCTCCCTAGTTGCATTGCTCCGAGCTTCATCTTCTATCACTCTAAGGTCCTTCCCTGATGGGTATGTTAATGTTGGGACAACCAGAAGTGGTAAGCAAGTTTAGAATTCTGGGGAGAAAGATAAAAAGGTTGAAGAGATTTATGGTAGGGAAAATATAGAGATTGAGGAAAATCCATTGGCGTCACCTGAAAAGGAGATTGTCGAATAGGTAGATAAGGAAGCACCTTATGTTGCTCCTTCTCCCTATAAGCCACTGGTTCCCTTTCCGTAAATAGTTGAGAAGGCTGAGGTAGAGGCCCAGTTCAAAAGGTTTACATAACTATTTAAAAAGATCGACATTGATATACCATTCACTAAGGCCCTATCTCGAATGCCTATGTATGTTAAGTCAATAAAATAAATTATGTCTAATAAGAGAAAAACTATAGGACCTTGAAATAGTGGATATGACTGCTATAGGTAGTGCTACGGTCCAAAATAGGATGCCTCATAAACTTAAGGATCCAAGGAGTTTTTCAATCCCCTGTCATACCTATATTATGGAGTTCTAAAGAGCATTGTGTAAATTAGGGGCCAGTGTTAGCCTTATGCCTCTATCCGTATGCAAGAGGTAAGTTGAAACCTATAAATATGTCCATGCCGGTTGTAGACATAACAGTGAAATATCCAATTGGTATTCTAGAAGATGTTCTTATTAAGATCGGGGAATTCTATATACCCATAGAATATTTCATTATAGAGATCGAAGAATACTCCCAAATCCATATACTCTTAGGTATGCCCTTCATAACTATGATTGGGGCCATCATTGATCTTAAAAAGGGAAAACTGACCTTTGAAGTGGGGATGAAATGATTGAGTTCGTATTGGAAAAACTCACTAAAAAACCTTCAATAAGGGATTCTTGTAGCTTGATCGACATTATCAATGCTTGTATTCAAGAGAGCTCATCAGAACTCTCTCTAACCGATGGGTTGGAGGCATGTTCGCTTCTTAGCACTAGCGCCAATGAAAAATATGAAGCCAAATTCTATGGGGAAGTATTGGACGAAAGTCCCACTCCTATCGACCAAGGATTTGAAGCACTCATGGCACAAAGTAACGAGTCTGTACAACAAGAACCCTGGGTTGAGTTGAAAAAATTACCTCAGACCCTCAAATATGAATTTCTTGATAAGGGGACACACAAACCTGTGATAGTGAATGTGAATTTAGGAGAATTTGAAACTGCAAAACTGCTTTTTGCTCTAAGAAAATATCCAAAAGCCATAAAATACACCATAGATGATTTGAAGGCTATTAGTCCTTATGTGTGTATGCATAAAATCTTATTAGAGGATGATGTCGTGGCACAAAAAATACTCAAGCGTCGCACGCTCAAAATATAAATAGAGTATCCACCGAGGTTTATTTATTCCAAAAGGAAAGGGAAAATGTCGATAAAACCCTTAAAGAAAAAGAAGATGGTTGTCACAACTTCAACTTTGATGAAAAAATTTGAAGTCCAAAATCCAACCACTTGAAATTATAAAATGCAGATGAACAAGGTAGCTTGTGATTCTTACCGTGGCCAATGTGATGGTTGTGTGAGAGTTACACAATAGAAGGATTTATTATTGTAGTGGTAGGTCTGACACAGTGGTTTGAAGGTTGGTGGCGCGAGAAAGAGGCATCGATGGTGATTCACAGTTGTTGGATACTGAGTGAGCGGCGGAAAAAGGGGAGAAGTGAGGTGGATGGGTGGTTTAGCGTTAGTTTAAAGGGAAAAAGGAGTTTGATTAGAAAGGTGTTTCAGTGGAGGTACTGCTTAAGTTCTATGAGGATGTTTGGTCGGTCGTTGATGGTGGAGCAAGCGATCAGAGGGGAGAAATAAATAGTGTGTTTGTTGAAGTAAATGGTGGTGACGACATGCCACATTGTTGCAAGAAGATGAAGGGTGATTCGAGGAAATATGTTGGTGGTAGTTTTGAGAGGGTGAAAAGCAACGACAGTGGAAAATTAAGAGAAAGAGAGTGTCGAAAGGTTGAAGAAAACCTCTCCCTCCCTTCAATTTTTTCTTTTTTTTTATTTGTTTCTTATTCTGATTTGACAAGAATAAAGGATAAGATGTAGTTGTTTCCCTCCATTTTGGTACTACTCGTCCCAATTTATACCCCATATTAGGGTTTCTAATTTTAACTTAATCCCCACTTTACCCTTGGGCCTCAATATGTGACTAATTGGGTCTCAAATTGATGAAATAATATCACCATTTATTTTTAATAAATCCACTCAATTATTTTATCTTTTGTTTATTTATTTATTTTTAATTAGTTTGATTGAAAAATGAATAAAAGTAATTAAATTGAACAAAACACGAACGCGCAAAAATATGGAAAAAAATTAAATGAATGCACTAAAATAATATACGTGCAATATAGTTCAGTAAAACAAACAGTCGCATATCGAATATTGCAGTTAAAAATACATGGATGAAAAGGCTCAAACTGGTAAAAACGTGAACACGCGCAAATGCGAAAAATTAAATGAGCGGGTGTCATACCCCAAAATTAACCATATCCCTCACAATGTTCATCTAGTCCACAACTCTAATTCATATGCATATACTAATACTTAATCATTTCATTTTCATTTGGCATTGTACAAGACAATAGGACACGCATCTTGGATTCAAGGTATATTTGTGTGTACCTAGTGAAATCTAGGGGTTCCAAGCATCTTGAGGTTGCTCAACCAAGTTAAACCCTAATATTAGCCACATCTTTGATCCTTGTGTGTGCGTCTTGCTTTGAAGATTCACTTGTATCACCATAGCCAAACCCTAAGTTTTTTGTGGCACTACCATCCCTTGTATGAGGGTCCATCTAATTCATTTGGTTTGTGGTGTATGTTTCACTTACTTGATCAAGACCCATTCAAGACCATACTTGTTCATTGGTCCATTATGAAGGTTTTATTGGTTTGATTAGGGCTCATTCCAAAGTCTCACATGTTCATCTTTTGCTTGATGGTGTTCATTGAAATTCTGGTGTAGTCAGATTTCAGATGTTCTACTCCAAGTTATGACATCTGATCCAACATTGCTACAAATACAGCAAGACAGTTATACAAATTACAACCTAGTACTGATATGCACACATTCACAGATGTCACGACATCTGCTACTATATCACCATAGAATGGAAGAACACCCAGTTCTGTCCATCTGGTACACAGGCACAGCAGAGATCAAACATAGCACTTACTTCTGTTGAGCCTGCACAGTTATCAGCATGATGTCTCAACATTGATTTGAACATCATCTGTTACAGCATTACAGGTTTACCTTATTTTATAACTGACAAAATTATAACATGCAAAAGGTAAAAACACAAGTAATTGTTAACCCAGTTCGATGCAACATCACCTACGTCTGGGGGCATACCAAGCCAGGAAGAAGATCCACTATTAGTAGTATCAATTCAAAGCTAAACTCACCCGTTTACAACTTATCACTTAATCCCTACCCAATGCAATCTATACCTAGGAACTCCTAGATAGAAACCTCCAGTTTCCATTCCTATCACTACAATCACAATGTAATGCTAACCAACTTGAACTTGCTTCACAGCTTCGTTCAAGCACATAATCACTCTTGCCTACAGGCTTGAGTTACAAAAACTCTCAGCTTTTACCACTGAGAAACACATGGTAACCATCCCACAGGTTGGGAGGTTTACCTTACACACACCCCTAAATTTTCATTCTAGGAGGCTTACAAAGACCAGATTACAATCAGCTATTTATAACCTAATCACCCAAGTGGATTTGGGCCTTCAGAAATCGCAGCAAACTTCTCCTTTGCTGTTACAACATCAGCAGAAACTTTCTGCTACAAACAAGGTCTTCAATCTTTTAGTTCCTAAAATATCTCCATATTTAGTTCCTAAAATATCTCCATATTTAGTTCCTAAAATATCTCCATATTTAGTTCCTAAAATATCTCAAGACCTCCACAAATAATGCCACATAGGATTCTAACTAATTTCCACATATTAGTGTGCTAACAAATAGGCTATTTGTTAGGTTCCTTAATTGTAGCTTGGTTGTTGGTTTCCTGGATTTTCTCTAAGCTGTTGACTTCCTGAAGAATAGCCCAAGAAAAGCTGAAACAGAAAACTGAACAACCTACAATATAGCATATGCTGTCAGGAATGAATGTCACGACATTCAACTTGACATCAAGGTCCATATGCTGAGTCTGTTTTTTCAGAAAACAGACTGTACAATTTTGCTGACCTGTACATGATCAAAATGACCATACTACAGTAACAGCTTACATTAATAAATGTTAAAGTGTCCAACTTAACATTTACACATTTGGCCTTACGTTAGTTCTGTTATTCTCTCGAAGAACAAACTAAGTTACATGCTGAAGCATAGCAGAACACCACTCTGCTTAATGTTCAGTAGCTGCATCCAATTTGACATTCAGTCAGTAGGCCTTATGCCAGGTCTGGTCTTCCCTTGATAACCAGACTGGAAATACATACTAAGTTCTAACAGAACACCTGTTGTTCTATTCCTTAGTATTTGTTGACAGGTATGAATGTCACAGCATCCAGTTTGACATTCAATAATTCCTGTGTTAGCTAGTCCTGCAGTAACTATAATGTAGTCACACATACATGTCATGACATCAGTCAAGACATTAGTAACCAGCTAGTGTTTTACCATATAATGCAGCCAATTAAGCACCTACAAACTCCCCCTTTGGCAAATTTTTGGCTAAAACACTTTGATCCCCATAACAGAGTTCATAGCAGCGGAATCACACACCTAGCAGGAAATAAGCCTAGCTAATACACTCAGAGTGGCAGCACACTCACGCACATGGAAGTTAAATAAAAACTTCACACAGCAGCTCACACATACAGAAGTTAAATCTAAACTTCAACACACAGCAGCTGCAGGGGAGGGAATCTGTCACGAGAGTCTGTTGTAGAGACCCACTCTGTTTGTCAGGGGTGGTGGTTATTACTCCCCCTTTTTGTCAAAAATGTTGCCAAAGACAACAACAAAGCCAGAGAATAATGACAGAGTTACAGACTTGGTTTTACTTCACAGTTTCAACCAAGTTAGCATCCACTTGATCTTGCTTCACAGCTTTGATCAAGTAATCACCCACTTTTGCTTTACAGTAGGTACAACCATATCAGATTCCAAGACTTTGAGTCTGACATCTTGATCCACTCCTGCATGAACACTTTCTTGAACTTCAGCAGGCACATAAGATATCTTATGTTAAGACATCACATATGACATCTTGTGAATACTCTGTCCTTTTTGTTAACAAGGCAAACTATCAGCAGTTTAAACCACATAATAGTAGTTTAGTCAGCAGCAGGAGCAAAAACAATTACTAGTTATGGCTACTAGTAATACACACATGCACAAGGGTACTTCTTCTCCCCCTAAATATGTGCATTCATCAAATACCAGCTGCTGTAACTCCAGCACCTGTACCAGCCAGAATGTCCTACTGGCATATGCTTCCATATTGTCATGACATCCGGTCAGACATTCTTCTGCTCACTCAGCCTTGACACATACCAACTTTATCCCACTAGCTAACAGGTTTCCAAACCTTGTTATTTGAGAACACATAGACCACAAGCTTGATGATTACTTGCAGTGCAAGGACAGAACTCCCCCTGTCATGAACAACCCATTCTCCTCTTGAAGCTTGGAGATCACACATGGGCATATCCAACATCCCAAAGTTGGACCTTCACATACTTCCTGATTCAAAGAGACTCCAGACCACTTGATGAATGGAAAACATAAGACGCATCTTCATGTCTTCAAGAGCACACCCTCTGTTCAACCCTCTTAGCTGAACACATTCACACTCTGTGTCAATCTCTCTTCTAACCAGAACAGAAGACCACTTCACAAGATGTTCTAACATCAGCTGGGACATCCTTCATAACAGGACAAGGCACACCATCTGATAGTCTTCAGATATCACTGAGTCACCGGGTTGATCAAGAAGAACCCAGACATACATTGGGACATATACATTTTCATCCCATTACAAGAGATAATCTTCCATAGATAGCTCAGAACTCCTACCACAAGCTCCAAGGGATGAATAGAAAACACCTCCTTTAGTCTTCAACTTACTACTTTTCTGCTCAAAAGTAATTTGTCTCAGACTTTCCTCAAGAATAATCAGCTGCCATATGGATTATCTTGATTCTTCGAACTCACTCCTGAGATAGACCAAATGCCACTGGTTGCTACCTCCTTCATGAATCCTCATATGAAAAGGTCAAATGCTGCTTTTTGACCTCCCCAAGTTTATCAGACTTCTCCCAAAGATATTCTGACCTTCCAAGTGAGACTTGAACTTCAAGCTTTTTGAAGTATCCAATCTACAACCCTGTAGACCTTTCTATCTCAAGTTGATGTGCCACTTCACCAACTAAGAATCTGATGTTGAACCAAATGTCACAACATTGTGTTTTGACATCTAGCTGTTGAATTCAGCTCCTTCTTCTGCCACTTGAAAGAACTTCCTCCCTTCTCAGAACAAGAGTTCAATGTTCTCATAGACTTGATTGTGGAACCAAGTTTGAGTAAACAACCTCCATCCTGCAGGTTTGCAGTTAAGTCATCCAAGCTCACACCTTGATGAATCCCTGCTTCTTCTCCAAAGACATCAGACACTCTGATGTATGAGTCTTCAGAAGGACCAGTTAGAAACTAACCCTTCAGCTCTACCAAGGATTCCACATCCTAAGGCAAGGCTGTTTCCATGATGTCAAGACTGCTGCCACTTGTTCTTGACTTCACAGTGTGCATAAGCTAATGCACTTCCTTACCTAGATCAGAAATAAACTGATCCAAGTAACCACCATCAAGACTATGATGTCTTCTTCTTCTTGTACATACCAAGGCTGAACATGTTTCTTGCCAGGAAACCTTTTCAGAGATCATATGCTTTTGCTGCCACCAAAGAGATAGATCATAAGCCAATGTACTATCCTTCATGTGATTCTGCACAGGGTCTTGAAGAAGTGATGTTCCAACATCTTTAAGAACATCAGTTATCTTGAACTCCAAGGATAATCAATTAAACACTTGTACTTGGCACAAGTAGACATTGATCTTAAATCCTTTCCCAATTATCCTTTCAGATACTTCCACCATAAGAATACTTTGAAAGTACTCTTCTTGTGTCAACATCTTCTACTTGCAAGCACCTAGACAATTTTGAAAGTCTTCCCAGATTAAATTCACCCTTAGGAATGAGAGAGATGAATTCTTCCTTGCAAATGTGTCACACAACCACCAGAACCCATGTGACACAGGTCAACAGCCAACCAGACCCTAGGCTGACCAGACTTGAGGAGGTTAACCAAAACTCCCCCTCAAATTAACAATCATGGAAACTTCACACCAATATCCATGCATTGTACAGACATGTCTCAACATGACATACACCATCCCTACCAGTGGCAACTAACTCTATGAGTTATACCTATACATACTCCAATCACACCAATCAGACTCCAGCTGACCATAAGTACTAGTGATACAAAACAGCACCAGTCAATGGTAAATATGCATTGCTAGAGCATACTACCTCAACTAACCTCTGAATCTTCATATTCTCACTCCTCGAAAGAACTGCCACTTCTGAAACGTGGTGTTTGAATAACAGGATTCATGGTTCCAATCCCCTTAAATGGTATAGCAATCAGGCTATCCCATTATTGACTACTAACATCCAGGGGACTTGTCTTCCAACACAACTTAGTACTTCAGGGAACAGCTATCCAATCCTGATCAATCAACAGGAATATGCCAAACAGCAGGAGATTGCACAATGTCACATCTCAACCAGCTCAACTTCTAGAGATCAGACTTCTAAAGGTGACCTTCTTGAGCACACACACAGTTGACCCTACCCTTGTCAACTTAGCACACACAGATGTCTCCTCTTCCAGGTCAGGAGTAGGTTCGAAACAGAAGTATCCCTTTGTTTGATACCTAAAAACATCTGCTCTTCAACCAGTAGCTGCATACTTGTTGAACAACATGTTCTAACATCGCATAGAACATTAGTTCCACCTCCTAGGAACAAACCTTCCTTGAAGGTCTTCAAGGTCTTCATACACCCTACTCAAGTGAGTAAAAGAATCAGTGATTAAGTGATTCTTACCATCCTGAAGTGAGAACGTCATGATGAGTGGACTTGAGGAGACTCAAGTATCTTTGACATCTTCAGTAGATTATGATGAGATCTTGAATACAGCAGCCTTTCATCCACATGAGGGGAAACAACATCAGAGTTTGAGTTTTTCCAGGTATTATGCAGCGGAAATCATAATACAACTCAACCTATGAACACACACTTCACCAGATCAGCCTCTAAGACCATACCAAGTTCGAATGTGATTCAATACTGGCACAGCTGTCCCACATACAGGCCAATTGCCACCCTCCAGAGACAGGTACACACCATTCCTGTCATGAACAGTCCATCCACCTACTTCAAGGGACCATTCAGGGAAATTACAGAACCTTTCACAGGTTCCAGCATCAGTACTAACATAACTCCTTGCAAGATACCAGAAAGTATCACCCATGGATCTCATCCAAAAGCAGAACAGGATGCCTGCTCTGATACCAACTGAAATTCTGGTGTAGTCAGATTTCTGATGTTCTACTCCAAGTTATGACATCTGATCCAACATTGCTACAAATACAGCAAGACAGTTATACAAATTACAACCTAGTACTGATATGCACACATTCACAAATGTCACGACATCTGCTACTATATCACCATAGAATGGAAGAACACCCAGTTCTGTCCATCTGGTACACAGGCACAGCAGAGATCAAACATAGCACTTACTTCTGTTGAGCCTGCACAGTTATCAGCATGATGTCTCAACATTGATTTGAACATCATCTGTTACAGCATTACAGGTTTACCTTATTTTATAACTGACAAAATTATAACATGCAAAAGGTAAAAACACAAGTAATTGTTAACCCAGTTCGGTGCAACATCACCTACGTCTGGGGGCATACCAAGCCAGGAAGAAGATCCACTATTAGTAGTATCAATTCAAAGCTAAACTAACCCGTTTACAACTTATCACTTAATCCCTACCCAATGCAATCTATACCTAGGAACTCCTAGATAGAAACCTCCAGTTTCCATTCCTATCACTACAATCACAATGTAATGCTAACCAACTTGAACTTGCTTCACAGCTTCGTTCAAGCACATAATCACTCTTGCCTACAGGCTTGAGTTACAAAAACTCTCAGCTTTTACCACTGAGTAACACATGGTAACCATCCCACAGGTTGGGAGGTTTACCTTACACACACCCCTAAATTTTCATTCTAGGAGGCTTACAAAGACCAGATTACAATCAGCTATTTATAACCTAATCACCCAAGTGGATTTGGGCCTTCAAAAAACGCAGCAAACTTCTCCTTTGCTGTTACAACATCAGCAGAAACTTTCTGCTACAAACAAGGTCTTCAATCTTTTAGTTCCTAAAATATCTCCATATTTAGTTCCTAAAATATCTCCATATTTAGTTCCTAAAATATCTCAAGACCTCCACAAATAATGCCACATAGGATTCTAACTAATTTCCACATATTAGTGTGCTAACAAATAGGCTATTTGTTAGGTTCCTTAATTGTAGCTTGGTTGTTGGTTTCCTGGATTTTCTCTAAGGTGTTGACTTCCTGAAGAATAGCCCAAGAAAAGCTGAAACAGAAAACTGAACAACCTACAATATAGCATATGCTATCAGGAATGAATGTCACGACATTCAACTTGACATCAAGGTCCATATGCTGAGTCTGTTTTTTCAGAAAACAGACTGTACAATTTTGCTGACCTGTACATGATCAAAATGACCATACTACAGTAACAGCTTACATTAATAAATGTTAAAGTGTCCAACTTAACATTTACATATTTGGCCTTACGTTAGTTCTGTTATTCTCTCGAAGAACAAACTAAGTTACATGCTGAAGCATAGCAGAACACCACTCTGCTTAATGTTCAGTAGCTGCATCCAATTTGACATTCAGTCAGTAGGCCTTATGCCAGGTCTGGTCTTCCCTTGATAACCAGACTGGAAATACATACTAAGTTCTAACAGAACACCTGCTGTTCTATTCCTTAGTATTTGTTGACAGGTATGAATGTCACAGCATCCAGTTTGACATTCAATAATTCCTGTGTTAGCTAGTCCTACAGTAACTATAATGTAGTCACACATACATGTCATGACATCAGTCAAGACATTAGTAACCAGCTAGTGTTTTACCATATAATGCAGCCAATTAAGCACCTACATTCATTGGTTCATGTCCATCTCCATGGTGTTCATTGATTCAATTCATGGCATGGCATTTCATCTTGTCATTTCCTCATTTCTAGGATGGCATAGTTAATAGTTTGTTCATGTTTCATTCATGTTTTGTCCATTTATTCATTTATGAAAACTTCATTGTCCATTGGTCCTTTCTAAGATCTAGTTGTTTCATCTAAGTCTTGTGTTATTCACATTTATTTCATCATGCATTCATAGGTCATTGGATCCATTGTTTCACCATGCATTCAAGTCCATGGTCTCAAGGTGTTTTTTGTTTTGATTTTGGAAGAAAAGGTTACATGTGTCATAATGGATTATCAATACCATTCATTTCATAAAACAAAATATCATTACATTCATATATTTACATCATAAATGTCCATACATAAGTCATTACACAAAAATACCAATTTTTACCTAAGTTGACTTTTTGTCAACTGTTGACTCTTTGGCCAACCAGTTGACAAAAGTCAACTAACCTACCATGACCATCCTATACTCTAACCCCTCATTCCAACCCTTATCCAATCATAGGTCATGTGTGGATCCTACAAGTCAAGGTCGTAACACATTAGCCATGTCAATACAATACCAAGCATGCATGTGATTTATTTAAGGAAACCATGACTTACCATTATCAAACATGCCAAACCATACCAATTACAAGCAAAACCAATGCACAACAAAACAGTTCATGGCATATCCAAACATGTCCATGGCAAACATTTCAAGCTATATAACAATGCATTCACTACAAATATTCCAATGGCCCAACAACATATAGCAAACATCTCCATGGCAGACCTATTGAGCCCTGTCGTCAAACCAATCGAAATAGACTATGCAATGCATATCATCAATAGTCCAAGTATCATGATAGCAAAACAAGTAGCTAGGCAAAGAAATGCACAACCAAGCAGACCTGCAACTTTCACAGCAACACAAAGCCTAGTCTTAACATGCATCAACATGGAAATCAAACAAGTCCTGCAACACTCACAATGGAACACTATGCTAACAGAATAATTCACCAAACTAATGCAAGCAATTTAACAAAGCATAGGCAACATTCAACCATGCAATGCAATACAACAAGTCATCTAGTAGACCATTTCTAATCATCATGTAGCAGCAAAAACAACAAAGCCACATTCATATTGCATTCACAAAAACCAACTGCATTAACCATAACCTAACAACATTCCAGCTAACCTAGCCAACCAACCATTAATCATCTCAACCTAACTGCACCACAAATCAGTTACAATCCCATAACAGAAATAACTACCTCGAGCTTCACTCCAAAACAAAAGTAACTAATTGGCCTCGAGTTCAGAAATTTTCTAATTGAATTCACCAATACCTAGGTCACTCTAGCAACCTATATAACCCTCTGATCATCCCTTCATCATCATTCTCCATCATTCATTCATTTTTTTAATCATCATTCAACACAATCACTCTTCACCCTCTCCAAAAATCACGATTTCTGAACTTTCTCTCGAAATTAAATTCACATGCTCACATCTCAACTTCATCATCTTTATCAATATTTAACCTTAGCTTCACTCTTTAACCTCAATTCAACCTTCACCCTCACGCATTCACAATCTCCATCTCTCTCTGATCTGATCCTCATATCTCTCAAAATCACTCTATTCCATGAACTCATAAAGCAACAAGAAGAAGAGGAGAAGGAGAAAGCGAAAGAAAAAGTGAAAGAGATTCAAGAGCACCTGAGCTCCGTTTTCAATTCGTCTTCTCCGGCAAGGTGACACTTCAATCCTTTGTATTTCATTGCATTCAGGTTACCACGATGTAAGTTAAGAAGGGAGGAATCAAATCCCCAACCTCTTGGGACTTGATTCCTCGAGATCACTATTTAATTTTACTTTGAAGATCTTGGGTTCTTGAGAGATTCCTTTTTGGTTTGGCCATTAGAGTAGGATTTATGAAATTGATCATATATTTAGCATGAGAAGGTCGTCATGATTCTAGTGGTGGTTTCAATTGGTGTTTTGGCATTCCACTGCCGCCATAGGCGAACTCCGGCACGGTGGAGGACAATGGTCATTGGTCTGAGTTATATTTGAATTGTTCTTTGGTTGCGTGCATTTTCTCAATTGATTTTTGAAATTGCATTTGAATGCTGAACATTGCCTTCACATGTTGTAATGGGCCAAATTCCCCAGGCCCATGCGTTTTTTTGCTAGCTACACCCTACGTAACAATTGGTAATGGGCCTTTACAACGGGCCCTGCGCCAATTTTCTATTTACACACCTTATATGAATTGAAACCCCCTTGATTTTTTTTATTTGCTTATTATTGCTAGTTCTTTTTTTTGAATTTTTTCCATTTATTTTCTTGCAATATTTTTGTTAATATTTTTTTATAAAAAGAATGATTAATTGGCATGATTAGTGGTTTAATTCATTAGGTTTTGTTTAAACCATTTTAAATGTTGGTTTTTTTAATTACCATTAAATAAGCATGTTTAGCCTAGGTCATGATTTGGTTAAAATGTATTGGTTCTTGATAATGATTCATGTTCGAAATCACCATGATAGCATGTTAATAATCAATTAGATTATGTGGCTAGCTTTCCATTAATTTTCCATTATATTTTATTTCTCTTTTAATTGAAAATACCGTTTCAATTCACCATGATGTCATTCCATGTTTAGATGTTCATTTCTCTATTGATCATGTGGTTAACTTTCCATTATTTGTCCATTTAGAATTTCATTCTTTTTATGTATGTTATAATTTGATGCATGATTCTATTTTTTGATCCATTTAGCATTTGCCTTGTGTGCTTATTTTAATCATGTGACCTTAAACCGAATCCCTAATGTGTATCCATTAGCATGTGCGTCATTGTATCCATCCCATTTGCATTGTATTGTGTGTTTATACTTGAGGATTACCATGGCCACTTGATTATTTTAGGAAAGGTAATTAGTTTGTAACTTGTATGATATCATTTCCATTCCATGTATTGGTTGGTATCATCCCCCCATTGTGGGTAATATATCCCCCATTGTCATGAACATGTAATAACTTAGGATTTCCCTTTCTTTTATTATTATGCTAACTAAATAGATAAAATCAAACAATAAAAAGATATTTTTCAAAAGAATAAAACATATTTTATCCAACGTCAAGTGTTTTTCCAAATCAAATTCACTTCAAAGCAACACGAGTGCTTGATCCAACATCAAGTATCTCATCATTATCATTCCATTCTCTCCTTCTATACATATCTCAATATCTTTCTTCTCACACACCTCTTTCATAATCAAATAAGTTCCAAACACTTGATCCAACATCAAATGCATTTTCAAAACATTTTCTCAATAAACTGGAAGGTAAAAGTGGGGTGTAAGTACTTGTGCACAACACTCAAGTACTTGAGTTGTCGGTCGTACCTAGCTTGTAGCCTGATGCTTGACTTCCATTCAAAACACTTAAAAATAAGACGAGTTCAATTGGTTCCCTAAGAGAGAAAAAGAGTGGTTAGGATGTCATTATCCTCTCAACTTCTGAGCATTCCGATTGTTGGTCCTACTAAGACAATGGTTAGATACTTGTTTCCCTCTAAGTACCAATGATCAAACTCTCCAAAAAAATTCATAAACAAAAACCCTGGGAGTATCAGAGCAAGTAACCATCAGATAACAACATCTATATGCACAAAGAACAAGAAAAGTGATTCACGTTGAGTACAACAGATGTGAGGGGTGATAATACATTCCCCTTGCATAACCAACTCCTGAATTGCTCTTAGTTGCGAAGACCATTATTTTGGGGTTTTATCGCTATTTTCCCTTTCCTTTGGAATAAATAAAATCTGGTGGCGACTATGTATTTCTCGTGGCTCGACAACTGGCGTATCTGTTGGGGGCTTCCTTAGCGATTCAAGCCTAACTATAATTGTATCACTTTGCTTCAGATGTTTATATTTATATTACTTGCTCTTATCTATTATGTATATATATTCTCTACTCTTATGGGTTTTGTTTCTGGTGCTTGAGTGGTAAGCCTAATGCCCAGACTTGGAGAGAACGCCTGAGATAGATTGGGAGCTTCATATTGACCTGTCAGATGTAGTTGTCTTGATGGGAAGGTACGAAGACCCCATCTATAGTAGATTCCTTTTGAAGTTTTGTTGGCATGTAAGTCATTTTGCATTAACAACCATTCTTCCAAACGGGATCCATGACTCTAGGGACCTTTAGTAAACCTGTGGCTTTTGAAGTTGAGGGTGACCTCACATTGAGTAGATCCTTCCGAGGGTATCGTTAGACCATAAGTCATTTTGTGGAGATAACGATATTTGCGTCTCAAGATCTGTGACTTAGAGCATCTTCATAAAGCTTTAGTACTCACCTGTGAGGGGACATGGGTTTTTCTTGCAGGAAAACTAAACCGCCACCTACCTTGAGCTTCATGATCAGACTATCCAAGATGTTGTAGACCTTCAAATATATGATGTTGCATGTCATCACATCATCAAAAACTGATTCAGAATATGCATTCATTTGGGAACATAAAAAACCTTTTTGCATGCATTCAAGCATCATGTTGCATTTTGTCAGACCAGGTCAGGAGAAATCACTGTTGTTTGGCCTTTGTCCAAAACCCGCTACCGTCAAGCTGACTTCCCGACATCCGTGCACCACGTTCAATAATCAGAAACTACTCATGGACCAACTAGAGCAGATGATCAGTCACCGTATATGTTATGTATTTTGTCACTTATTCGACGAAAATTCGGGTAACTTGTATTACTTTGTCTTAATAATATTCTGTTGAGTCTATTTCTTTCACCAATAGTTAATTTTATTGTTTCATCATTTCTAGTGTCATTTCTATTTTTTATCGCATTTTACGCTTTTGGTAAGTGTCTTTTCTGCATTTCAGGTTCAAGAAGGTACTCAAGCACGATCGAATGTAGAAACCAAGGAGAAGCAAACATAATCAGAAAGAGGTTTTCATGATCCAGTAGGCCTGCTACGGCCACCCGTATCACCTACTACAAGCCATAGTAGGAAGCCCTGAATGCATAGAGTAAAACAATCTAAACAGGGACCTACTACGGCCACCCGTAGCACCAGTTACGGGCTGTAGTAGAAGGGGTCTGGCACAGAAGCAAACATTCACCAAAATAGTGGCCTGATATGGCCACCCGTAGCACCTGCTACGGACCGTAGCAGGGCACCTGGGACAAGACCATTAAAATAGTGGCCTGCTACGGCCACCCGTAGCACCGGCTACGGACCATAGCAGGCATGCGTGGAAAAATTCTAATTTTGACTTTTCTGTTGTTAGTCCTAAGTGAGGGGAAATTTTGGTAAATTGTGAGGCGAATGTGATGGAATGTGATGGTAAATTGTAAGGCGAATGTGATTAAAAGGGGAGTTTTCAAACAAGAAAAAGGAAATTTTAGAGAGCAAGAATTCACACGATTCAGAATTAGAGAAATCAAGAATTTGGGAGGAACGGTATTTTTCATCTGAATACTTGTAATGTCTCCATTTTATATTTTTATTTGATTGAATATTATGAGTAGCTAAACCCCCCAATGCTAGGGGGTGTCCCTGATTTGAATATGTAAGGACTTTTAATTTATATTTGTAATGACAATATTACTTTTCATAATTACTTTAATCTTGTGATGTGCCTAATGATTTCTCTTTCGGAACAATTGAGATTGTTATATGATTATCAATTAGGTTGGACCATCGTTGATAATGCTTTCGTGAGATTTTTCTACGGTAGATATTACCTAGGACTAGGGATACCCTGTAGGAACCAAATTGTTCTCGATATAATAAGGCTTAATTTCACCGGTAATTTTCTATGGACATAGAGATTAGGGCTGAGTGATTAAAGGTTTCCTCACCAAGGCCTTGGGAGAAAACACTCTTGAGAACTGGTAGTAATTAATTAATATTTGTTGATGCAATAGTGACTCAGAGTTGTTACAGGGACAAATCACACATCTTCCCTAGCATATTACTCTATCTTGAAAATCATTTTCAGTATTATTTATTTTATTTGCAATTACTTTTATACATTTGAGTCTAAAACCCCCAACACAAGTTTTTGTTTAATTGAACAACAATTAAAACTCAATATTTACTAGAAGTCCTTGAGATCGACATTCGGGGAACTTTCCCCATTGTTACTATAAAGACAAAATAATACACGTGCTATTTTTTTTATCAAGTTTTTGGCGTTGTTGTCGGGGATTGCCAAAATATAGAGTTTAAATTTAGTTCAATTGAAATTTTGTTGCTCTGCAACTAAAATTTTATTTCTATCACTTAATTTATTTTGACCTTTATCAACTAATTTGTGTCTGATCTTTAAGCGAGGTAAGACCTCAGCTGAATTTCCTTTTAATGCAGAAATCAAAAGAACTTTGCGTGCAAGACTCAGACAAGCTAGATTAGCAAAACTATAATCAAACAAAGAATAATCAACAGTTCATTCAGAGCCAGATTCAGAGTCGGAAAGAGAGGCCAAAACGATGGGTGAAAATCCACCACCACCGGAAAGACTGTTAGGTGACTATGGGATGACAAATGCATCGGGCGGTAGGCTAACAATTGTGAACCAACCGGTGAATGTGCCAAACTTTCAGCTGCATCCCAACACTCTTAATCAACTTGAGAGGACACCTTTTTCGGGAAAAATCAACGAAGATGCAAATAAGCATTTACAAAGGTTTCTGACTATGAGCACCACTCTCAAGATAGAGGGGCACACTAAAGAGGCAAAGAAGCTACGAATGTTCCCTTTTACCCTATCTGAAGATGCAGAAGAATGGTTATACTCATTACCTGCTAGGAGTATTACCACCTGGGAACAAATGGAAACCACTTTTCTGAATGAGTATTTTCCAGCTCCGGTTTTCCTCTGGAAGAGATACGACATCATGAACTTCAAACAAAAAGAAGGTGAATCACTTGGTGATTCATACAAATGATTCAAGAGGATACTTGTTGCTTGTTCTACACACAACTTGGATCAGACGGAGCAAATGCAGATGTTTGTCAATGGTCTTAGACTGAAAACAAAACAATTGATTGATAAAGCAGTCAGTGGCTCATCAAACTTTTCAACAGCCACATATATTAAAAAGATCATTGAGGCAATAGTTGCAAATGAGCATTTGGAGTTATATGATAGGTGTTCAAGCAAACCCGAAGGAACTATTGATATGAAGCTTGAAACAAATAAAATAAGGAAAGAAGACACAATTACTGCAGAAGTAGAGAAGAAACTAAAGGCTATGAATATTGGTACACATCAGGTATCTCAGATTTAGCCAGTCCAGAATGTGAATTGTGAAATTTGTGCAGGACCTCATTTGACTGTATATTGTGTTGCAACCGCGCAACAAATTGAAGAGATAAAAGTTCTAAAGCAGAACAACCTTTATTATAACACTTATAACCCAGAGTGGAAGAATCATCCAAAAAATTTCTGAAAAGATCAGCAAGGGAATGTTCCAAAGCAGGGTCCCATTCAATATCAGAACCAACCACAGTAGTACCAACAACAATAACAGTACCCACAACAACATCAACAATATCAGCAACAAGCACCCAAAAAGGCTGATTGGGAAATTTCCATTGAAAAGATGGCAGCTCAAAATTCCCAGTTCCAAGAGGAAACAAGAAATAATCACAGGAACACGACCGCTTCTATCAAAAATCTTGAAGTTCGGATGGGTCAGATAGCACAATAAATAGCAGGTTCTCGAATACAAGGTTCCTTGCCTCGTGAAACAGTACAAAATCCAAGAAATCATGAGAATGTTAATGTTATCACGATGAGAAGTGAGAAAAATGCTAAAGATGAAGAAGTTATACCACCGGTAAAGCCAATTGAAGAAAAAATATAAAGGAGGTTAAACCTGTGATTAAGTTACCCTACCCTCATAGAGGAAAAAAGAAGGAACCTAGAGAGTCAGGCTTTGAGAAATTCATCACAATGTTAAAAAAGATAGAGAGTCGTATACCTTTTTTTGAAGCACTCGAGCAAATGCCCATGCACACAAAATTCATGAAAGAGGTAATCGCCGAAAAGAAACCAATAGAAGATGGGTCGGTAGCCTTGAATGAAAATTGTAGTGCAATATCTCCAGGTAGGAGAATCCCAAGCAAGCAGAAGGATCCCGAAGTGATCACAGTCCCATGCACTATAAAAGACAGAACTTTCAAGAAGGTACTAATCGATTCTGGAGCCAGTGTGAGTCTGATGCCATTGTCAATCTACCAAAGGCTTGGTATTGGAAATGTCAGGGATACAAGGATAAATTTGAAGTTTGCACGCCACTCCATAAAGAATGCATATGGAGTAGCAGAAGACGTACTGGTGACAATAGAAGAGTTGAGTTTTCCTATTGATTTTATGATCATAGACATACCTAAGGATGAAGAACCGCCTATTATTCTTGGTAGACCATTCATGAGGACAAGTCGATGCAATTTCGACATAGACCAGGGCACACTAACTTTAAAAGTCTATGATGATGAAATAACCTTGAATGTTAGTGAAGACAGGAAGCTAAAGGTAAAAAAAGAAAATCACTATCAAGTAGGCATGATCAGGACAGATGTGAAAAGCCAAAGTAACATACCAACATCAAAAAAAGACTCAAGAAGGCCTTTTCAAATACTATCACCTCCATTAGCAACTCCGAATAAAAAAATCATGTTTCTAGTCCAAAATCCGCAAGAAAGAGAGTGAAGTTGTATCACCAAGGACAAGGAACTGGCCTGGTGAAGAATGCTCATCTACACGGATAGTGTGGTGAACCATCAAGCCATGCGACGTTAAACGAAGTGCTTCGTGGGAGGCAACCCGTGCTTTTACATACTGCTGATTTTTTGTTTTTGTTATTTGATTTGTTTCTTAGTCATGTGATGTGCAGTCTCTCAACACGGGGAGACAGAAGGAGATACATGCACTTAAAGAAGAATCAATACAGAGAAAGGTACCCGGAATAGAAAAACCACACAGTTAGAAAAATAAGTTTTTGAGGAAGTACCAGAGGCCTACTACGGGCGCCCGTAGCAGGTAGAACAGAACCTCTAGAGAATTTGATCAGAAACTTGGGAAACATAGGCCTACTACGGGCGCCCGTAGCAGATGCTACGACCCGTAGCAGGCAAACCCTCAAGAAGCTGGTTTGAAACAAAGGCCTACAATAGGCGCCCATAGCAGCGGCTACTTCCCGTAGCAGGAAACATACTGGGACGTGGTGAAAAGTCAGAAGCCTACTATGGTCGCTTGTAGTAGTGGCTACGGCTCGTAGCAGGTCTACGGTGAAAATGAAGATTTCTGAAATTTAGAGAGTTTGAATTTCAACTCTCCATCTTCTTTCACCATGGGCCTACTCACCATTCATTACCCAATCAACCTCCATCATATATCATCATATCCCATTAGCCACCAATTATATCCCAAAGTCATTACCTTAATATTTTCTCTCTCATTCAAATCCTTCCATCTTCATCTCCTCTTTCCACTTCTCTCTCCAACTTCTCACAAAAACCCCATTGGTGCCATCCCCTAAAACTCCCACCTTTCTCCATATAACCACTCAAAACATCAAACTCCCTTCATCAAACGTTCATAAAATCCCCTCCTCAATATTATTTCGGGTACAAATTTCTCTAAAGCTCAACTTTTCAATTGACAGTTTTTCAAGATGCCTCCAAAAAGAACCAATGTCACAGAATCATCCAGAATAAGAAAGCGTAGTACCCACAACTCAAACCCTCACAACATTGTTTTCGAGGACGAGGAGCAAGCCAAAAGGTATTCAGTGCTCGTACGTCAAAAAATAACGTTATCCAGGTACATGTGTGAACGAACTCTAACTGATTTAGGATTGAGATATGAGGTTGATATAATGTTTCATGTAATAGGATTATTAGAGTTTATGCATTTTGAAGTGCCGATTTTTGAGCGCATTACTCTTGAATTTTTTAGCACACTTGATTTTCAACTGCAGAGAAAATGGCTTGGAAATGTGAGATACTACTTTGGTACCCTCAAATTTCTCCTTTTTAATGAGATTCATGAATTAACTATTGAGAAGCTCAGAAACATCCTAAAACTGCCCATCTACAGGCCCGACGATGTGCCAGATGATTTTTCGATAAAACATTTTTTGTCTGAATTTATAGGTAGTCCTCAATACGGTCCGCAACCGCCAAGGCATCAGTGATTCAAAACCCCTACTTCTAGTGCCTCCCCTGATGAGAAGGATGGCCATGATATGGATGATTTTGTTGCAGGTGACACAATGGATTCAAAACCCTTACCAGCCACAGTTTGTACCTCCAACTCAAGAGCTAATCCAACAAGGTCCCACATCATTCTCTATGAATTAGGATCAGTGGACGTGGATGCAAGCGGAGCTCAGAGACTTGAGAGCCGGGTAAACACGACAAAGAGTTGAGCAGATTCGGCAAGGAGCCATGCTGGAGGAAACGCAATCCATGATGCAACAGTTGATGTTGCATTTTACTCCACCGCCTCAATAAGAGCACTGTAAGTCACCTCTCCCTCTCTCTTTCTTGTTCTAAAACATTGAGGCCAATGTTTAGTTCAGGTTTGTGGGAGGTTTACTAGTTTCTTTTTATTATTGTTTTTGTCTTATTATTTTTTTTTACTATTTTGATTGTTTATTTTGATTAAGTGTTTTCAAGTAATACATTTGCTGGATTTCAGTGTTTGAATAAGTGACAAAAGTTAGTTATAATAGATGATTGGTTACCGCCGATAAATTACCCCTGAAAATGTTGATATTGTTGAAGATGATCGGACGCAACTTTCTTGAGCTCGACCAACAGAGGAACCTTGTACATTCCAACTTAAGCGGGAAGCTGCATCACACTAGAGGTATTACAGATTTTGTTAGCTCTACCAAACATGGTGAGAATTAAAATCCAAACACAAGATTCATCATGAGAGAAAATTCAGTAATGTCTCTATCACTCATAGTTTGTGTAAGTTCTCTTTGAATTTCACTGCATTAGTACACACACTGAGGAAAGTTTTTTCTTTTAACCCTGAGCCTTTCAAGCCAGCCTTATTAATTAATACCCTTTGTTCACCCAATTTGAGCATGTATCCCTTTGTTTGTATATATCACCACATTAATGTAACCTGTGGCCCAAACACTTCCTTACCCGGTTCAGAGAAATTATTGTGTTCTTTAAGCTGTGTTTAATTCTAAGTTTGGGGTAGCCCCATAAGAAACTGAAAGTAAGGTTAGTGCGGAGAAAATAAAAAAATGACCATCAGAAAAAAAAAGAAAAAAAGAAAGAGAAAAGAAAAGAGAAAATCTGATGGACCAAAGAAAAACACTTACCAAATGAAAAAACACTCAGTTGGGAACAAAACCAAAAACAAAAAGAACTGAGTAACTGAGTTGAAAAGAAACAAAATGTCAATGGTATGTTAGAAAAAACACAGTGAAAAGAATAATGACATTCACTTTGAACCCAAAAACCATTTTTATCCCTTTCATATCCCACCTTAACCCAAACCCCGTTATAACCTGAAAGACCTTGAAAGTGTGTGTATTGTGCAGGTGAAATGAAAGGAGAATTCATTCAAGCTTACGAGTCGGTATTACATGCTATGAAATTATGAGTGCAAACACTATAGCCTCGAGATTCTAGGTGAGTGTGTGAAACATGCTAACAAGTGAAGTAGTACTCCTATATGGAAAGATCTCAGCAGTATTGTGGTAAAAGTTGAATATTAAACTATTTTTAGGGGTGACATGAGGTAAAAAAATTGTCTTAAAAATTGCTTGAGGACAAGCAATAAGATAAGTTTGGGGTTGTGATCAGTCACCGTTTATGCTATGTATTCTGTCACTTATTAGGCAAAAATCCAGGTAACTTGTATTACGTTATCTTAATTAATGTTCTATTGAGTCTATTTCTTTCACCAATAGTTAATTTTATTGTGTCATCATTTCTAGTGTCATTTATATTTTTTGTGTCATTTTATGCTTTGGGTATGTGTCTTTTCTGCGTTTCAGGTACTCAAGCACAGTACTCAAGCACAGTCGAATGTAGAAACCAAGGAGAAGCGAACAGAATCAAAAAGAGGTTTTTATGATCTAGTAGGCCTGCTACGGCCACCCGTAGCACCTACTACGGGTCGTAGCAGGAAGCCCTAAATGCACAAAGTAAAACAATCCAAACAGGGACCTATTACAGCCACCCGTAGCACCGGCTACGGGCCGTAGTAGGGGGGTCTGGCACATAAACAAACATTCACCAAAATAATGGCCTACTACGGCCACCAGTAGCACCTACTACGAGCCGTAGTAGGGGACCCGGGACAAGACCATTAAAACAGTGGTCTGCTACGTCCACCCGTACCACTGGCTACGGGTCGTAGCAGGCATGCGTGAAAAAAGTCCAATTTTGATTTTTCTATTGTTAGTCCTAAGTGAGGGGCATTTTGGTAAGTTGTGCGGCAGATGTGATGGACTTTTGTGGATCTGTTTGAGGAGAGAGAATACTTGACAATTAAAAGGGGAGTTTTCAGACAAGAAAAAGGAACTTTTAGAGAGCAAGAATTCACACGATTCAGAATTAGAGAAATTAAGGTTTTGGGAGGAACGAGATTTTTCATGAGAGGAAGTAATTGAAGATAAAAGTTCATATGAATACTTGTAATGTCTCCAATTTATATTTTAATTTTCTTGAATATTATGAGTAGTTAAATCCCTCAATGCTAGGGGGTGTCCTTGATTTGAATATGTAATGATTTTGAGTTTATATTTGCAATGCCAATATTGTTTTTCATAATTACTTTAATATTATGATGTGCTTAATGCTTTCTCTTTCAGAACAATTGAGATTGTTATATGATTATCAATTAGGTTGGACCGCTATTGATAATGCTTTCATGAGATTATTCTATAGTAGCTATTACCTAGGACTAGGGATACCCTGTAGGAACCAAATTGTTCTCGATATAATAAGGCTTAATTTCACCGATAATTTTCTATGGACATAGAGATTAGGGTTGAATGATTAAATATTTTCTCACCAAGGCCTTGGGAGAAAACACCCTTGAGAACTGGTAGTAATTAATTGATATTTGTTGATGCAATAGTGACTCAGAGTTGTTATAGGGACAAATCACACACCTTCCCTATCATATTACTCTATCTTGAAAACCCTTTTCAACATTATTTATTTTATTTGCAATTATTTTTATACATTTGAATCTAAAACCCCCAACACAAGTTTTTGTTTAATTGAACAATAATTAAAACTCAATATTTACTAGCATACCTTGAGGTCGACATTCGGGGAACTTTCCCCATTATTACTATAAAGGCAAAATAGTATACTTGTTATTTTTCCGGTCAGAAGAACCAGGATACCATGAGGGAATATATGCTCACTATGAGGGCCTGGTTTGGGTCAACTTATAGAAGTTATGCAAGCTTTAGCCAGAGGTCAAGAAGAAGTACGATAGGCCAATCTGAGGGTCGTTACTGCAAATTTTGTTGTAACACTTCCACTGAATCCACTAGGGGGTACTGGTACATAAATAGTGACTCGGCCACCTCCTGAGGGGGGGTCCCATGTATCAAAATGTTGGTAATACGTTCAACATGCTTGTCAGTTGAGATAGATGATTATCACGATGCTTTCTTCACTCCAAAAGCTAATTTAGTTTATGACGCCTTTGGACCATCGACTACTGAAATGGAGACAAAGCTTTGTGTTCTAGAGGAGAGGATAAAAGATATCTAAGGATCTAGTGCCTTTGGGTTGGAGACTGGAGATATATGCCTAGTGCCTGGTGTAAAGATTCCTGCTAAGTTCAAGGTCCAAGTCTTCGAAAAATACAAAGGGGTTAGGTGTCGAAAAACCCATATCTGGTCCTTTTGCATGAAGATGGCTTCTCATTCTTAAGATGAGAAACTTTTAATGCACTTCTTTCAAGATAGCCTCAGTGCGGGATTCACTTGAATGGTATATGCAGCTTGAACGCACGCATATACAAACTTGGAGGGAGTTAGTTAAATCATTCTTGAAACATTATCAGTATAATTCAGACATGGCTCCCAACCGGACTCAACTCTAGAGCCTCACTTAGAAATCAGGTGAATCATTCAAGGAGTATGCCCAGCAATGGAGAGACTTGGTTGCCAAGGTTCAACCTCCTCTTCTGGAAAGGGAACTGGTAGGCATGTTCATGAATACCCTTTAAGGGCCTTATCTTAATAGGATGGTTGGAAGCGCCTCCTCAGGTTTCTCATACCTGGTCATTTATTGGTGATCGGACCGAGAACTGTTTGAAGATCGGTAAAATCCAAAACACAATTTTCGTGGCTAAGGGAGCAAAGAAACCCCACTCCGGGTCCCTAAAGACGAAGATAGAAGAAGAAACAAGTGTTGTCATGGAAAATGTTCAATCTCAGTTTCAAGCACATGTGGATCTCGTGCCATGCTACCACTATATTGCTACGGCTCATTACCAACAGCTTCCGCTCTAACAGGAACCAACAGGGTATCAATAGCCTCATCAGGCTCAGATTCTGCAAAATTAGCAAGCCTAGAATCAGCATAAACCTCAGATTAATATGGAACGAAGGAATGCACATCTAGATCTGATTTATGTGTCATACAATCAACTCTTCCCGTATCTAATTCAGAGCTCAATGGTGATTCCCAAGCCTCTAAATCCTCCTCCACAACCATTCTCATTAGAGTATGACCCCAACGTGCATTGTGGATATCATGTCGGATCAGCAGGACACTCGACCAAGGACTACAACACTTTCAAAGCTAGAGTACACCAAGTGATAGATCAAAGGCACCTAACACTGCAAGGAGGGAACTTATGGGTGAATGGAAATCCCTTGTTCAAGTAAGCGCACAGGTTGCAGAAGCGTTCTTTGCAACAGTCAATCAAGCCCGGGAGTGTCTTCTTAGCACTGACAATCATTTTGTCCTCTAATCATTTTTCATGTGTAATTTTCTTGTTTGTCATTGTAATATTCACTTGTAAAACTCGTTTGTTTTCAAATAATAATGACATTGAAATGAATGTGCATGTTTTGAATCAATCCATGCGTGCCTACTCATATTTTATTCATTGATATCAAACTTTTATTTAAGAAAAATCAAAAGGAGAATGATGAAATTGAAAAAAAAAATGAAATCACAGCACGTATGCTTTTGAATAAAACCTTGCTGAAGATGTAAGGCATTTTTTCAAATCCCAAAACACTGGAGTTATAAGGAAGATAATCCCTATTCAACTCTTTTCGGCTTAGAAGTAGGAGTTTCTTTCTATACATAAAACCCTCAATCTCAACCTGGGGAAGGGTAGTATTCAACTCATTTGACCATGTGTTCAGATTTCAAAAGACAAAAAGGGAGTGTCATATCTATGGATCAACCATATCTTATCCCTCATGAGAGATCGGGAACCAAAAATTTGAAACGGTTGTCCCTCACCAACAAGAACGAGGCAATCGCAACCCCTTCAAATCAAGCAAACAAATGTCACACGATTTGTTCCAACCAAAGGAAAAAAAACGAGAAATCGGAAATAAAAGAAAAATAAAGAAAGCCCGTTAAGTCAAAAAAACTCGAAAACGAGTGACTTCGGCAAAATTGAGGCATCCCCGTTGATTGCAAATCTAAATTAGTCCAACACAAATTAGGGAAATAAAAAAAGAATAAGAAAAGAGGAAACAAAAGCAAAAAATCCTCAGCGAGAACAAATTTTTATGGCTATAAACAAAACAAAAGGTGGGTGACGGTCACTCCAAAAACCCCGTTGGTTCATTATTCATCACTTTTACTATTCATAATCCCTTTTGGAAAATGAGCACTGGAGTCAAACTAGTTGAACGTAGGACTGGAGAACATCAAGGAGATTGGGTGGGTTAGAATAAATTTTGAACCATCAATCATTTCTTTCTGAAGCCTTGAACCGGTGCATGTTACAACCCTCAAAAGACCTAATTGGAGCAGGTTTTCTTTCAAAAGCATACTATACTACAATAGGATCATGTTAAAATTGACTCCTAAATGATTTACTTATCATTTGTGTTGGTATTGATGTGGTATCCTAATTAGTAATTCATTCACTACATGTCATAATTCTAGTGAATATGCTTGGATTTTAAAACCTGCATAAACATAGCATTAACATTATCATTCTCAAATGGATAATCTCTACTCGTGAGTAAGCATTTAACGTCAAAAAAGTTTCCACAATGAACGTGAATTGATGAGCTTGATGACACCAAAGGATAGAGTGCCTGAGGACTTCATCGAGCATGGGCAAGTCACTTTCAATGATCACGCCAAGGGGCAGAACGCCCGAAGACTCCGTTGAGCAGAAATGTGATTCGCTACAAGATCCAATCAATCTGGGCCAATCACGTCGAGATTCGACAAATCTATCCAATACCAGTTAGTCAGGGGCATTCCCTCAAATATCAACCGACCAGGGGCAAAGTTACTTCAAGGCTCGTACAGGGGAAGGCCACCTCAAGAGCACATGAATTCAACTGCTTCAAGAGATGGTCAAATAGAGCTATACAGTTCCAAAGCACTAGGGCAGGTCAGATCAATATCATCCTACGATAGAGTTGCTTCATAACTGATGACTGGGGTAATCCATGCAGATACCCAACAGATTGGGGCAATACTATTCATATAAGGGAAGTTCCTCTCCCTCCTTTCAAAGCTACTCAGATCAAGCCTAAGGCATCAGAAGACCCAGACCAAACTCATCACCCTCCAGCAGTATCAAGGGACTAGGATGTGGGGAAGTTATGTTGGATACATCCTATAACCTATTAACAAGAAGCCTTGTAACCAAGCAAAGTATCTCCCACTGTCCACCACCATGACCAACCCCATGGGCATTTGTCTGGTACCCAGTTATCTCCTGACCTGACATTTCAAAATCCAACTCTCGTCTGGTCTCTCGTTCGAAACCCCGTTCCCACCTGGTCTCATTTTAACTTCTAGTTCATGCCTGGCAAACCCTTTTCAAAGTACAGTCTGCATCTGGAAAATTCCTTTTAGTCAGTTCTCGTCTGGCCCTTCTTTCCAAACCTAGTTCTCGTATGGTAGTCCATTCTCATTTGACTTATATCTTTCCAAATCCAGTTCTCGTCTGATAGTCAATTCTCGTTTAACGTATCTTTCCAAACCCAGTTCTCGTCTGGTAGTCAGTTCTCATTTGACTTATCTTTTCCAAGTCCAGTTCCCGTCTGGTAGTCAATTCTGAAGGAGAATTTCCATCCAACGCGCAGCGGAATTTAAAAATTTCTCCATTTAGTGATCCTTACGAATGGGCATGATCAGTGATAGAATCGTTACCTCTTGTGGCGATTCAAACCTTTGGTGCAGATCTCTTGTAACGATCAAAACCTTGGATACAAATCCACAGAGCGATCACGAACGTTGAACGATGACAACGTCTCTACTCAGTCCACACGAACGGGTTCCTTCAATCTCAGTCCTAGCTGGTACAAATGAAGGCTTTGAGTGAGAGAGAGAGGGAAACGGAATTCCAATTCTTCACTTGAGTTGAGTCTGAGTGACAATGCTTCTACCCAAGGGGTTCTATTTATAGAACCACTTGTGTGGGCTTCAAGCTAAAAAGCCCACTTAAGTGTATTTTGGCCCATATCTTATAATATGCCCAAAATCACTTAAGTATTTGGTACCTTACCATATTTCATATTCCACTTAAGTGCACCGTACCTTACGATGTTCCTTAGTTACTCTATCTCTCATCAATTCGTCCGTTGTTTGTGACCCTGTAGGTTTTCGCGACATTGGCAATTATATTAAATCACACATTTAACATAATAAATAGTCAGCGGTATCTAGCAACACATCACTACTACCCAAGTCACAAAAATGTCATGTGATCTGACAAAACCTCCTGTGATAATAATTATGTGTATAATTACCCCTTCGCCCTTATGTCTTTATTGAACACAAGGTATAGACCGTGTCATCCTTGTCCAGTTCAATATTGGGCCCATAGACATTTATCCTGTTACGCAGGATGGGAAAATTCCATCTAGGTCACTCATGTCCCTCAGCATGCTTTGTGGAGTACCCATCAACTGTCTTTATGGTTATCCAGTTATGGACAATGTTGGATCAGCAACAAAGCACTCGACTCTACATCTAGGATCCATAGTGGTTTCAGGTCGAAGAGTGGTATACACCATTATCACCATGAGAATAACTTATGACACTTTGCATAACTTTCTATATAGTATTCTCATAGCGGGTCAATCCGGTATAAATATTACTCTTAATATTCATACCTATGTTTAAGACTTGATAACTCTTTATCCATGATCCATGAGATGTGATCATCAGTCTACAAACATAATAGTCTTAATGCTTTAATGTTATCCCACTTCACAATAAAGCTCGACTACGGATACTTTAAGAATAGTGTCCTTATGTTTAATGTGATCTCATGATTAAGTCATACTTGATACATTAAACGGACTAGCTATTCTAGGGACTTTATTAATCAAACATAATAAAGAAAAAGCCTTTAATTAATTAATAAATAATTCGATACAAGTACCAAAAGTATTGGCCTCTAGGGCTTACACCAACAACCTCCCACTAGCACTAGAGCCAATCAGGCATACCCCTAATGCCCATTGATCTAGTATGGCCATCATGCTTCTGCTATGCAAGAGGCTTTGTCAGTGGGTCAGCAATATTGTCAAGTGTAGGTACTCTACATATTTTCCCATCTCCTCTATCTATTATCTCTCGAATGAGGTGATAACGCCTAAGTATGTGTTTGGATCCTTGGTGAGATCTAGGTTCCCTAGCTTGTGCGATAGCACCATTGTTATCACAATAGAGACCAATGGGATCCATAATGCCAGGAACTATGCCAAGTTCACTAAGGAACTTCTGATCCAAACAACTTCCTTTGCTGTACTTAAGGCAGCAATATACTCGGCCTCAGTTGTAGAATCAGCAATTGTATCTTGCTTTGAACTTTTCTAGCGCACAGCGCCACCATTTAAGCAAAACACATAACCATTGGAATCATTCATATTAAAGCGTCTCAACACTTTGTCTATGTACTCTGACTTAGGCCAAGCATTTTGCGATCTATCTTTATAGATTCTGATTCCTAATATATAGGCTGCTTCACCTAGGTCCTTCATAGAAAAGCATTTCCCCAACCAAGACTTTACTTGTTGCAGGGTAGGGATATCGTTTCCAATGAGTAATATGTCATCTACATATAATACCAGGAAAACAATCATGCTCCCACTAACCTTCTTGTAGACACAAGGCTCATCTTCGTTCTTGATGAATCCATATTATTTTACTGTTTCATCAAAAACGAAGATTCCATGAGTAGGTCACAGGCTCATCTTGATCCATGAGTAATATATCACCTTGATCTGTTATGAGATATCCATATCTCTCAGGTAGGTGACGTATCCTGCTTGACCTACGCTGGTCTTGTTCTACTTGAGCAGGTTGCTCTTACAGAACCACTTGTGTTTCCTGCTCTAATTCCTCCATAGGTGTATCGATGCTTTGTGATTCTTGGATTTCTTCAAGCTCTACTTTCCTCCCACTGATTCCTTTGGAATTAAAATCCTTTTCTAGGAAGACTCCAGTTCGAGCGACAAACACTTTGCCCTCGGAAGGATTGTAGAAGTAATACCCTCTTGTTTCTTTAGGATACCCCACAAATAAGCATTTGTCAGATTTGGGCTCAAGCGTAGTTGAAATTTGTCGTTTCACATAAACTTCGCAACCCCAAATCTTCATGTAAGACATATGTGGTTTCTTACCACTCCATATCTCATATGGTGTCTTCTTAACCTTTTGGATGGAACACGGTTAAGTGTATAAGCTGATGCCAATAGTGCATGTCCTCAAAAGGAGTTTGGAAGATCGGTGTGACTCATCATGGATCGAACCATGTCTAACAGGGTTCGATTTCTTCTCTCAGATACACCATTCCTTTGGGGTGTTCCAGGAGGAGTAAGTTGGGTTAGGATCCCACACTCTATCAGATGGTCATGAAACTCTAGGCTTAAATACTCACCACCTCGATCTGATCGAAGAGTTTTAATATTCTTACCTAGTTGGTTTTGTACTTCATTCTTGAATTCCTTGAACTTTTCAAAGGACTCTGATTTGTGTTTCATTAAATACACATAACCATATCTACTGAAATCATCAGTAAATGTGATGAAGTACTGAAAACCTCATCTGGCTGGTATGTTCAGTGGTCCACATACATTAATATGTATGAGGGCCAAAAGATCATTAGCTCTTTCACCTTTTCCTGTGAATGGA
The DNA here is from genome assembly GCF_024323335.1 of Lathyrus oleraceus. Taxonomy (NCBI): domain Eukaryota; kingdom Viridiplantae; phylum Streptophyta; class Magnoliopsida; order Fabales; family Fabaceae; genus Lathyrus; species Lathyrus oleraceus. Next base: position 362,422,279 of record NC_066585.1, on the reverse strand, counting down.
GACTTTGTCATCTTTCCAATTAAACAAGATCTGCATGTTTCATATGATTCATAATCAAAAGAGTCCAAGAGTCCATCTTTATGGAGTTTGGAAATGCGTTTCTCATTTATGTGGTCTAATCGACAATGCCAAAGGTAAGTTGGATTTAACTCATTAGGTTTCATCCTTTTAGTATTAATGTTATAAATAGGCATTTCAAGATCAAGGACATATAGTCCATTGTTCGTTTGTACATTAGCATAGAATATTTCATTTAAATAAATTGAGCAACAATTGTTCTTTATTGTAAATGAAAAACCAAACTTGTCCAAACAAGAAACAGAATTAATATTCCTGCTAATTGCAGGTACATAATAACAGTTCTCTAACTGAACTATTAAACCACTAGGTAAAGTCAATACATAAGTTCCTACGGCTAAGGCAGCAACCTTTGCTCCATTGCCAACTCGTAGGTCGACTTCACCTTTTTCCAAATCTCTACTCCCTTTTAGTCCCTGCACATTTGTACAAATGTGAGAACCGCATCCAGTATCTAATACCCATGATGCAGAAGTAGATAAATTAATTTCAATAACAAAAATACCTGAAGTTGAAGTCTCTACTCCATTCTTCTTATCTTCCAGGTACTTTGGGCAGTTTCTCTTCCAGTGTCCGGTCTTACCGCAATGGAAGCAAGTGCCTTCTTTTGCTATGCCTCCACTAGGCTTTAAAGCAGCAACGAAGGGTTTGGGTTTGGCAACTTCCTTGCCTTTCCCTTTATCACCCTGCTTAGTGGACCTTTTGTTCTGTCTCTTTCCATTTCCGATCATCAGAATGGATTTCCCTTTCGACTTCAGATTCTGCTTAGCAGTTCTTAACATGGCTAGCAGTTCAGGAAGAGATTTGTCCATATCATTCATATTGAAATTTAGGACAAATTGACTTAATCCATCTGGCAACGATTGCAAGATCAAATCAGTCGCAAGTTCCTTTCCGAGGGGAAAACCCAATCTCTCAAGGTTTTCCACATACCCAATCATCTTGAGCACATGGGGACCTACAGGGGTCCCTCAGCTAACTTGCCTTGAAAAAGGGATTTTGAAACTTCAAACCTCTCATGCCTTGCTTGCTCTTGATAGAGCATCTTCAGGTGTTCGATCATATCGAACGCTGACATGTTCTCATGTTGCTTTTGCAATTCTGAGTTCATGGTAGCTAGCATGAGACAAGCAGTTTCATTGGCATCATCGACATGCTTCTTATAAGCATCTCTTTCTGCCTTAGGTGCAGAACTAGGAGGTTCCTCTTTAGGAACAAGTGTCTCCAAGACATACAACTTTTTATCATGTTTGAGGACAATCCTCAGGTTTCGGTGCCAATCCAGAAAATTTGTCCCAGACAATTTTTCCTTATCAAGGATTGATTGCAGGATGTTGTTAGAGGTGTTTGCTGTCATGGTAATCTACATAAGGATTAATGAAAATATAAGTATCATTGACATATTTAATTAGGCCTTTAATTAAATATGCTCCCACTATTTTACTCAAAACAAATGACCCTCATCATTTGATTCGGAAAATCCCGTTGGAAGATTTTCTAGTGGGTTGAGATCCATATTTCACTTCGTTCTAAGTCCGGGTAGGCGGATTACACAAAACTAGGTTATTTAGGTAGGAACTCCTTCCAATTGTATCTCATACAACTCTCGAAAAATTTTAGTTGGGTGAATAACTCCTTATTCCAATCCATCATATGGATCATTCCCAACTCTTGCTTCTAGACATATATAATATTATTATAATTAAGTTTGACCCATCGTTCTAGCAGTTGGATGTTACAATTATCCCATCGCACCTTACCAATATAGAAAATGCACCTCGCGTAGGCGAAACCTACATTGTCCGATACTAGTCTTGATGAGTGCTAAAACTTGGAAAGCAAACACATATAATATTATTATAATTTGTTTAGTTAAGTTTGACCCATTGTTTTAACAGTTGGATATTACAATTATCCCATCGCACCTTACTAATATAGAACATGCACCTCGCGTAGGCGAAACCTACATTATCCGATACTAGTCTTGATGAGTGTTAAAACTTGGAAAGCATAAACTTAATATTTAATTTGAGGGAATTGCAGTTTTTCTGATCTCACCGGCTTATTTATCATATAAATCGCCTCTCACATGCATCAACATACATTCACATGCATCAACATACATACATACATAATGAAACAAGTATGGCCCCTAGCGCAATTGTTCTCCCAAGCCAATGAGAGAACCTAAGCTAACCTAACAACGATCTAAGCTTCTCCAAGCAAGACCTTCAAGGTTGTCCTCCTTTGGCACTGACTTCTTTGCTTTCTTCATATCATTATATTACATAAAAGAAACTCATTTTTCATACGAGGGAGTGAGATGAGAAAAGAAGTTACATTGAGAGATTAAAAGAGAGGCACGACGCGCAGGTCGTATTTTCAAAACCAAAACAAAATAAAGGAAAACTAAGGCCATAACCGATCACCACAAGACAATAATAAACACATTATTATTATTATCAATTTTAATTCTTTTAATTAATTAAAACCAAATTAAATTTCGACGACCGATCACACTACGCAGAGTTAGCCGGGGGTCCGTTGCCCGGTCAGCGGGGACGGGGGTCAAGGGGGCAGCGCCCCTTGCGGGGTTGAAGGGGCAGCGCCCCTGGCCGAAATTTTTAATGAATAATTCATTTAAAATCGACGTCGTTTTTCGCATCAACACTTGATACTTTAAAGCACTGAGTTAGCCGAACGGGTGAATTTTGCCTTGCGTTAACCGGTTAACCATATGCATTAACCGGTTAACACTGTTTGAAAATCAGTTCAAAAATTGTTTTCTGCCTTGCGTTAACCGGTTAACCAAATGCGTTAACCGGTTAACACTGTTTGAAAATCTCTTGGAAAATTGTTTTCCGTCTTGCGATAACCGGTTAACCAAATGCGTTAACCGGTTAACACTGTTTGAAAAACTTAAAAAAAAATATTTCGTATTGCGTTAACCGGTTAACCATATGCGTTAACCGGTTAACACTGTTCCAAAAAGTGTTTAGAAAGCACAACTCTTGTGCAATCATAACCCCAATCGCATAACTCTCTGACAACACAACCCTTGTGTCGTCACTAACCCTGATGTACCAATTTCAGACCGTCAAACACATCTCGATTGTTGATTCAGTATGATTGATCTACACGTCATTGCTTCACCATACTAATGTCGGATCAAGAAGTAAACGACCATTGATCGCTCAAAGGAAAACAATCATTGAGTGTTTGAATGAACGGAACGAGAACACTATATCATATATAATGTATTTTGCATCAGGATTACATATATCACATATTTAACTTGATCGATCTCAATTCAATCTTTGATTCATTCTGTCTTTAATCATATTAATACAGAATAAAAGCAGTTATCAGATTCATGGTTTCGTAAGTGGCTCTGATACCACTGAAGGAGAATTGCCATCTAAGGCGCAGCGGAATTTAAAAATTTCTTCATTTAGTGATCCTTACGAATGGGCATGATCAGTGATAGAATCGTTACCTCTTGTGGCGATTCAAACCTTTGGTGCAGATCTCTTATAACGATCAAAACCTTGGATACAAATCCACGGAGCGATCACGAACGTTGAACGATGACAACGTCTCTACTCAATCCACACGAACGGGTTCCTTCAATCTCAGTCCTAGCTGGTACGAATGAAGGCTTTGAGTGAGAGAGAGAGAGGGAAACGGAATTCCAATTCTTCACTTGAGTTGAGTCTGAGTGACAATGCTTCTACCCAAGGGGTTCTATTTATAGAACCACTTGTGTGGGCTTCAAGCTAAAAAGCCCACTTAAGTGTATTTTGGCCCATATCTTATAATATGCCCAAAATCACTTAAGTATTTGGTGCCTTACCATATTTCATATTCCACTTAAGTGCACCGTACCTTACGATGTTCCTTAGTTACTCTATCTCTCATCAATCCGTCATTTGTGTGTGACCCTGTAGGTTTTCGCGGCGTTGGCAATTATATTAAATCACGCATTTAACATAATAAACAGTGAGCGGTATCTAGCAACACATCACTGCTACCCAAGTCACGAAAATGTCATGTGATCTGACAAAACCTCATGTGATAATAATTATGTGTATAATTACCCCTTTGCCCTTATGTCTTTATTGAACACAAGGTATAGACCGTGTCATCCTTGTCCAGTTCAATATTGGGCCCATAGACATTTATCCTGTTACGCAGGATGGGCAAATTCCATCTAGATCCCTCATGTCCCTCAGCATGCTTTGTGGAGTACCCATCAACTGTCTTTATGGTTATCCAGTTACGGACAATGTTGGATCAGCAACAAAGCACTCGACTCTACATCTAGGATCCATAGTGGTTTCAGGTCGAAGAGTGGTATACACCATTATCACCATGAGAATAACTTATGACACTTTGCATAACTTTCTATATAATATTCTCATAGTGGGTCAATCCGGTATAAATATTACTCTTAATATTCATACCTATGTTTAAGACTTGATAACTCTTTATCCATGATCCATGAGATGTGATCATCAGTCTACAAACATAATAGTCTTAATTCTTTAATTTTATCCCACTTCACAATAAAGCTCGACTACGGATACTTTAAGAATAGTGTCCTTATGTTTAATGTGATCTCATGATTAAGTCATACTTGATACATTAAACGGACTAGCTATTCTAGGGACTTTATTAATCAAACATAATAAAGAAAAAGCCTTTTATTAATTAATAAATAATTCGATACAAGTACCAAAAGTATTGGCCTCTAGGGCTTACACCAACAAATTCTTATTTGGCTTACCTTTTCAGAATCCAGTCCTCGTCTGGTATCCAGTTCTCGTCTATATTATATTTTCAGAAACAAGTCCTCATCTGGTATCCAATCCTCATCTGACATATCATCTCGATATCTAGTTCTCGTACGGTAATCAATTCTTATTTGACTTATCTTTTCCAAGTCCAGCTCCCATCTGGTAGTCAATTCTTGTTTGGCTTATCTTTTCAGAATCCAATCCTCGTTTGGTATACAATTCTCGTCTATCTTACCTTTTTAGAATCAAGTCCTCGTCTGGTATCCAATCCTTGTATGATGTATCATCTCAAAATCCAGTTCCCATCTGGTAGTAAATTCTCGATTGACTTATCTTTTCCCAGTCCAGTTCCCGTCTTGTTGTCAATTCTCGTCCAAGCTTATCTTTCCAGAATCCAGTCATCGTATGGTATCTATTTCCTGTCTATCTTATCTTGTCAGAATCCATCCTTTTCTGGTATGTTATCCTCGTCTAATGTATCATCTCGAAATCTAGTTCTCGTTTGGTAGTTAATTCTTGTTTGACTTATCTTTTCCAGGTCAAGTTCCTGTCTGATAGTAAATTCTCGTTTGGCTTATCTTTCCAGAATCTAGTTCTTATATATCTTATCTTGTCAGATACCAGTCCTCGTCTGGTATCCAGTCCCCGTCTGATGTATCATCTCGAAATCCAGTTCTCGTCTGGTAGTCAATTCTCGTTTGACTTATCTTTTCCAAATCCAGTTCCCGTCTGGCAGCCAATTCTCGTTTGGCTTACATTTTCCAGTTCTCGTTTGGCCTGTTTTTTCCAAACCGAGTTCCCGTCTGGTAGTCAATTCTCGTTTGACTTATCTTTTCGATATCTAGTTCCCGTCTGGTAGTCAATTCTCGTTTGGCTTATCTTCTCTCGAATCTATTTCCCCTCTGGTAGTCAATTCTCGTTTGACTTACCTTTTCAAAATCCAATTCCCGTCTTGTAGTCAATTCTCGTTCGAATTATCTTTGTTCATAATCATGTCCTCATCTAGTATTCAGTCCTTGTCTGATGTATTTTCTCAAAATCCAGTTTTCATCCGGTAGTCAGTTCTCGTATGGCTTATCTTTTCAGAATACAATCCTTGTATGTCATATTTTATTGAAATCCAGTTCCCGTCTGGTATTTAGTTCTCGCCTGGCTTATCTTTTCAGAATCCAATCCCCATATGTCCTATTTTCTCAAAATCCAGTTTCCATCTGGTAGCCATCCCCGTTTGGCCAATCACTCCAAGGTCCAGTTCCCGTCTGGAAAGTCATCCAATCTAACCCTATTTGGCTCCTTTTTAAGAAACCCAATCGTATTTGGTACCCATATTAAGCCTTCCTTACAAAACCATCTAAGCCTAAACCTTAGTTTAGTCATACCCTAAAGCCTAAACTCTTGTTTATCCATGTTCTCTTTAAAGCCTAAACCGTTGTTTAGTCGTGTTCCCCTTTAATCCCAAGCTTTGTGTTTGGCCAACTCCCTAGCAAGCCTAAACCTTATTGTTTAGCCCCTATATCTTTTCAAGCCCAAATTATGTTTGGCCATTTTTTTGTTAAAGCTTAAACTGTTGTTTAGCCATGTCCTCATCAAAGCCTGAACCTTATTGTTTAGCTCTTATAACTTTCAAGCCTAAACTTTTTTTTATCCCTCTAAGCCCAAGCTTTGTATTTGGCCAATTCCCCATCTCAAAGCCTAAACTTTTTGTTTAGCCCTCTAAGCCTGAACTGTTTATTTGATCAATAGCCTTTTCTCCAGTAGAAGCCTAAATTTGTTGTTTAGCCCCCTAGATCCTTAAAGCTCAAATTGTTATTTGGTCAACCCTCAGCAAAAAAGCATAAATTATGTGTTTAGCCTTGCATACCCATCAAGCCCAAATATTGTTAGATTTGGCCCCTCTTCCACATCAAGCCCAAATATTGTTAGATTTGGCCATTCCCCATTAAAACCCTAAGCTTCTGTTTGACCAATCCATAAAGCTTAAACTTTGTGTTTAATCCTTCTTCTCTGTTAAGCCTAAGTTGCACGTTTAGCCCTCCCTATTCAGCAAAGCCCAAATCCTATTGCATTTGGCCCTTCTTCTCCACAAAGCCTAAACTTTATGTTTATCCCATATTCCACAGTAAAGCCTAAGCCTTGCTTTTAGCCCTTCCTATCCATCGAGCCTAAAATTTATGTTGATCCCATTTTCCCCAGCAAAGCCCAAATCTTATTGCATTTGTCCCTTCTTCTCCATTAAGCCTAAGTTGCGTGCTTAGCCCTTCATATCCATAAATCCAAAATCCTGTTGAATTTGGCCGCCTCTTCTCTGTTAAGCCTAATTTGCATGCATAGCCCCTTTCATATCCATCAAGCCTAAACTTTGTGTTTAGCTTTTCTTCTCCATGAAGCCCAAACTTCGTTTCCCCCCCCCCCCTTTATTCCCATCAAATTCCAAATACTTTGTTTAGTTGTTTCTTCTAAAGCCCCAATCCTTGTTGGCATCTTTAAAAATCAACCTCGGTTGAACCTTTATAAAACTCCCGTCTGGCATTCCCAACAGGGTTACCCAAAATATCTCATTTTAATTACCGTTCATAAGTTCTCGTTGCCTTTTGCTCGAGAAGATTATCCTTTATCAAAAATTTGCATCTCGAATACAAAATAAGAGACTGGAAGGATAACCTACTCCCTTATCGACTATTTTGAAACACCTGACGTAGGTTTGGCAAGTCCAAGAGTGGTAGCCATATTTCGGGAACTTCATCCCCGTCGTTGTGCCTGGGAGACATCATGAGGTTTTCTTGCCTACTGGAAAGTCCCCATCTGACATAACATGTTAAAGCCCAATACCTTTATGGTCCATATCATCAAAGCCTAGTACCTATCTGACCCAACTTCTCAAAGCCCAATTCCTATCTGGCAAATCCCTTTCAAAGCCCATATTATATCTGGCCCTTCATCTCAAAGCCCAGTCCCTGCCTGGACAATTATTTCTATCTCCAGCAAAGCCGTCAGTCGCTCCAAAGCCCAGGTCCCGCCTAGAAAACCATATTCAAAACCTCTTACATAATATATTCCCCAGCAGAGAACCTTTTCACTTCTTAGCGATACATGCTAAAACTTGTTAGTGGAGACAAAAACAAAAAAATCAAAATCAATCATATACTGCATACACTACATATTGCATACATCATTTAAGCCTAACATCTCTTTTATAACTGCCTTATTTCCCTCACAGGTATTCTAACTAATCCCCAACAACTTACCCTATATAAAGGCCAATTCGTCATCTCGTACCCCCAGTGAACAATTCACTAAAACCTATCTTCACATTACATTTCATTTGGTCCCGGTGGGCAAATTTTTTGATATTCTGGTATTTAATCTCCTCCAACCGCTATTCTTTAAAATTTGCTGTTATCCATACATTTAGGTCCGAGAAGATTAAATAAGAGCAGTTGTCATACCCAAAAATTTACCCTACCCCTCACAATGTTCATATAGTCCACAACCCTAATTCATATGCATATACTCATACTTAATCATTTCATTTTCATTTGGCATTGTACAAGACAAGAGGACAAGCATCTTAGATTCAAGGTATAGTTGTGTGTACCTAGTGAAAACTAGCGTTTCCAAGCATCTTGAGATTGCTCAACCAAGCTAAACCCTAATATAGGTTACATCTCTGATCCTTGTGTTTGCATCTTGCTTTGAAGATTCACTTGTATCACCATAGCCAAACCCTATTTTTTATTGTGGCATTACCATCCCTTGTGTGAGGGTTCATCTGATTCATTTGGTCCATGGTGTATGTTTCACTTGCTTGATCAAGATCCATTCAAGGCCTCACTTGTTCATTGGTCCATTATGAAGGTTTCATTGGTTTGATTAGGGCTTATTTCAAAGTCTCACATGTTCATCTTTTGCTTGATGGTGTTCATTGGTTCAACTCAATCTCCATGGCACTACAAGATCCACTTAATTCAATTCATGGCATGGCATTTTATCTGGTCATTTCCTCATTTCTAGCATGGCATAGTTTATAGTTTTTTCATGTTTCATTCATATTTTGTCCATGTGTCCATTGGTTCATTCATGCAAACTTCATTGTCCATTAGTCCTTTCTAAGATCTAGTTGTTTCATTTAAGTCTTCTGAAATTCACATTTTTACCATGCATTCATAGGTCATTGGGTCCATTGTTTCACCATGCATTCAAGTCCATGGTTTCAAGGTGTTTTTAGGTTTGATTTTGGAAGAAATGGTTACATGTGTCATAATGGACTATCAATACCATTCATTTCATAAAACAAAATAACATTACATTCATACAGTTATATCATCAAATGTCCATACATAATTCATTACACATACAAAATCAATTTTTAACTAAGTTGACTTTTGGTCAACTGTTGACTTTTTGGTTAACCAGTTGACCAAAGTCAACTAACCTACCATGACCATCCTAAACTCGAATCCCTCATTCCACTTTTCCATTTTTCATCTTCAAGGTTCCATGTCATTTTGCTTTCACCACTTTCTTCAAGTAACATTTTCCAAGCCTTATCCAATCATAGGTCATGTGTGCATCCTACAAGGCAAGGCCATAACACATTAGCCATGTCAATACAATACCAAGCATGCATGTTATTTATTCAAGGCAACCATGACTAACCATTATCAATCATGCAAAACCATACCAATTAAAAGCAAAACCAATGCATAATAAAACAATTCTTAGCACATCCAAACATGTTCATGGAAAACATTTCAAGCTACATAACAATGCATTCACTAAAAACATTCCAATGGCCCAACAACATGTAGCAAACATCTCCATGGCAAACCTATTGCACCCATGTCATCTAACTAATTGAAATAGACTATGCAATGCTGATCATTAACAGTCCAAGCATCAGGATAACAAAACAAGTAGTAAGGAAAATCAATGCACAACCAAATAAGCCTGCAGCTTTCACAATAACACAGAGCCTAGACTTAACATGCATCAACATGTAAATAAAATAAGACCTGCAACACTCATAATGCAACACTATGCTAATAAGCCAATTCATCAAGCCAATGCAAGCAATTCAACAAAGCATAGGCAACATTCAATCATCCAATACAATACAATAAGTCAGTTAGCAGACCATTCCCAATCATCATGTAGCAGCAAAAACAACAAAGCCACATTCACATTGAATTCACAAAAATCCAATTGTACTAACCATAACCTAACAACATTCCAACTAACTTAGCCAACCAACCACTAATCAGCTTAACCTAACTACACCACACAAAAATTACAATCCCAAACATAAATAACTACTTCGAGCTTCACTCCAAAACAGAAGTAACTAATTAGACTCGAATTCAGAAATTTTATAACTGAATCCACAACTTAATTCACCAATACCTAGGTCACTCTGATCATCCCTTCATCATCATTCTCCATCATTCATTCATTTTTTAATCATCATTCAACACAATCACTCTTCACCCTCTCCAAAAATCACAATTTCTGAACCTTCTCTCAAAATCAAATTCACATGGTCACATATCAACTTCATTATCTTTATCAATATTCAACCTCAACTTCACTCTTTAACCTCAATTCAACCTTTATCCTCATGTATTCATAATCTCCAGCTCTCTTGGATTTGATCCTCATATATCTCAAAATCACTCTATTCCATGAACTCAGAAAGCAACAAGAAGAAGAGGAGAAGGAGAAAGCAAAAGTAAAAGAGAAAGAGATTCAAGAGTACCTGAGCTCCGTTTCCAATTCGTCTTCTCTGGCAAGGTGACACTTAAATCCTTTGTATTTCATTGTGTTTAGGTTACCATGATTTAGGTTGAGAAGGGAGGAATAAAATCCCCAACCTATTGGGCTTAGATTCCTCGTGATCACTATTTAATTTTACTTTGAAGCTCTAGGGTTCTTGAGATATTCCTTTTTGGTTTGGCCATTAGAATATGATTTAGATGAAATTGATCATATATTTAGCTTGAGCAGATCGTCAAAATTCTAGTGGTGGTTTCAATAGGTGTTTTGGCACTACACCGCCTCTAGAGGAGACCTCCGGCGCGGTGGAGGATAGTGGTCATTGGACTTAGTTATATTTGAATTGTTCTTTGATTGGGCACATTTTTTCAATTGATTTTTGAAATTGCATTTGAATGCTGAACATTGCCTTCACATGTTACAATGGGCCACATTGAAGGAGAAGAGTGATAAAAAACGCAGCAGAATTTAAAAAAAAAATTATCCTTTAGTGATCCTTACGAATAGGCATGATCAGTGATAGAATCACTACCTCTTGTGGCGATTGTAACCTTTGATGCAGATCTACAGAGTGATCACGAACGTTGAACGATGATAACGCCTCTACCCAGTCCACACGAACGGATTCCTTCAATCTCAGTGCTAGCTGCTACGAATGAAGGCTTTGAGTGAGAGAGAGAGAGAGAGAGAGAGAGAGAGAGAGAGAGAGAGAAACGAAATTGCAACTGCATAAATGCTTCTGCACAAGGGTTCTATTTATAGAACCACTTGTGTGGGCTACAAGCTAAAAAGCCCACTTAAGTGTATGTGGCCCATATCTTATAATATGCCAAAATCACTTAAGCGCGTGGTACCTTACCATATTTCGTATTATACTTAAGTACATTGTACCTTACGATGTTCTACAATTCACTTAAGTGCACCGTACCGTACGGTGTTCCTTAGTTACTCTATCTCTCATCAATCCGTCATTTTGTGTGTGAGCCTGTAGGTTTTCGCGGCATTGACAATTATATTAAATCATGTATTTAACATAATAAACAGTAAGTGGTATCTAGCAACACATCAATCCTACCCAAGATACGAAAGTATCATGTGATCTGACAAATCCTTTTGTGATAATACTTATGTGTACAATTACCCTTTTGCCCTTATGTCTATTTTGAACACAAGGCATAGACCGTGTCATCCTTGTCCAGTTCAATATTGGGCCCATAAACATTTATCCTGTTACGCATGATGGGAAAATTCCATCTAGGTCACTCATGTCCCTTAGCATGCTTCGTGGAGTATCCATCAACTGTCTTTATGGTCATCCAGTTACGGACAACGTTTGATCAGCAATAAGGCACTCGACTCTACATCTAGGGTCCATAGTGGTTTCAGGTCGAAGGGTGGTATACACCATTATCACCATGAGAATAACTTATGACACTTTGCATAACATTCTATATAGTATTCTCATGGAGGGTCAATCCAGTATAAATATTACTCTTAATATTCATACCTATGTTTAAGACTTGATAACTCCTTATCCATGATCCCTGAGATGTGATCATCAGTCTATATACATAATAGTCTTAATGCTTAAATGTTACCCCACTTCACAATAAAGCTCGACTACGGATACTTTAAGAATAGTGTCCTTATGTTTAATGTGATCTCATGATTAAGTCACACTTGATACATTAAACGGACTAGCTATTCCAGGGACTTTATTAAACAAACATAATAAAGAAAAAACCTTTTATTATTAATAAATAATTCGATACAAGTACCAAAAGTATTGGCCTCTAGGGCTTACACCAACAATCTCCCATTAGCACTAGAGCCAATCAGGCATACCCCTAATGCCCATAGATCTAGTATGGCCATCATGCTTCTGTTGCGCAAGAGGCTTTGTCAGTGGGTCAGCAATATTGTCAAGTGTAGGTACTCTGCATATTTTCATATATCCTCTATCTATTATCTCTCGAATGAGGTGATAACGCCTAAGTATGTGTTTGGATCGTTAGTGAGATCTAGGCTCCTTAGCTTGTGCGATAGCACCATTGTTATCATAATAGAGACCAATGGGATCCACAATGCTAGGAACTATGCCAAGTTCACTAATGAACTTTTTGATCCAAACAACTTCCTTTGCTGCACTTAAGGCAGCAATATACTCGGCCTCGGTTGTAGAATCAACAACTATATCTTGCTTTGAACTTTTCCAGCTCACAACGCCACCGTTTAAGCAAAACACATAACTAGATTGCAATCTAAAGTCATCTTTTTCTGTCTGGAAGCTAGCATCGGTGTATCCAATTACAGCAAGCTCTTCATGACCTCCATATATCAAGAATGAGTCCTTAGTCCTTCTCAAATACTTAAGGATATTCTTGACAGCTACCCAATTAGCATCATCGGGATCAGATTTGTACCTACTCGTTGCACTTAAACCATAAGAGGCATTTGGTCGAGTACATAACATGGCATACATGATAGATCCTATTGCAGATGCATATGGAATCTTATTCATGTGATCCCTTTCTTCCTTAGTTGAAGGGAATTGTGTTTTTGATAGACACAGGCCATGTTGCATAGGTATGAATCCTTTCTTGGAATCATGTATATTAAAGCGTCTAAGCACTTTGTCTATATATGTACTCTGACTTAGGCCAAACAGTTTTTGTGATCTATCTCTATAGATTCTGATTCCTAATATATAGGTTGCTTCACCTAGGTCCTTCATAGAAAAGCATTTCCCCAACCAAGACTTTACTTGTTGTAGGGTAGGGACATCGTTTCCAATGAGTAATATGTCATCTACATATAATACCAGGAAAACGATCATGCTCCCACTAACCTTCTTGTAGACACAAGGCTCATCTTCGTTCTTGATGAATTCATATTGTTTTACTGTTTCATCAAAACAAAGATTCCATCTTCTGGAAGCTTACTTCAATCCATATATTGATCTTTGTAACTTACATATCTTTTGGGCTTCTTCTAGTATGTCAAATCCTTCAGGCTGTGTCATGTACACATCCTCAAGAAGATTCCCATTAAGGAAAAAGTTTTGACATCTATCTGCCATATTTCATAATCATGATATGCAGCGATAGCAAGTAAAAGCCGAACAAATTTAAGCATTGCAACTGGTGAAAAGGTTTCATCACAGTCAAACCCATGAATTTGTTTATATCCTTTTGCAACCAGTCTTGCCTTATAGGTATGTACCTTACCATCCATGTCAGTCTTCTTTTTGAAGACCCACTTGCATCCTATAGGGTTAACTCCTACAGGAGGCTCTACCAAGGTCCAAACTTGGTTTGTGTACATGGAATCCATTTTAGATTTCATGGCTTCTAGCCACTTCTCAGACTCGGGAGCAGTTATGGCCTCTTGGTAGGTCACAGGCTCATCTTGATCCATGAGTACTACATCACCTTGATCAGTTATGAGATATCCATATCTCTCAGGTAGGTGATGTATCCTGCTTGACTTACATTGGTCTTGTTCTACTTGAGCAGGTTGCTCTTCCACAACTACTTGTGGTTCCTGCTCTAATTCCTCCATAGGTGTATCAATGCTTTGTGATTCTTGAATTTCTTTAAGCTCTACTTTCCTCCCACTGATTCCTTTGGAAATAAAATCCTTTTCTAGGAAAACTCCAGTTCGAGCGACAAACACTTTTCCCTCAGAAGGATTGTAGAAGTAATACCCTCTTGTTTCTTTAGGATACCCCACAAATAAGCATTTGTCAGATTTGGGCTCAAGCTTAGTTGAAATTTATCGTTTCATATAAACTTCGCAACCCCAAATCTTCATGTAAGACATATGTGGTTTCTTACCACTCCATATCTCATATAGTGTCTTCTCAACCTTTTGGATGGAACACGGTTAAGTGTGTAAGCTGTTGTCAATAGTGCATGTCCCCAAAAGGAGTTTGGAAGATCGGTGTGACTCATCATGGATCAGACCATGTCTAACAGGGTTCGATTTCTTCTCTCAGATACACCATTCCATTGGGGTGTCCTAGGAGGAGTAAGTTGGGATAGGATCCCACACTCTTTCAGATGGTCATCAAACTCTAGGCTTAAATACTCACCACCTCGATCTGATCGAAGAGTTTTAATATTCTTACCTAGTTGGTTTTGTACTTCATTCTTGAATTCCTTGAACTTTTCAAAGGACTCTGATTTGTGTTTCATTAATGTAGCGGGGTATTCGTTACCTTTAGATTTATTGACTAAATCAAAAGTAAATCATACAATTCGAGTCGCCGCCGCACTTCTATTTATCCAAAGGAAATATTAGAAAGCGAACAAAAACTGAGTAAGAAGTTTTATCAAATCAAAAACTAATAAAAATGTTAGAGATCTGGGTAAGGGGGTTGGTTATGCAATGGGAAGGTTTTAAGCACCCAAAACATCCTTAGTACTCTAACGGAGCCCTTTCTGCAAATGTTGTATAGTAGGTTGGTATTTGTGAAAATATTTGTGCAAACATGATTGGGGAGATGAGAAAAGAATATACAAATTATTTACAATTTTGTGTTTGAATGGATAAACCCATTGCCTACGTACCATCACAAAGGTAGGATCAAAACCTCGTAGTTCGGGGTAAAAATCTCAAAATAAGCTGGTGAATTGATTGGTCAAAAGCCTTAAGGTCTTTTGTTATCAAAGGGAGAAAACTCAATCTAAACCACAATCCACCATGTGAGGAGAGCTTCAACATACTAGTGAGGGATCCACCCTATAATAAGTATGGAAGACTTATAGTCCAACCACTAAGGATACAGGTGAGGTTTACATCAACCTCTATGATAACTCAAACCTAATAGCTAATGTTTATGAAAAGCTTTGGCAAAGGTGGCCATTGGAACCACAAAAACAATTGAGTGAGTTGTATTTACAAATTAGAAGTATTCACAAAATAAAGTAAAAGTTGACTTAAGGTTCAATTCAAAATAAGTATTATGAAAAGAGTTTGAAAAAATCAAAGGCATAGTGCCTAGGTTTCTAATTTTGAAAACAATGTCAATGTTCGCACAAAATAAGTTTGGCTTGGGTTAGAGTGGAGAGAAGAAAAGAAGGGCTAGATCCTAAACATGCAAAGATGAGGGAAGAGAAATAAAACCCTTGGAGTTCCTTCCTTGAGATCATAAAGATGATCCAAGTTGCTCCTTTCCTTTGGACTTAGCAAGCAATAAGCAATTAACTCAAGCAATCAAGCAAATATTCAATCAAGCTCCTAGGATCTTCCAATTTGGATTTGTCTCTTTTATCTTGGATGCTCATGACAATGGTCCTTCTAAATAGCTCAAGTTTAGGATCCCTATCACACAAGAACAAACAAATCAAAAAGTTCCACAATGCAATAAAAAGAATGGACAAGAGTGAGTTTAGAATAGGGGTCCTTTCAATTCATCTTTCAAGATTAAGCATTCTAAAGGCATGAAGCCTAGTTGCTCTTCAACAATTTTATCATTCTAAAGGCATGAGGCCAAGTTGCTCTTGAAACTCCATTTAGCATAGGTAAGGTCCTAATTCTAAGTCCTTTCTCCTTTTGCATTGAGTTCACACAAACAAAAACAAAACAAGCACAAGGCAATAGTATATACACAATAATGTGGTAAAGTGAGCAAAAGGCAAATGGCATAAACATAAGCATGAACTCAAGTGAGCAAAGGGCAAAGATAAATGAATTAATGAGCAAGAAATTAAATTGCATTAAACTAAATTGCAAGAATTAAATGCTTGAATTAAAAATTAGTAATTAGTAGTTAGTGTTAGTGTGCCATAAGGCAATTTAGCGCTATGTTAAGCAATCGTAAGTGGACTAATGTAGTAGTCACACCTATCTGAGTCCGGTCAATAAAACTATAGGCAACTAAACACAAGTTAGAGATCACGACTAGAAAGCCAAGCTCCTACAACTTACCATGCCAAAAGAAAAGAAGAATGACCTTGTATGGATTTTAGGTTCTTTGCTTGACCAAGAAGCAACCTATCTTTGACACAAAGCAATTCACTTGATCTTTGATCAAGATGAATTTGATTCGGATCAAAGAAGATTAAGCCTCTCATATGTCAAGGCTAACCACAAATCATTAACTCATTGGTCAAAAGAGAAAGAAGAAAATGAAGATGGAAATGGAATGGATAAAATAAGAAGTCAAAAGACATAACCAAAACACATTGATCAAACATGAATGGAATCAACTTCAATCAATGGTAAACAGAAGTAAAATGAAGATTAGAAGTCAAGAAAGGTCAAACATATTTTTGGTATTTTTGGAATTAAAATAATACATAAAATAAAATGAACAAATAAATGTCAAACTTCAAATCCAATTCAAATCAACTTGAATAAGTCCAATTGGATCATCATGAGTCTAACATGGTCAAACAAGGTTTGACAAATTTTCTCAACATTTTTTGAAAACAGAAACTATTTTTAAACCATTAAAAATGAATAAAAAATAACATAATTGGACTAAAATCTGAAATAAATCTCAAATCAATTAAGAAATTGATGAGGATGTTTTTCATAGACTCATCATCATCCAAAGATGTTAAGAAAATATTTTTGGCATTTTTGAATATCAAATGGTATTTTAAATGAATTAAAAGCAACCAGAAATGAAATAATTCACAAAAAATATTAAATGGAATGACAAAAATAATTAAAAATCATTTTATGAAACTAGAATTTAAGAGAAAATTTTTGCAATTGGTCCCATATTTTTGTGATTCCAAATAAAGAAGTTATGAATTTTTAAAATAAAATGGAATAAAAGAAATTAAAACAAAAATTAATAAAAGAGATAAATCCTAAGGCGTCAGATCCCACTTCATTAATTGACGTGGTTGATCACATGGCCAAGAAGCGCGCGCATATGGTACACCTTGGTCAACCACGTGGCATCATGAATTAAATAAAGTCATAACAACATAGGGCTAGGATTAGATCTGGAAACACTCATCCAATAGCTAGGGTTTGGACGCGTGGGGACGGTGGTGGAAACCACTGTCTTCTCCGGTGAGAAGGCCAGAAAACGCCACCAGTTGCAGGTTTTACAACCTCAACCGTAGCACGCGATCCATATACCAAATGAAAGCTGGGGTGATGTACATCACCCATGTGATCTTAGTTTTTGCTCAAGACTCTTATAGAAGAGGAAATCTGAGGTTGAAAATCAAGGTACTCAATCTGAAGTTAACCAATTCACAAAATTAAAACCCCCACGGGCTTGCCTCTCAAATGAGGACTTCAGAAATGCAAACCAATACAAGCAATATTCAATATTGAAAGAGATTCGAAGCAAAACAGTTATGGTGAAAACCTTTAAAGTGCAGCTTTTGAGAGCTTGATCCAATCCAACTCTTGATTGCAGCTTGATCTTGAAGTAACAATGAAGCAAGGCTAAGGAATTAGAAGCTAAAGATCAACCAGGGAAGTTGAAATTTAAGCTTGAAAAGAGAATTGAAATTTCAGGATTCCTTTGGTGAGAGGGTGGGGAATCAATTCTGCAGAGGTTCAGGTGCCTTCAGGTTGGGGAATGAGTGAAGCCATGCCTTCTATTTATAGCCACAGCTGATGCAAGGTGTGATCAAACTCGTGTGTGCATGAACTTGGGTCCTCCATGCATGGGCCTGTACTGGCGCATGTGAGGCCCAAAATCAATTGGTTTTGTATGCTGAACATCAACCAAAGTGAAATGGACGTGCAGATTGCAAGGCATTAGCTTGTGTAGCAAGATTTAACATGTTATGCATAATTGATCACAAAACTTCATCTCTTTGAAAGTACCAATTGGAAAATTCAAACATAAGCATGTGGGTAATGGTTGGAAAGGTCTTGACATAAGGAACAAATGTTATGTTGAACAAAAATTCATTAGGGTTTTCTTGGG
Source organism: Lathyrus oleraceus (assembly GCF_024323335.1). Classification (NCBI taxonomy): domain Eukaryota; kingdom Viridiplantae; phylum Streptophyta; class Magnoliopsida; order Fabales; family Fabaceae; genus Lathyrus; species Lathyrus oleraceus. The sequence goes on along the minus strand of NC_066585.1, from coordinate 362,403,730 downwards.
AAACAATCCTCAAGTCCTTTGGTTTATCTTGATCAAATTGACAAATTGAGATACTTGGGAGGCATATATGATGATTGAGAGCTTTGGGAACCATTGTCATGCTTGCTTTCATCTTCATCTAGCCACTTCAATGGGCATAGGAGCCTCCTAGGAGCTAGGGCATACATGATTGCTTGAGCTTCAAAACAAACAAAGTTAGTGACATATTTTTGTGCTTTTGGTTAGTAAACAAAATAATAAAAGCAATAATATAGAATTCAAGCATGCTTGGTGGTCTCAAACCAACTCACACAAGTCTCAACCCAAAGGTAAAGGAGCCAAGATGATATGATCCTTGAGGCAAATGCAATGAGCAATGTTATGATGCCATGAGGGATCTTAGGGTCAAAATTAGGGTCTTACAGATGCCCCTATTTAAGGTCATTCTAGCCGGAGATATGAAGGTTAAAATCTTCTTCTCGACGTGGTAGAATGGGCTTAAATAATAACAAAGAGACGAATCTTGGTCCCTAAGAGACCTCATGATGCAAATGTATGCATGCAAAAGTTAATACTCTGTGGGGATATATGGCCACAAAAGGAAAAGGAAATCAGGAGAAACTGAAAATCCATAGAAGTAATACACTCACTAGGGAGACAGAGACTCTGGGGGAGAAATAAGGGTAAAAATGGGTGAGCAGGTCACGACTTAAAACTTGCTGGGAGACACGAGGGGATTCCATGAAAATAAATCAATGGAAAGACTCGAGCTGGCGCAAAGATGCATGTATTGGGTAATATGCCAATACAACAAACTATCCACAAAGGATACCTCGGATAAAAAGTTGGACTCAGACGGGGATGTCCACAAAGGACCCAGCTGAGGAAGCAACGAATGAGGTATTACCGGTTACTGGGTAATAAGCTCAAAGAGACATGTGATCAAAATACCGGTATAAGGGTGAGAGAACAGCACGCTCAAGGAGAAAGAATATCTAAGACCGGTATAAGGGTGAGAGATATCAATCATCCAAAACATCTGAGGAAAACCTAAAAGGTATATCCTCAACTCAGGAAAATCTGACTCAACAGGGGATAAAAGTCATAATAGGGAGCAGAAGGAAGGAACACTAGGGATACCGGTTACTGGGCATATAATAGGTGACCAACCAGGCGTGAATTGGGGAATATTTCTAAAACACTCATCATCCGAAAGGAGGGCTTAAAAAGCAAACTCGATTACAGGATGGACATTCGATTCCATAAGGAAATACGAATCTTACTCAATTGGGGAAGAAAAAGACTTCGACCGAAGAGCGCATGAGATATATTATCTATTACCGTCAGAACATAGATAACATACTCGCATGGAAGATTATCCACAACCGGTTACTGGGTTAATAAAGGATAAATCGACCGAAAAGAAAGGACATCGGGATACCGGCTAAAAATGATGACCAATCAAGGAGAGAAACAATCATTACCAAACAAAGAGTAAATGAACGATGACTCGCTGGGGATAAATTGCTTGATCAGAGCAATCATCCAAGAGGTATATCACCGGTTACTGGGAGATATACTCAAAACTGAAGGAATATCAATACCGAATATTGGATAAAGATAACCAACGAAAAGGGGATTATATCTACCAGTTACTTGATAGAAAACCACCAAGAGAGTATTTGTCATCGGTTAGGATGAACAAAATCAAGGATTAACTCTGCAAGGAGACAAAATGGGGTTTACAACTACCGGTTACTGGGCAGAAACCCACAAAAATAGGACTTACAAATACCGGCTACTTGGTAGAAGGCCACAACATTCGCTGGGGAGAGAATGAACAATTACTGTTTACTAAGCAATTGATCACCTGAACCATAGGGAACTACAGGGGAAATAACAAGAAAGGAGTCAATCTAGGAACAAACTAGAGAGACACAATGAAACAAGACTCAACCCAATGAGGATATAACTCAGGGGAGTAATTTCATCCCAATACATATTTTGGGAGGAAACTGAAACAATAATCATCCGCGAGGACATAACTCAGTGGGGAATAATAAAGAAAAAATAGACATTATCTGCCTAAGGGGCTGACTCTATATGGAGAGATCAGACACAAACATCTGCTTGGGTAAGAACATTTCACCAATAGCAGGAGATAACAAGCAACGATATATGGCAAAGAATGCAACATGAATATCTGAATGTTATAATTATGCATGTATATGTATGGTTTATGTATGACTAATGCTGACAAACAGACATATCTAACACAAACAGGTCCAAGGATCAATGGACAGACATCTGGTAAAACATCTCAAAAGAGAAGGCCAAACCTACAGGAGAAAATCCAATCTGGTGGGAGCATCAAATACCAGGAAACAGCAATCACCTGTTGAGGATCGAGCAGGGCTGTCGGGGATCAAAAACCGTTGTTGGGGATTAGCCAAAGGATCAGAACCACCAAAGCTGGGGATCTTCCGACAGTACACAGAGATATGGATAAGATCGATCATAGAAGAAATCTATTGGGGATCTTATCAGATGGTGATGTGGAATTCTGTGGAGGGCAACCACCAGATAAGAGCACATCAATCAAGCATTCACTTCTAACCACATAAGGAACAACTCTGTTGCGGAGAAAGAGAAGCACATCACTCCGCTGAGGGAGGAAACAACCCGTCTTCTTCGAAGTTCCGACGCCAAACTAGGATCAGGTGAAGTCTCAGTTGGGAAAGCTACAGAGCCACTACCAGGGAACTCAACACGGATAAGATCCATCGTAGAAGAAATTATACTGGGGAACTTATCAGGGCAAGATATAAAATTCTGTGGGGAACAACCACCCAACAGAAATTCCAATAATCAACATATTTCCTCATATCTGCTGGAGAAACATCTTTGCCGATGAGAAAGAGACAACTGCTCCGCTGGGGGAAAGAAATAAACATCTTCAATACCAGCCCTGCTAGGACGAAACTATCCGAGAAGGAGGAAGTAACAAATATATCAGGCTCTGATCAGGCAACTCCACTAGGGAAAGACTGTTGACGATCGAACTGGGGATAACTTGTAGGCGATCGTGCTGGAGATAATCTGCTGGCGATCAAACTGGGGAAGTCTAACGAGAGCAACCTTACTGAGGATGAGCGGTAAGCAAACTTGCCAAGGGAAAAATTGTATGCGAATCCACTGGGGATAAGCTACAAACCAACCTGCTGAAAATTTCCACTTGTGCTGGGAATTCCTGCTCTACTCTGCGGGAGATTTCCACTTATGCTGAGGGAAAGGCCAACTTCTGGGGAGTTAGAAGACCGAGACCAAAACTCCAGACCCTCTGGGGAATTCGGTGGTGTATTACCTTCTTCTGCGCTCACGGAGGAGACAACCTGAAAGATGATGAAGAGAAAGCAAATATGCTAGGAATATGAACAAATGTCTTACCCTTTGGAGATCATACTATCCTTGGGAGAGCACTGAGGACATTCCATTTATCCTTTCATTCATTGTGAATGTTCACTTTGTTTAAAAAAACAGTTTATAAAACTTTATTTGTTTAAAACAATGATATTTATCAATGAAAACATGCAAATATTTGTTAAACAGAAACAAATAAGAGTGCAAAGAATTGGATAAAGGCTCAAATTTATTTGATGGAATGGTAACCTGCAAATGGCGAGACTCCATGGATCTTTACAAATTTGAAATTGGTGATATATATTGGAAATGGGCTACATTGAACATAATGACCATTTCTCCACCAACTCTGAATCCAATGTATTCGAAGCTTCAGTTGACGATGACTGAGCGAGAATCTTTGATAGATGACGGTTGTAGAACAAAGTCTTGTCAGGATGCAGTTACTTGCCAAATCCCTAATTTTTGCCTAGATTGCCCCAGGGTGAGGTACTCAATCTAGCGGGATATATTATTCATTTTTTATGTCTCTAACTTTTCCCTGGATCGCCCTTTCGGGTTTTCAATCCACCGAGACGCTCATTTTTGCCTAAGTCGCCCTTTCGGGTTTTCAACTTAGCGAGCCATTCTGTTTTTATTTTAGGCGAAGTATTTCTTGACTGCATCTGAATTCACAGGACGAGTGAAATCCTCCCCATCCATAGTTGTAAGTATCAAAGCACCGCCTACAAAGGCTCTCTTAACAACATATGGACCTTCATAGTTTGGAGTCCACTTGCCCCTGGAATCGGGCGCGAAAGACAAAACTTTCTTGAGCACAAGGTCACCTTCTCGGAACACACGAGGCTTGACCTTCTTATCAAAGGCTTTCTTCATCCTCTGCTGAAATAACTGGCCATGGCACATGGCAGTTAATCTCTTCTCTTCTATCAAATTCAACTGGTCATAACGACTCTGAACCCATTCAACCTCAGTCAACTTGGCTTCCATCAAGACTCCCATTGATGGGATCTCAACCTCCACTGGGAGCATAACCTCCATGCCATATACGAGGGAGAAAGGGGTTGCCCTGTTGAAGTGCGGACAAATGTACGATAACCATGCAAAGCAAATGGCAGCATTTCATGCCAATCCTTGTACGTAACAACCATCTTCTAGATAATCTTCTTGATATTTTTATTAGCATCTTCAACAGCCCCATTCATCTTGGGTCTATAAGGAGAAGAATTATGATGTACAATCTTGAACTCTCTACACATCTCTTTCATCATCTTGTTATTCAAGTTAGATCCATTATCAGTAATGATCTTATCTGGCACACTATAACGGCATATGAGTTTATTCTTGATAAACTTCACAACCACCTGCCTGGTCACATTCGCATATGATGTCGCTTCAACCCACTTGGTGAAGTAATCAATTGCTACGAGAATAAAACGGTGACCGTTTGACGCCTTTGGCTCTATCATGCCAATCATGTCAATTCCCCACATAGAGAAAGGCCATGGTGATGAAATAACATTCAGAAGTGCCGGGGGAATATGAATCTTATCCGCATAAATCTGACACTTGTGGCATTTCTTCACATATTTGCAGCAGTCAAACTCCATTGTCAGCCAATAGTAGCCTGCTCTCAACATCTTCTTTGCCATGGCATGTCCATTGGAATGAGTCCAAATGAACCCTCATGGACCTCAGTCATTAACATGTCTGCTTCATGTTTATCCACGCATCTGAGCAAGACCATGTCAAAACTCCTTTTATAAAGCACATCGCCATTGAGGTAAAAACTGCCAGATAATCTCCTCAAAGTCTTCTTATCTTTAACAGATGCCCCAGGAGGGTAAATCTGACTCTAAAGAAAGCACTTGATATGATAATACCATGGCTTATCATCTTTCACTTCTTCAACTGCAAATACATGAGCTGGTCTATCCAAGCGCATCACAGTAATATTGGAGACTTCATTCCAGAATTTCACCATAATCATCGAAGCAAGCGTAGCAAGAGCATCTGCCATCCGATTCTCATCTCGAGGAATATGATGGAAGTCAACCTCAGTAAAGAAAGTTGAAATCCTCCTTGCATAATCTCTGTATGGGATAAGGCCAGGCTGATTCGTCTCCCATTCACCCTTAATCTGATTAACACAAGGGCCGAATCACCATAAATATCAAGATGCTTGATCCTAAGATCAATACACTCTTCTAAACCCATAATACAGGCCTCATATTCCGCCATATTATTCGTGCATTTGAAAGTTAGCCTTGCTGTAAAAGGAAAATGTGTGCCCTGAGGAGTAATAATCACTGCCCTAATACCATTTCCATATTGATTTACAGCACCATCAAACACCATGCTCCATCGGGAACTAGGCTCTGGCCCTTCATCGAGCGTAGGCTCATCGCAATCTTTCATTTTCAAATACAGAATATCCTCATCAAGGAAGTCGTACTGAACATACTGATAATCCTCAATTGGTTAATGTGTCAAGTGGTCAGCCAAGATACTACCTTTAATAGCTTTCTGAGCTCGATACTCAATGTCATACTCAGACAACAGCATCTGCCACCGGACAATCCTCCCAGTTAAAGCAGGCTTCTCAAAGATATACTTGATTGGATCCATTTTGGATATCAACCAAGTCGTATGATTCAACATATACTGGCGGAAGCGCTTAGCATCCCAAGCCAAAGCACAGCATGTCTTCTCAAGTATTGAGTATCGAGACTCACAATCAGTGAACTTCTTACTCAGATAGTATATAGCATACTCTTTGTTCCCTGATTCATCTTGCTGACCCAATACACAACCCATAGAGTCTTCAAGAACAGTCAAGTACGTAATCAAGGGTCTCCCTTCCAGAGGCGGAGATAGAATCGGAGGCTCAGACAGATACTCTTTGATACTGTCAAAGGCCTTCTGGAAATCCTCGGTCCAATCATGACACTGATCTTTCTGGAGGAGCTTGAATATTGGCGCACATGCGGCAGTCATGTGGGAATAAATCTGGAAATATAATTCAAGCGGCCAAGAAAACCTCGGACTTGCTTCTCAGTTTTGGGCGCAGGCATCTCTTGTATTGCTTTGACCTTGGCAGGATCAACTTCAATACCTCTCTCACTGACAATAAAGCCCAATAACTTTCCGGAATGGACTCCAAATGTACACTTGTTCGGATTCAGACGGAGTTTGTACTTCCTCAAATGCTGAAAAAGTTTTAACAAGTGCTCTACATGTTTAACTTCTGTTCTCGACTTCGCGATCATATCGTCAACATATACCTCGATCTCCTTGTGCATCATATCATGGAACAAGGTAGTCATAGCACATTGATACGTGGCTCCAGCGTTCTTCAAACCGAAGGGCATCACTCGATAACAGAATGTTCCCCAAGGTGTGATGAATGTTGTCTTCTCCATATCCTCGGGTGCCATTTTAATCTGGTTATAATCGGAAAATCCGTCCATAAATGAGAAGACATTGAATTTAGTTGTATTATCTACCAACATATCAATATGTGGTAGAGGGAAATCATCTTTCGGACTAGCTTTATTCAAGTCTCTATAGTCCACACACATTCGAACTTTTCCATCTTTCTTAGGCACAGGCACAATATTGGCCACCCATTGAGGATATGTAGAAGTCACCAGAAACCCTGCATCAATTTGCTTCTGAACTTCTTCTTTAATCTTCACTGCCATGTCAGGATGAGTTCTTCTGAGCTTTTGCTTCACAGGCACACACTCAGGCTTCAAAGGCAGGAAATGTTGCACGATATCTGTATCCAGACCATGCATGTCTTCATATGACCAGGAAAAGACGTCGACATATTCTCGTAGCAACTCAATCAACCCCTTCTTCACGGATTATTCTAGGAGTGCCCCAATCTTCACTTCTCGAACACAATCCTCAGACCCGAAGTTGACTGTTTCCAGATTCTCAAGATATGGCTGAATGATCTTCTCTTCGTGCTCAAGCAGACGGGTGATCTCATCAGGAATCTCTTCAATATCATCTTCTTCTGCCTCAAATACAGGGAACTCAAAGTTGGGAGATGGTGTTGGATCATTATGTTCAATGGGTTTGATCAACCTGCATAATGATTTTAGATATAAAAGAGATTTTAGAATTCAAATAAGGCAAATCATTATGCAGATGAAAAGATTGATTTTATTCTCTTTTAGGGTTTTATGTGATCACCAATTTCATGCAAAAAAAACAAAAAGTGAAAATAATTTGGAAAAACAAACATTTAACATGAAATTATTGAATGAATATCATTGTATTAATGTGCCAACAATGTCATCACTTCTCCTTTTGGCATGGGAGAAGGGCTTTTAAACAAAAGCGAACACATTACGTGGACTTATGGACAACTGTTGGAACATCAACAGCGGCCCAATTATTGAAGACTCCTCTAGGGATGACAAAGTTGCCAGAATCTTCCTCTGCATCATCTTCCACTATAGCAGCAGCCTCTTGGTCTTCGACCGTGTGGATGAAACCACCACTCTGAAACAAACCGCGCTCGTTGAAAGTTCCTGAAGATTACCCTATGTCAGCCCGGGATTTATTGTCTTCCAGCTTAATCATTTATCCTAAACCAGTAGTTGCGCCATGCTCAATGGCCAACTTTGCATCATTGTAGGACGCAAATGAATAAGTTCCTTTCTTTAAAGGCTTAGCAATAGACAAGGCTTGGAACGACGTCCCAACCTCATCCTCAGCATCTATATAAGAAAAGGAAGACAAATGGCTTACCAAGAGAGCCTTCTCTCCCCCTACCACCACCAACTTCTTGTTCTTCACGAACTTTAACTTTTGGTGTAGGGTGGATGTCACGGCACCTGCCTCGTGAATCCATGGTCTGCCAAGCAAGCAGCTATATGATGGGTGGATATCCATGACCTAGAAAGTGATCTGGAAATCACTAGGTCCGATTTTGATTGGGAGCTCAACCTCGCCAATCACAGCTTTCCTGGATCCATCAAAAGCTTTAACAACCACTCCACTCTGCCTCATGGGAGGCCCCTGGTAAGAAAGTTTAGCCAGAGTGAATTTTGGCAACACATTTAGCGACGATCATGTGTCTACCAGCACATTAGATAAGGCGTCATCCTTACAGCTCATTGAAATGTGTAGTGCCAAATTGTGGTCTTTTCCCTCCCCGGGAAGATCAGCATCGCAAAATCTCAAGTTGTTACAAGCAGTAATGTTTGCAACAATGTTATCAAACTGTTCTGTTGTGACATCGTGATCCACGTATGCCACGTCCAACACCCTCTACAAAGCTTTACGGTGTGGCTCAGAATTCATCAACAAAGACAGCACGGATATCTTTGATGGAGTTTGAAGCAGCTGATCTACGACATTATATTCGCTCCTCTTGATGAGCCTCAGCATCTCATCACAGTCCTCTCTCAATATGCCATTCTGGCCAACAGGGATAGGAGCTCTAGCAACAACGACAGGTCTATCGACAACAAGCGCCGGATTCGGAGAAGAATAAGAAGCCCCCACAGGACTGGCAGAAGTATCAACAACATTAGTTCTTCTCCTTAACACGTCTTCATGGGGTTTCGGCGGCGCCGAGAAAACATGACCACTGCGGGTCAAACCACTGACATCAGAGATACTTGTAACAAAGGTGGAGGGTAACGACACCTCCTTCCCATCTTCTAATGCAACCGCATTATATCTGTAGGGAACAGCTCTGTTTGAAGAATATGGAACAGGGCCAGCTGGCTTAATAACGAAAGTAGGGGAAACATTCTTCTTGCTGCCATCATATCTGACAACAATAGGTTCGGGTATTCTGAATACAGGCGATATAACATTAACTTCATCCTCATCACGATTCTGAAGTATCTCGATCACACCTTAATCCAGCATCTCTTGGATATCTTTCCTAACTTGGCAATATCCCCTCTCGTTGACAGCGCACACACGGCAGCTGTCATGGTCATGCTCATAGTGACTATATCCACATAACAGTCTATGCATCTCGATCGAAGATTGTCTGATATGGCTGACATACCGGATCTTGTACTTTCCAGGGCAACCCTGAACCATGTTAATTGCAGCCTTCCCATGCTCGGGCAATGGGTTCTTCTTAATATTAGGACCTACGTCCTTGAAAAACAAGATACCACTTCTAACGAGGTCTTGCACCTTGGTCTTGAGAGGATAACAGTTCTCCACATCATGTCCAAGAGCACCGGAATGATAAACATAGTGAAGCTCGGGCTTGTACCACCACTGAGGGTTGGTCGGTATGATCAGCTTCCTTTCAATCAATGAAGGATATAACTCTACATAAGTCATTAGAATTAGATCAAAATTGACCCTCTTCCTATCATAGCTAGTGCTGGTATTGTTGTTGTTCCGAGGTTGGTAGGCCTGCTGTTGCAGACGATGTTGTTGTTGTTGATACTGTTGATGTTGCTGTTGCTAGTTCTGATGTTAATAATGTTGGTTTTCCCTGAAGGCAGGTGCTATATGAACCACCTGGTGTTGGTTACTGGCAGGACGCACAGTCTTCCTCTTCACAGGGGGTCTTCTTTGTTTAATATGGGAAGACACGACATGTGCTTCTCCATCTTTCTTCTTGGCAAACGCCCCATAACGTTTGGCAGAAGAGCCTTCTTCTCTGGTCAGGCGTCCTTCCCTGACTCCTTCCTCTAGTCGCATCCCCATGTTCACCATCTCGGTAAAGTCCAAGGGAGCGCTAGTAATCATCCGCTCATAGTAAAAAGAGCTTAAAGTCTTCAGAAAGATCTTCATCATTTCTTTCTCTTCGAGCGGGGGCACAATCTGTTCAGCCAATTCACGCCACCTCTGGGCGTACTCCTTGAACGTTTCCTTCTCCTTCTGGGACATAGCCCTCAGTTGGTCCCTATCGGGAGCCATATCAACGTTGTACTTGTACTGCTTGACGAAAGCTTCGCCAAGGTCGTTGAAGGAGAGAATGTTTGCACTATCCAAGCCCATATACCATCTCAATGTGGCACCACACAGGTTGTCCTGGAAATAGTGGATGAGGAGTTGATCATTGTCAGTCTGAGTTGACATCTTGCGTGCGTGCATCACAAGATGGCTGAGCGAGCAAGTGTTTCCTTTGTACTTTTCAAAGTCAGGCACTTTGAATTTGATAGGAATCTTGACGTTTGGTGCGAGGCACAGCTCAGCAGCGGATTTACCGAAGAGGTCTTTCCCTCTTAGAGTTTTCAGTTCCTTGCGCAGCTTAAGGAATTGGTCATTCATAGCATCCATTTTCTCGTACACATCTGGGCCCTCAGATGGCTCAGAGTGATAAATGGTGTCATCAACTCTCGGTAAAGTGTGCACAACTGGAGGTGGCACAGCAAGGACCGGGCTAGATGCCGGCAGAGAAGCAAAAGTAGGGGCGAGACCCTCTGGAACAAAATTAGCGGGCATCCCCCAGGGAAACCCGGCTGGCATAGCAGAAGGAGAAAAATGAGCACTGGCAGCAGGCACGGTAGAGGAAGCAACCTCTGAGATGACCGTCCTCTGGGGAGGAGTTGAAGGCGTTGAAGAAGACTGGCTTTGGGCGGCCAAGAAAGACTCCATCAGGACAGTCAATCTTGCCACTTCCTCCTTAAGTTCCCTATTTTCTTGCTCGAGGAGATCCATTAGCTTTGAAGAATTGGCCCTGGTGTTGTACTGGTGCGTCAGCTTGTCTTCAAAATAAATGAAGAACACAGAGTTAGACCACTGATCAAGAAGCCCTGAACAAAACCTGCTTATGCATATGATGCATGCAATACTTGTGCATATGATTTTATTTTTATTCAGAGGAACTTTTTAGAGATCTATTTGCAAATATTTGGAAATATTAATCATTTTAGACATATATTGGAATATTCATATCAATAATATTTGGAAAAAAATTTACACCAAAGAAGTACAGTCTTGGTAACCAAATACAATACAAGAGAAAAGGAAAATGAACATCCTATGGAACCCTAGAAACAATTGTCCAAAGCTCTCGAGACGGGAAGATAAGATGCACGAAGCCTCTTCACCTCTCTCTCATAGGCTGCCTCCATATCTGCCTTCTCCTTAGCGAGTCGATCATACTTCCTCTTCCAAAACTTGGATGAATGAGGAAGAAGACAAGTAACCACATCCTCAGGCTCGTCGATAACCCGATGCTCCACAAATTCTATCAAAGCATCCTTATCTCTGAGTTGTTGAAGTAGCTCTTCTCGCTCACGGACCCAAGCACGCGAACAGTCTTCATCTCTCAACTCCTCTACTCCTTAGTTAGGGAGGGTTGAAGGCCCAACCATAACCATAGGTGTAGGTCTCGGATAGTCATAGGGCATGTGGTACTCAGAAGCTCTCTTCCTTACCCACGAGGTGTAAGGTTCCAAAGCAATACAATTCTTCGGACCAAGCTCTTTCCTTCCCTTCCTATGAATCTTGCGCCAAGCACGGACCATCCTGCCCTTCAAGTTTTGGGGGTCTTTACCCTCTTGAAAGAACACACCTTCCAACAGAATGTTGTTAGGTTTATCCTTTAAGGGGAACCCAAGACGACGGCGAGCTAAAACAGGGTTGTAGTTAATCTCACCACATGTACCAAGAAGAGGCACATTGGAGAATTCACCACAAGAGTCAATAATCTGCACACCATCATAGACACGGTTGTACCAAAAGATATCATCATTAGTGAGAGACATAAGTCTCGTGGACCACCGTAGACATCCTTTGTTCTCCTTGAAGGCGAGCGTCTGTGGCAAGTGCGAAATGAACCACTTGTACAACAGAGGCAAACAGCGCACAATGGTACCACCACCCTTTGCATTCCTCATATGCAAAGAGAAATAAGTGTCACCCAACAGAGTCGGAACGAGATTAAGAGTAGAGAAAATCCTTATAGCGTTCACATCCACAAAATTGTCGATGTTGGGGAATAAAACTAGCCCATAGATGAGAAGTACAAATATGGCCTCAAAGGCGTCCTCACTCATGGCCTTCCCAAAATAAGTAGCTTGGGCAATGAGGAAATCAGATGGGAGACCTTGAATTCCACCTTTGGTAGTCATATGAGCACCAATAATAGATTCATTTATATGCAACAGATCAGCAATCTCTTGAGAAGAAGGAACTCTCTCCAAGCCACTGAACGGCAACTGATCTAGAATAGGTATACCCACAAGATAGGCATACTCCTCAAGCGTAGGCAAAAGCTGGAAATCCGGAAAAGTGAAGCAACGGTACCAGGGATCATAGAACTGCACCAACACACTCATCAGACCTTCATCCACTTGAGTAGCAAGAATAGACAGAAGCTTCCTATGGCGAGCTTTGAACTCCAAGGGATCTAATACATAGGATGTCAGACTCCTTAACTCTTTCAAGTCGAGTTGTCTGAAACTGTACTTCTTCGTATTCCTTCTTTGCTTATCCATGTCTGAAAACTTGCAAATAGACCTCTTAAGTTCCTTGAAAATTTTCTCATTGTTGATGATATGGATGTGTATTAATGCATGAATGCATGGATGCAACAATCACACTCAAGTATCAAGCAAGGCACACCATACAAAGGTCACGGGATGGATCAAGTCATCCTTAATATCAATCATCCATTTTGGTGGATTATAGTTTACACCTTATCAACACCCAAGTTCCATTGATATTAAGGATATACGAGAACGGATCAACCGCGAATCAAGGGTTTGTTGCAGGTCACGAGCATGGAGTCTCGGTTAAGAACCACCCAAAGGGAGTGTACTATGGTTAAACCTGACAATCATGTTCTACAAGAGGTCCCCATAGTCATCATCCCATCTTTCAGATATTATCGGATAAACGACTACTCGTATTCCAAAAATATTCTCAAGAGAGACTCCTATGAGTGTAGTATCGTGAAACAATCGTATCAAATCTTACACTTGAACGACCTTCGCACTACGTCCTAAAAATAGGCCAAGATGGGCTAGGTAATCTAAGGTCCTTGGCTTCTAAGGCATATAGTGGAAAGAGTAATGCCTAACCACGACTACTCGTGTGACATTATTGATCCCAACATAACCTCCACCAAGTGAATGGACTTGCAAGTCAACTTGCTAAGGAATAACTCCACACAAGTCAACAAGACTATGCCATTCTCCTATCATAAGTGCACTCGAGTTCGGGTATAGGACTCATCTCACAAAAGACCACCAAGCACACAAGCAATTGATATATCAAGCAATTCATACATTACAAATAAGACAGTCATCCCAAACTTGCACAAAAATATGTCACAAGTAAATATAAACATACAATACAACAAAGGCAAAAAGTAGGCCAAACCCACTAGGAAGTAATTCAATCCACAGCAAAGTCGCCACTTTTCTGTAGCGGGGTATTCGTTACCTTTAGATTTATTGACTAAATCAAAAGTAAATCATACAATTCGAGTCGCCACCGCACTTTTATTTATCCAAAGGAAAGGTTAGAAAGCAAACAAAAACCGAGTAAGAAGTTTTATCAAATCAAAAACTAATAAAAATGTCATAGATCTGGGTAAGGGGGTTGGTTATGCAATGGGAAGGTTTTAAACACCGAAAACATCCTCAGTACTCTAAGGGAGCCCTTTTTGCAAATGTTGTATGGTAGGTTGGTATTTGTGAAAATATTTGTGCAAACATGATTGGGGAGATGAGAAAAGAACATACAAATTATTTACAATTTTGTGTTTGAATGGATAAACCCATTACCTACGTACATCACAAAGGTAGGATCAAAACCTCGTAGTTCGGGGTAAAAAATCTCAAAATAAGCTGGTGAATTGATTGGTCAAAAGCCTTAAGGTCTTTTGTTATCAAAGGGAGAAAACTCAACCTAAACTACAACCCACCATGTGAGGAGAGCTTCAACATACTAGTGAGGGATCCACCCTATAATAAGTATGGAAGACTTATAGTCCAACCACTAAGGATACAGGTGAGGTTTACATCAACCTCTATGATAACTCAAACCTAATAGCTAATGTTTATGAAAAGCTTTGGCAAAGGTGGCCATTGGAACCACAAAAACAATTGAGTGAGTTGTATTTACAAATTAGAAGTATTCACAAAATAAATTCAAAGTTGACTTAAGGTTCAATTCAAAATAAGTATTATGAAAAGAGTTTGAAAAAATCAAAGGCATAGTGCCTAGGTTTCTAATTTTGAAAACAATGTCAATGTTCGCACAAAATAAGTTTGGCTTGGGTTAGAGTGGAGAGAAAAAGAGAAGGGCTAGATCCTAAACATGCAAAGATGAGGGAAGAGAAATAAAACCCTTGGAGTTCCTTCCTTGAGATCATAAAGATGATCCAAGTTGCTCCTTTCCTTTGGACTTAGCAAGCAATAAGCAATTAACTCAAGCAATCAAGCAAATATTCAATCAAGCTCCTAGGATCTTCCAATTTGGATTTGTCTCTCTTATCTTGGATGCTCATGACAATGGTCCTTCTAAATAGCTCAAGTTTAGGATCCCTATCACACAAGAACAAACAAATCAAAAAGTTCCACAATGCAATAAAAAGAATGGACAAGAGTGAGTTTAGAATAGGGTCCTTTCAATTTATCTTTCAAGATTAAGCATTCTAAAGGCATGAGGCCTAGTTGCTCTTCAACAATTTTATCATTCTAAAGGAATGAGGCCTAGTTGCTCTTGAAACTCCATTTAGCATAGGTAAGGTCCTAATTCTAAGTCCTTTCTCCTTTTGCATTGAGTTTACACTAACAAAAACAAAACAAGCACAAGGCAATAGTATATACACAATAATGTGCTCAAGTGAGCAAAAGGCAAATGGCATAAACATAAACATGAACTCAAGTGAGCAAAGGGCAAAGACAAATGAATTAATGAGCAAGAAATTAAATTGCATTAAAGTAAATTGCAAGAATTAAATGCTTGAATTAAAAATTAGTAATTAGTAGTTAGTGTTAGTGTGCCATAAGGCAACTTAGCGCTATGTTAAGCAATCGTAAGTGGACTAATGTAGTAGTCACACCTATCTGAGGCCGGTCAATAAAACTATAGGAAACTAAACACAAGTTAGAGATCATGACTAGTAAGCCAAGCTCCTACAACTTTCCATGCCAAAAGAAAAGAAGAATGACCTTGTATGGATTTCAGGTTCTTTGCTTGACCAAGAAGCAACCTATCTTTGACACAAAGCAATTCACTTGATCTTTGATCAAGATGAATTTGATTTGGATCAAAGAAGGTTAAGCCTCTCATATGTCAAGGCTAACCACAAATCATTAACTCATTAGTCAAAAGAAAAATAAGAAAATGAAGATGGAAATGGAATGTACAAAATGAGAAGTCAAAAGACATAACCAAAACACATTGATCAAACATGAATGGAATCAACATCAATCAATGGTAAACATAAGTAAAATGAAGATTAGAAGTCAAGAAAGGTCAAACATATTTTTGGTATTTTTGGAATTAAAATAATACATAAAATAAAATGAACAAATAAAGGTCAAACTTCAAATCCAATTCAAATCAACTTGGATAAGTCTAATTGGATCATCACGAGTCTAACATGGTCAAACAAGGTTGACAAATTTTCTCAACATTTTTTGAAAACAGAAACTATTTTTAAACAATTAAAAATGAAGAAAAAATAACATAATTGGACTAAAATCTGAAATAAATCTCAAATCAATTAAGAAATTGATGAGAATATTTTTCATAGACTCATCATCATCCAAAGATGTTAAGAAAATATTTTTGGCATTTTTGAATATCAAATGGTATTTTTAACGAATTAAAAGCAACCAGAAATGAAATAATTCACAAAAAATATTAAATGGAATCACAAAAATAATTAAAAATCATTTTATGAAACTAGAATTTAAGAGAAAATTTTTGCAATTGATCCCATATTTTTGTGATTCCAAATAAAGAAGTTATGAATTTTTAAAATAAAATGGAATAAAAGAAATTAAAACATAAATTAATAAAAGAGATAAATCATGAGGCGTCAGATCCCACTTCATTAATTGACGTGGTTGATCACATTGCCAGGAAGCCCACGCGTATGGTACACCTTGGTCAACCGCGTGGCATCATGAATTAAATAAAGTCATAACAACATAGGGCTAGGATTAGATCTGGAAACACTCATCCAATGGCCAGGGTTTGGACGCGTGGGGACGGTGGTGGAAACTACCGTCTTCTCCGGTGAGAAGGCCAGAAAACGCCACCAGTTGCAGGTTTTACAACCTCAACCATAGCACGCGATCCATATACCAAATGAAAGTCGGGGTGATGTACATCACCCCTGTGACCTTAGTTTTTGCTCAAGACTCTTATAGAAGAGGAAATCTAAGGTTGAAAAACAAGGTACTCAATCTGAAGTTAACCAATTCACAAAATTAAAACCCCCACGGGCTTGCCTCTCAAATGAGGACTTCAAAAATGCAAACCAATACAAGCAATGTTCAATATTCAAAGAGATTCGAAGCAAAACAGTTATGGTGAAAACCTTTGAAGTGCAGATTTTGAGAGCTTGATCCAATCCAACTCTTGATTGCAGCTTGATCTTGAAGTAACAATGAAGCAAGACTAAGGAATTAGAAGCTAAAGATCAACCAGGGAAGTTGAAATTTAAGCTTGAAAAGAGAATCGAAATTTCAGAATTCTTTTGGTGAGAGGGTGGGGAATCAATTCTGCAGAGGTTCAGGCGCCTTCAGGTTGGGGAATGAGTGAAGCCATGCCTTCTATTTATAGCCACAGCTGATGCAAGGTGTGATCAAACTCGTGTGTGCATGAACTTGGATCCTCCATGCATGGGCCTGTACAGGCGCATGTGAGGCCCAAAATCAATTGGTTTTGTATGCTGAACATCAACCAAAGTGAAATGGACGTGCAGATTGAAAGGCATTAGCTTGTGTAGCAAGATTTAACATGTTATGCATAATTGATCATAAAACCTCATCTCTTCGAAAGTACCAATTGGAAAATTCAAACATAAGCATGTGGAAAATGTTTGGAAAGGTCTTGACATAAGGAACAAATGTTATGTTGAACAAAAATTCATTTGGAGTTTAGGAAATATTGAAAACTGGCCATGAAGTTCAAGGTACAAAACATGTATTTGAAAATTTTGCCAAAATGGACCAACTTCAAGCCCTTCTGTTTCAATGATGAAAGACTAAAATGACAAAACCTTAAACATTAAAGTTGTATATCTATTCAATACAATCAATTTTGACTTAAATTTTGCATCATTTGGATTTTTGATGAGAAAGTTATGGGCACTTGAAGTTGGACATTTTCACATTTCAATGGCTTTGGTCCAAAGCCACCTATAATGTTTTGTATTATCACATGTGTTTCTTTTAGAATTATCAAATTTTGTCCAACATAACAATTGAAGTAGACATCGTAAACTTTCCAATTCACTTGGTCGCACCTCAAAATCATAAAAAATGAAGGAGTTAGGTCCTTGGGAAGTTGACCCAAAATTAGGGTTTCATTCAAAATGACCTATAATGTTTTGAAATGAATGATGACCTTCCAAGTTTCAAATGAATTTTTGATGAACATGAAAGTTGTTGATATGGTTCTTAAGAACATTTTTTATCTTGGGGTAATCTTAATTTAACAAACACATTAAAAGTTAGGTCTCAGTTGATTTCAAAATAGTCAGATGAATTGACTGATCAACTTCTCAAAGCCAAACTTCAAATTATGATGAATGAATGATTGAGGACACTCATATAGGCTCATATATGCATAAAATGATGAATGAAAGAACTTCCCTTGATTGTATTTGATCATAGTTTGAGGTTGCTTCATGAGCAAGGCACAGTCAATGCACAGATGAATTAGGGTTTTCTTGGGAAACAATCCTCAAGTCCTTTGGTTTATCTTGATCAAATTGACAAATTGAGATACTTGGGGGGCATAGAAGCCTCCTAGGAGCTAGGGCATACATGATTGCTTGAGCTTCAAAACAAACAAACTTAGTGACATATTTTTATGCTTTTGGTTAGTAAACAAAATAAGAAAAGCAATAATATACAATTCAAGCATGCTTAGTGGTCTCAAACCAACTCACACAAGTCCCAACCCAAAGGTAAAGGAGCCAAGATGCTATGATCCTTGAGGCAAATGCAATGAGAAATGTTATGATGCCATGAGGGATCTTAGGGTCAAAATTAGGGTCTTACAGATGCCCCTATTTAAGATCATTCTAGCCGGAGATATGAAGGTTTAAATCTTCATCTCGACGTGGTAGAATGGGCTTAAATAATAACAAAGAGACAAATTTTGGTCCCTAAGAGACCTCATGATGCAAATGTATGCATACAAAAGTTAATACTCTGTGGGGATATATGGCCACAAAAGGAAAAGGAAATCAGGAGAAACTGAAAATCTATAGAAGTAATACACTCACTAGGGAGACATAGACTCTGGGGGAGAAATAAGGGTAAAAATGCGTGATCAGGTCACGACTTAAAACTTAGTGGGAGACACGAGGGGATTCCATGAAAATAAATCAATGGAAAGACTCGAGCTGACGCAAAGATGCATGTATTGGGTAATATGCCAATACAGCAAACTATCCACAGAGGATACCTCGGATAAAAATTCGGACTCAGACGGGGATGTCCACAAAGGACCCATCTGAGGAAGCAACGAATGAGGTATTACCGGTTACTGGGTAATAAGTTCAAAGAGACATGTGATCAAAATACCGGTATAACGGTGAGAGAACAGCACGCTCAGGGAGAAAGAATATCTAAGACCGGTATAAGGGTGAGAGATATCAATCATCCAAAACTTTTGAGGAAAACCTAAAAGGTATATCCTTAACTCAGGAAAATCTGACTCCACAAGGGACAAAAGTCATAATAGGGAGCAGAAGGAAGGAACACCAGGGATACCGGTTACTGGGCATATAATAGGTGACCAACCAGGCGTGAATTGGGGAATATTTCCAAAACACTCGTCATCCGAAAGGAGGGCTAAAAACGCAAACTCGATTACAGGATGGACATTCGATTCCATAAGGAAATACGAATCTTACTCGACTGGGAAAGAAAAAGACTTAGCAATTGGATATTACAATTATCCCATCGCACCTTACAAATATAGAACATGCACCTCGCGTAGGCGAAACCTACATTATTCGATACTAGTCTTGATGAGTGTTAAAAATTGGAAGCATAAACTTAATATTTAATTAGAGGGAATTTGCAATTATTCTGATCTCACCGGCTTATTTATCATATAAATTGTCTCTCACATGCATCAACATACATTCACATGCATCAACATACATAGTGAAACAGTTATGGCCCCTAACGTAATTGTTCTCCTAAGCCAATGAGAGAACCTAAGCTAACCTAATAACGATCTAAGCTTCTCCAAGAAATATCTTCAAGGTTGTCCTCCTTTGATATTGTATTCTTCTCTTTCTTCATAACATTACATTACATAAAAGAAACTCATTTTACATACGAGGGAGTGAGTTGAGAAAAGAAGTTACATTAAGAGATTAAAAGAGAGGCACGACACGCAGGTCGTATTTTAAAATCCCAAAACGAAATAAAGGAAAACTAAGGCCATAACTGATCACCACAAGACAATAATAATAAACACATTATTATTATTAATTTAAATTCTTTTAATCAATTAAAACCAAATTAAATTTCAGCGACCGATCACACTACGCAGAGTTAGTTGGGGGTCCGCTGCCTGGTTAGCAGACGGGGGTTCCGCTGCCCGGTCAGCGCCCCCTTGTGGGGTTATAGGGGCAGCGCCCCGACTGAAATTTTTAATGAACAATTCATTTGAAATTGACGTCGTTTTTCGCATCAACACTTGATACTTTAAAGCACAACTCTTGCGCAGTCACAACCCTAATCGCATAACTCTTTGACAACATAACCCTTGTGCCGTCATTAACCCTAATGCACCAATTTCATACCGTCAAATACACCTCGATTGTTGATTCAGTGTGATTGATCAACAGTTCATTGCTTCACCATACTAATGTCAGATCAAGAAGCAAACGACCATTGATCGCTCAAAGGAAAACAACCATTAAGTGTTTGAATGAACGAAACAGAAACAATATATCATATATACCATATTTTGCATCAGGATTACTTATATCATATATATAACTTGATCTATCTCAATTGCGTAACCTATGGATGATCGATGTATCGCTGCTTCACCATACTAATGTCGGCTTCCGAAGCATAGTCAACATCAATCATCCAAATCGTACACACATGATGCCAAATTTAATTACTCGTTTATTCTTTGATTCATTTTGTCTTTTAATCATATTAATATAGAAAAAATAGAAAATAAACAGCTATCAGATGCATGGTTTCGTAAGTGGCTCTGATACCACTGAATGAGAAGATTGATCCAAAACGCAGCGGAATTTAAAAAAAATCTCCTTTAGTGATCCTTACGAATGGGCATGATCAATGATAGAATCGTTACCTCTTGTGGTGATTGTAACCTTTGATGCAGATCTACAGAGCGATCACGAATGTTGAACGATGACAACGCCTCTACTCAATCCACACGAACGGATTCCTTCAATCTCAGTGCTAGCTGCTACGAATGAAGGCTTTGAATGTGTGTGTGTGTGTGTGTGAGAGAGAGAGAGAGAGAGAGAGAAACAAAATTGCAACTGCACAAATGCTTCTGCACAAAGGTTCTATTTATAGAACCACTTGTGTGGGCTGCAAGCTAAAAATCTCACTTAAGTGTATGTGGCCCATATCTTATAATATGCCAAAATCACTTAAGCACGTGGTACCTTACCATATTTCGTATTCTAATTAAGTACACCGTACCTTACGATGTTCTACAATTCACTTAAGTGCACTGTACCTTACGGTGTTCCTTAGTTACTCTATCTCTCATCAATCCGTCCTTTTGTGTGTGACCCTGTAGTTGTGGAGTACCCATCGACTGTTTTTATGGTCATCCAGTTACGGACAACGTTTGATCAGCAATATGGCACTCGACTCTACATCTAGGTTCCATAGTGGTTTCAGGTCGAAGGGTGGTATACACCATTATCACCATGACAATAACTTATGACACTTTTCATAACATTCTATATAGTATTCTCATAACGGGTCAATCCAGTATAAATATTACTCTTAATATTCATACCTATGTTTAAGACTTGATAACTCCTTATCCATGATCCATAAGATGTGATCATCAGTCTATATAGATAATAGTCTTAATGCTTAAATGTTATCCCACTTCACAATAAAGCTCGACTACGGATATTTTAAGAATAGTGTCCTTATGTTTAATGTGATCTCATGATTAAGTCACACTTGATACATTAAACTGACTAGCTATTCCAGGGACTTTATTAAACAAACATAATAAAGAAAAAGTCTTTTATTATTAATAAATAATTCGATACAAGTACCAAAAGTATTGGCCTCTAGGGCTTACACCAACACATATTCCACAGGCCCATGCGTTTTTTGTTATTTGCACCCTGCGTAGCTTGTGTACCCCCTGCCTCAGCTCTAGCAATTGGTAATGGGCCTTCAACATGAACCTTGCGCCAATTTTTTGTTTACACACCCTATCTAAGTTAAGCCCCCCCCCCCCTGTTTTTTTTTGTTTTTTTTGCTTATTTTTGCTAGTTCTTTTTTTGACAATTTTCCATTTACTTTATTGCCATATTTTTGTTAATATTTTTTGATAAAAAGAATGATTAATTGGCATGATTAGTGGTTTAATTCATTAGGTTTTGTTTTAACCATTTTAAATGTTGATTTTTTTAATTACCATTGAATAAGCATGTTTAGCCTAGGTCATGATTAGGTTAAAATGTATTGGTTCTTGATAATGATTCATGGTTGAATTCACCATTATAGCAAGTTAATATTCCATTAGATCATGTTGTTAGCTTTACATTAATTGTTCATTAGATTTTATTTCTCTTCTAATTGAAAATACCATTTCAATTCACCATGATGTCATTCCATGTTTAGATGTTCATTTCTTTATTGATCATGTGGTTAACTTTCCATTATTTGTCCATTCAGAATTACATTCTTTTTTATGTATGTTATCATTTGATGCATGATTCTATTTTTTTATCCATTTAGCATTTGTCTTGTGTGCTTATTTTGATCATGTGACCTTAAACATAATCCCTAATGTGTATCCATTAGCATGTGCATCATTGTATCCATCCCATTTTCATTTTATTGTGTGTTTATGCTTGAGGATTACCATGGCTACTTGATTGTTTTAGGCATGGTAATTTGTTTGTAACTTGTATGATATCATTCCCATTCCATGTATTGGTTGGTATCATCCCCCCATTGTGGGTAATATATCCCTCATTCCCATGAACATGTAATAACTTAGTATTTCCCTTTCCTTTATTGCTTTCCATTTTATGCTAACTAACAAGATAAAATCAAAAGATAAAAATATCTTTTTCAAAAGAATAAAACACATTTGATTCAACGTCAAGTATTTTTCCAAATCAAATTCACTTCAAAGAAACGTAAATGCTTGATCTAACGTCAAGTATCTCATCACCATCATTCCATTTTCTCATTCTATACCTATCTCAATCTCTTTCTTCTCACACACCTCTTTCATTATCAAATAAATTACAAACACTTGATCCAACGTCATGTGCATTTTTAAAACATTTTCTCAATAAACTAGAAGGTAAAAATGGGGTGTACGTACTTGTGCACAACACTTAAGTACTTAGGTTGTCGGACGTACCTAGCTTGTGGCCTGATGCTTGACTTCCATTCAAAACACTTAACAATAAAACAAGTTTAATCTAGTTCCCTGAGAGAGAAAAAGTATGGTTAGGATGCCATTGTCCTCTCAACTCCTGAGTATTCTGATTGTTGGTCATACTTAGCCAAGGGTTAGATACTTGTCTCCCTCTAAGTACCAATGATCATACTCGCCAAACAATTTCACAAACAAAAACTCTTTGGATGAAAAATAGGGGTTAGGATGCAATTGTTCTCTCAACTCCCAAGTACTCAGATTGTTGGACGTACCTAGCTTGTGGTATGATACTTGTCTCCTACCCTAAAATCATACACAACCAATCAAATCCAATTTTCCACCTTAAGGCATCTAAAACCTTTTCATAAAGGACATGTTACTTCCATTATGCCGTGGTAAGAACAACGCATAAGCCTCCCATTTGTGGGCATACAAGTAATATTTAACTGTTAAAATATGATCCAAGCGCATCCATTCTACCACAAACAAACAAACACTTAAGCCTCTCATGCGTGAGCATACAAGCAAGGTTAACTACTAAAACGTGAACGTTAACATCTCCTACTAAAAACAATCAACACACTCCATTTTTTACTCAGAACTATGGAGACTTCCTTATTACACGGTAAGGATACGTAGGCACCAGGGATCGAATCCTTAGCAAGCACACTAATTTAAAACTTATTTTTTCTCCATAAACCAATAGCAAGTAACTTTCAGATAACAACATCCATAGGTACAAAGAACAAGAAAAGTGGTTCTCGTTGAGTACAACGGACGTGAGGGGTACTAATACCTTCCCCTTGTATAACCGACTCCTGAATCTGCTCTTGGTTGGAAAGACCATTCTTTTGGGGTTTTATAGTTATTTTACCTTTCCTTTGGAATAAATAAAATCCGGTGGAGTGTCTGTATTTTTCGTGGCACGATAGTGTTCCAAACTAACCTACGTGTAATGTAATTCGAAGAAAAATGGATGTGTTTCTCTAAAATGGGTCATCTTATAATACAATGTGTATCAATCTCACAGGGTATGGTTTCTCATAAACTTGTTTTCTACTACGAAGTGGCATGCCTTAAAATCTTGTCGGGAAAATTATCTATATTGGATGACTTTCGAAATCTCGTCACTTTATACAAGCTTATTTGAAACCAGAATATCCTTTAGCACAAATATCATTTGAGGTGGAGATATCATGCCAAAAAAGAAGTTAAAACTTGGTCAAACATTTTTTGAATAGGATGAAATAGTTTACAAGTTGAATGATATTGAAAAGAGACAAATCTGAAGAAAAAAAGTCTAAGGGGGAATTTTGTGCATTTTAGTTTGTATCTTATATTACATTATGTGATTAAACTTATGTATTTTCATGAATGTAATGTTACTTTGGTATTTTCATTAGTTTGGTATTTTCATGGATCTAACACTATTTGTATAAACAATGGAGTTATAGATTTAAGCTAATGTTGTTTGGTAAAGTCTAGAATGTGCTTCTCAGATATCTACAATCTCTTTGTATGCATCACCCAAATCAGCTCTTAATATTGTTACCAATAAGTCTAGTGTCTTATATATGTGAATTAAAGAGTGATACAATAATATTCATATAATCGAAAGATGGAGGATGCATGATACGCCATCCAGAGTAATACTCATCTCACTAATGGGAAGATGAAATGATTATGTATTTGAGTGTCATCTCTCAAAAAATGCCAATAGAAGACCATGGTCAATGTAACCATATCTTATATACTACAAAATTTCTTTAGTCCATATGCTTATAGTACTTCCTAAAACTATTGTTCATTTGACTATGAAAACTTTTTATCTTCCTACATTGATTTATATATTCCAGTGTGTCATTGTACTGCAAAAATAAATACATCAACTTCAGATGATTCAATTAGTATAAAACAATTGTTTAAAATCATAATTAAATATTTTTCATACCTATCATACCTACATGTGAGTCACTGCATGATTTGTATATCCAAGGATTAATGACATGTAATTTGGGCATCTAGGAAAATCTTGTGGTGCAACAACATCAAGTCCAGTTGTAAGATGTGCTTTAGAAGCATGTACAACAACAAAATATGCATCATCATGTGTCGGAGATCCATGACTATAGGATGATGATCCATCAACAACACCATATGATTGTCCAATTACATGAGAAGAATTAACTTTCTCCCTACTAACTGAAGTATGCTGAGACAACCGTGAAGGAAAATTGCGATGCAAAATGCAACGGAAACTAAAAATTATCCTTTATGGATCCTTACGAATGGGCATGATCAGTTATAGAAATTGTTACCTCTTGTGGCGATTGAAACCTTTGATGCATATCTAAGGAGTGACCATGAGCGTTAAATGGTGACAACGTCTCTACTCAATCCACATGAACGGATTCCTTCAGTCTTAGTGCTAGCTGCTACTAATGAAGGTTTTGAGTGTGTGTATGAGTGAGAGAAAGAGAGAGAGAGAGAGAGAGAGAGAGAGAAATGAAATTTCGTCAAGTGAATTTTTTTTGCACAAGGGTTCTATTTATAGAACCACTTGTGTGGGATGCAAGCTAAAAATCCCACTTAAGTGTATGTGGCCCATATCTTATGGTATACCGAAAATCACTTAAGCGCGTGGTACCTTACAATATTTTGTATTCTACTTAAGTGCATCGTACCTTACGATGTTCTACAATTCACTTAAGTGCATTGCACCTTACAGTGTTCCTTATTTGCTCTGTCTCTCATCAATTTGTCCTTTTGTGTGTGACCCTGTAGGTTTTCGCGATATTAGCAATTATATTAAATCACGTATTTAACATAATAAACAGTGAGCGGTATCTAGCAATACACCACTGCTACCCAAGACACGAAAATGTCATATGATCTGACAGATTCCTTTTTGTGATAATACTTGTGTGTACAATTACCTTTTTTCCCTTATGTCTATATTGAAGACAAGGAATAGACTGTGTCATCCTTGTCCAGTTCAATATTGGACCCTTACACATTTATCCTGTTACGCAGGATGGGAAAATTCCATCCAGGTCACTCAAGTCCCTTAACATGCTTCATGGAGTATCCATCAACTGTCTTTACGGTCATCCAGTTACAGACAATGTTTGATCAGCAAGAAAGCACTCGACTATACATCTAGGGTCCATAGTGGTTTCAGGTCGAAAGGTGGTATACACCACTATTACCATGAGAATAACTTATGACACTTTGCATAAGATTCTATGTAGTATTCTCATAGCGGGTCAATCCAGTATAAATATTACTCCTAATATTCATACCTATGTTTAAGACTTGATAACTCCTTATCCCTAATCCATGAGATGTGATCATTAGTCTATATACATAATAGTCTTAATGCTTTAATGTTATCCCACTTCACAATGAAGCTCAATTACAGATACTTTAAGAATATTGCCCTTATGTTTAATGGGATCTCATGATTAAGTCACACTCGATACATTAAACGGACTAGCTATTCTAGGGACTTTATTAAACAAATATAATAAAGAAAAATCTTTTTATTATTAATAAATAATTCGATACAAGTACCAAAAGTATTGGCCTCTAGGACTTACACCAACAAACCGACCATGCTTGTATCACTGTTGTTCGTCAGTCATTTTTCTATAATCATATTAACAAGGTAACACAAAAACAATTAGGTTACACTTTAAAATTGAACAAAGAGTTACCCAATAGAATCTAAATTGAATTACTTTAAAACACATGAAAAACATTATTTATTAAACACATGACTTAGACTTATAAATACACACACCAATCCAAACTAAGATCACAAAATTTTCAAAAAAATTGCTCAAACTATAACTAAATTATAGAAACAAGGCTTTCTTAAAGACCAAAGATAGAAT
This sequence comes from Lathyrus oleraceus, assembly GCF_024323335.1. NCBI lineage: Eukaryota > Viridiplantae > Streptophyta > Magnoliopsida > Fabales > Fabaceae > Lathyrus > Lathyrus oleraceus. Next base: position 362,376,647 of record NC_066585.1, on the reverse strand, counting down.
CTAAAGTTTAAACTTCGTATGAAACATCTCAATTTTGATCTTCGTAGAAACAATTCAGACTTTGGAATTCGTATATGTCACACCTTCATACCAACCATAAATCCTAACCTCCAAATGTACCAAACTCAAACCAAAATAGAGTAGGACGAAAAATCATATAACGTTATGAAATATAATTTAATTTAATTAAAACTTAGAAGAAATTGCATACATAAAAATATATTTAAAAAATGTGGATGAAAAAGTTACTGAATATTCTCCAAATGTGAAAAATGAATGAACGAAATTGATCAAGGGACTTAGTTTGAATGAGAAAGAGTAGAAAGTGAGTGACTTTTTCGAACTTCTAACACAAAGAGTTTTTCTTGTCGTGTTCGTACTTTTTGACTTTTGATTTAAAATGTTAAAGAATAAAGAGGAAAAATGCTTCGCATTAGTTTTAGGGTGTATCCGAATTTTGAAATGTAAAATGTGTATCCAAATATTGATATCTCAATGTCTATTTTTGCATGAGAATTTCTTAAGGCACCCTTAATACTTCTTAGCCACCATGCAGAATTATTTAAATGCATGTAGTTTGCAGAGACGTATCTCCGGACGCACCAAATTCTGAATGAACGTTGTAATATTCCAGAGATGCATCTCCATAATAATTTAAAATATCCAATACATCCCACTCATAAGCCATTTACAATTGAATTGTATTGGAGACGCATCTCCGTGAATATTCCGGAGATACATCTCTGATACGTCTCAGAACAGGTATTTCATGTTATATGTTGTTTATTTGTGTTCTGATGAAGATTTAAAATATACCGCACAATCGAAAATAAAAAAACTAGACGTACATAATTCCAGATGGACCAAAAATGCCATACTAAAAAATATCAATAAATGTATAAAATGTCGTACAATCCAGATCAATAAAGTAGCAAGACCGTCAAAATAAAATACAAATCATAATACTACTACTAGATAATAAGAGACTATTTTGTGTGTCTGACAACCTCTCATCTACATCCTCTGTCAGCTCTGCCTCCTCGGCCATCAACCCCACCCAGGCGTTGTCTCTGGTACATCAATGCTCATTGTGCCTCCGTCATGATGGAATCTACCACTTGCCTCACATCAGACCCATCAAGGAAGATATCTCTGTCAATGCATGCAAACGCAATCTCCACTATGCGACGACACCTAGGTAAGACATCCCCATCATGATCTAGTTATGCTTGCTCTTCCTCTAGTATCTCCTGATGAGATGGTCTTGGAAATGCTCCTTGAGCAGCCTGAACCATGTACGGATGTGACACCCTGAAGAACTATCTGATGTACCCTTCGACGTAGCTCCAGTCACTCTCAACTATGGTAGCCCGTGCCTCCTCCGGTACTAGATGACTCTCATAATCATCAAGCATATATATATATATATATATATATATATATATATATATATATATATATATATGTGTGTGTGTGTGTGTGTGTGTGTGTGTGTCAAGGCAGGAGGAGTAGAGACAGCATGGTGTCTTGGAATGGTTTGAGTGTACCTGAACTACCGCATGACGCGCTCTGGAAGATGAGGAGTAATGAGACGTGATTTGTATGCCAACCATCCAGAGTATAGAACTATCTCGTTAAATGGTTGTGTCTCACGGTGATCAACGTAGTTGTTGAAGTGCATATCCTCAACAACCAAACGGTAAAGATTGACTCAGTCGCCTGGTTCCCTATAAGCGGGATAAAAGAAGTAGCACGCCGCATATCCTTAGTGTAATCAGGTACACTCGCCCAACTAAAGATACATGGGAAGTGTTGGAGGGTCCAACCCTGAAATGAAAAGTTTGGAACACACGAATCATCAGTAATGGATTTGCGAAGATGAAATGAAAATGACAAAGAAACATTCAAAGACCAATAATTTATGTAGTGTCACACTGCCTGTGACCTGCTTCATCTTCCACATACAACCCCATCTCAGCTTCGAATATAGGTAGACCAAGAAAGCCGCCCCCTAGTTGTACTCATGGATCCGCTTGATATCCACGAAGTACCGTAGGTAGACAACGTCAGTATAAGTGGCACTCTTGTCCATAAAAATCGAAGTTCCGACCAAATAAAGTAGGTATATTCTCAATGCATACGATCTGTGAAGTGACACATGTTTATCATCACCATCAGCCAGTTGTGATCTCTTTAGCTCAATTGTGTATATCTTCTTCAGGTACTCAAACCTAGCATGAGCACCCCTGGTCTTATCCAACTCGTTCTTTGCCTCCCCTGGGTCATCCCCCAGATGGTCTACCATGATCTAGAAATCTCCCCTGATCGGAAGGTGTAGCAAACCAAGACATCATCGAGTGTGATAGACATCTCACCATATGGGAGATGAAATGACGAGGTCTCTGAGTGCCATCTCTCCATGAATGCATTAAGCATCATGTGGTTGACCTAGTGTAACCGATCATGCACAAGCCCTTCAGTCCAAATAAGGGAAAAAAATGACTAAAACCAATCCTCTTAGGATTGAGGCAACACAACAATCTTCCTCTAATGGTTAACAAACTTTTGCGGATCACGCTCCTGAAGTTTGTCGAAAATAATCAATGTCAAAAATAATCAATGTCAGAAATTAAAATTAACGTAAAAATAAATAAAGAATCCAACCAATGTTACCTCTTCGTCCCAGATATGTCTGGAAATATGGTCTGGATACAGAGGCAGTAAGGACAAATCAACGGGACCACCTCCAAAATCCCATGGCTCAACATCCGCATCAGCCTCACCCTCCGGAGGAGGTGGAACTGGATCAACATGCGCAATAGTATGAGGTGAGAGTGGATCAGCAATAGGTGGTGGGAGTGGATCAGTAATATATGGTGGGAGTGGATTAGTAGCATCTATAGTAGGAGGTGGCACTGGTGAAATCTGACGCCTGCGGGACGATGGGGAGAGTGATGTGTCATATGGTGAATCTCGTCTCTTATTGGAAGAAGATGGGGTGGCATAAGGAGAACCACGAGCCCTAGTAGTAGATGGCTCTGCCTGACTAAAGGGACCAGGAGCATCCGGAATATACTGACTCTTCTCCCGTTAAACGGATGTGTGTTGAGAAACCCTGTTATGCCTCAATCTATCATGTCTATCAGTCATTATACATGTAAGTTATAGTAAGGCATACCATTAGTGCATGCAAACAACACAAGTAAGAAGAAGAAAAAATAATGATGAGATATTTTAGGAGATGCATCTCCGGTTTCTGGGAAACCGTTGAAAAATTACGGAGATGCATCTCCAATTCATGGGAATCTAAAACGCTAAAAATTTGTATAGATGCATCTTCGAAATTTTTTGCAACTCAGAGGTCGCGATAATGGCGTAATGTACCATAATGAAGCTAAACAAAAATTATTTTGTTCATCAATTTCAGCCAACAAACAACTGATACATTATGACTAAATCATCTTAAATGTGCTTTCTACTCATTTCTAACCCTAATAATTGATTTCTACTCATTTACACCAAAACTCTAACATTTATCGAAAACTCGAAAAACTTACAAGAAATTGATGTTTTTGATGAAGTTGGATGATGCTACGGATGAAGAGTGATGTTCCCTTGAGCCTTGTTAAATGAAATTTGATTTGGTGTAGAGAAGAAATTTGAGGAAAATATTTTTAGTTGGGTTGAGTACACTGTGAAATGAGGAAGGAGAAGTGTCTAACACGACTTAATCTCCAAATTATTTCAAAGATGCATCTCCAAAATATTTTAACGTTAACTTACCTTTTGATGCGTTCGGAGATGCATCTCCAGAAACGGGAGACATTTTTGGAATTATGTGTGGTGCATAAGAAGCATATGGGGTGCATTAATAAACCCTCTTTTTGCATTCGGTATATTTTGTGTGAAATTTGGTTTATTGTAGTGTATTGTGCGCCTGTAATTCAAAATTCAAATTGTACAGAGAATTTCTTAATGTACCTTAGATACTTCTTAGCCACCATGTGAAATTATTTAAATGCCCCCATTTTCCGGAGATGCATCTCTGAACGCACCTATTTCTGAATAAACGTTAAAATATTCCGGAGATGCATCTCTGAAATAATTTCAAACATTCAATACAACCAACTCAGAAGCCATTTAAATTTGAATTGTACCAGAGATGCATATTCGTGAATATTTCGGAGATACATCTTCGAAATGAAAAACTATTTATCTGTGTTCAATGTTATAAGGTATTTATCTGTGTTCAAATGAAGTATAAACGTACCATCGGGAAAAAAATTAACGTACATAATAATAAGAGACTACTATTGTGTGTGTCGAAAATAAAATAGAAATACATGTCGAAAATGTCGTACAATCAAGATCCAAAATGTAGTAAGATCGTTAAAATAAAATACTAACTATAGTACTACAACAAAATAATAATAAACTACTATTGTGTGTGTCTGACAACCTCTCATCCACCTCATTTTCCTGCTCTACCTCCTCGACCATCAATCCCTTTGTCCTCCGGTGATGTCTCCGGTACAACAATGCCTAATGTGCCTCCGCCATGATGGCATCTAGAACTCACCTAACACCAAACCCGTCAGGGAAGATACCCTCGTCAATGCATACCCGCGCAATCTCCACTATACGATGACACCTAAGCAAGACATCATCAGTATGATTTAGCTGAGTCTGCTCATCCCTTAGTATCTCCTGATGAGCTGGTCTCGACGGATCTCCTGGAGTAGCATGCACCATGTATGGATGTGACACCCTGAATAACCATTTGATGTATCCTTCTACGTAGCTCCAGTCCCTCTCAGCTATGGTAGCTTGTGCCTCCTCCGGTACCAGATGACTCTCATAATCGTCAAACATCTCCTCGGTTTGTCTATATATCAAGGCAGGAGGAGCGGAGACAGTACGGTGTATGCGCATGGTTTGAGTGTAGCCGAACTGCGGCATGACGCACTCAGAAAGATGAGGAGCAGTGAGATGCGATCCGCATGCCAACCATCTAGAGTATAACACTATCTCGTCAAATGACTGCGTCTGATGGTGATCAACATAGTTGTTGAAGTGCATGTCCTCAGCAACCAAATCGTCAAGATAGACTCTGAAAGGCTCAAATGCCTGGTTCCTTCTGAGCGGGATAAAAGCAGTAGCACGCAACATAACCTTAGTTTACTCGGGCGCACTCGCCCAGCTAGCGATGCACGGGAAGTGCTGGAGGATCCAAGCCTAAAATAAATAAAAAATTGGAACGCACGAATCATCTATAATGGTTTTACAAATATGAAATGAAAATGACAAAAAAACATTCAAAGATCAGGAATTAATACCATCATAAATTATCAATTTTTTCAGCAATTAAAATTTAGGTAAAAAAATAAAGAATCCAACTAATGTTACCTCTTCGTCCAGATATGTCTGGCAGTATGGTCTGAATACAGAGGAAGTAAGGACAAATCAACTAGACCTCCTCCAAAAGCCTCTGACTTGGCATCCGCATCAGCCTCACCCTCCGGTGGTGGCATTGGATCAACAACATTATCAGTGGGGGGTGGGATTGGAACAACAGCATCATCCGTAGGAGGCGACACTGGTGAATCCTGGCGCCTGGGGAGGATTGAGGAAGTGACGTGTCTGATGGTGAATCTCGTCTCCTACAGAAAGAAGAAGGTGGAGTGACTTGAGGAGAAGCACGAGCCCCAGAAGTAAGAGGTTTTTCCTGACCAGAGATACCTGGAGCATCCAGAACCTGCTAGCTCTGCTCCCGCCGAACAGATGTGTGATGAGCAACCCTATCATGTATATCAGCCATTATGCTTGTAAGTTAAAGTAAGGCATACCATTAGTACACACAAATAATGCATACAAGCAAGAAATATATATATATATATATATATATATATATATATATATATATATATATATATATATATATATATATATATATATATAACAAAAAAAATTGGAGATGATCTCCATAAGCATCGGGTAACTAAAATGTTAGAATATTTCGGAGGTGCATCTCCCGAAACAACAGGGAACTAATACATTTAAATATTCCGTAGATGCAGCTCCAGAATTTTCTGCAATATATGAAACGCTGAAAAATTTCGGAGATGCATCTCTGAAATGTTCTACTTGCGTCAATGGCGAATGTACCACATGCAAGTTGAAAAAAATATGTTATAATCACCATTTTCAGTCAACAAATAACTTATACACTATGGCTAAACTATGTTACATGTGATTTCTACACATTTCTAAACCTAATCATTGATTTCTACTTATTTACACTAAAACTCAAACATTTATCGAAAACTCGTAAAAACTTACTTGAAATTGTTGGTTTTGATGAAGTTGAATGATGTTACAGATGAAACTTGATGTTCTCTTGAGTTCTCTTAAGCTTTATTTGATAAAATTTAATTCGGTGTATAGTAGTGTATTGGGAGAGTTTGAATTTGTGATAAAAGAAATGTGAAATGAAAAAGGAGAAGAGTCTGACGCGACTCTTATCCTCCAAAATGTTCTGAAGATGAATCTCCGAAATATTTTAACGTTACCTTACATTTGGATGTGTCCGAAGATATATCTCCGAAAACAGAGACCATTTGTAAAAATTACATGGTGCAATAAAAATAATTTGAATGCCGTAAGAAATTATCTTTTCATATTTTTATAGGATTTGAAAAAAGTAACGAGGGTGCAATGTACAACCCAATGTACAACCCAATATCAAGTGAGATAATAGACTCAAAAATCAGAAATTAAGAATATGGTTTAGATTTCAAAATGTTTCGTATACTTAGTCAAAAATAACAGCATATACTTCACCTGAGCTTGTGTTTAGATTTGTATGTTTAGTCCAATCCAAATTAGTAATGGATGTGATCTAATACAATACAATTTTATTTTTTAAAAAAATATGAGTAAAATTAACTGTAACTTATCATAAGATTAATTTTATACTTATGTCTGATCTTTTCGAAAATCAAATTTATTACCGGAACTAATTTAACCCCTTCAACAAACCACGACGCAACACCCTCCACTACCAACCTCACCCACCACTACCAACGGCTACTTTGCTAACCACTACCTCCACCATCATCAAAACTATTTTTCAACAAATTTGTACCAATATAGTTGTGGAACTGGATATGCTGGTCGTGGACCCTTAAAATTGCAGTTGCAGAGAAATTGTTTCATTAAGCCTATGGGTTGCCCAGTCTAATAGGTTATCCGTTCTAATTTGAAAATTCTACATTTCTTATCACATTATTTACGATCACCAGCACAAAAAATCCTTAGTTTTTTCAGTCATCTAAAACATTGGCTTCCCCTAATTGTCTCCCCTCACTATATTGTAAAGGGGAGAATTCAACTTAATACATTCTCATAGCAATGATTAATTGGGAGAGTGAAAGCATTTTTTTGCAATTTTTATATCTCCTATAACAAACAGTAGCTTCAAAAGGGAATGCAAATCCTCGTCATCGATGTCAGAATGGCAAATATAACACCACCAACATGACATGTAGAAGAGTTTTGAAAAATAGCTAGGAGACTTCAGAATTATGATTGAACTTACATGTCTGAAATATTTAAACCAAACCAACAGGAAGTAATGAAAAAGGTGCTGCTGGATCAGACTTGCACAGACAATAAATCATGTGACCTAAATGCAACAAGTTCAAAGCACAATATCCCCCAAGGTTTCTAATTTATAATTCTCCTACACTGACAGTTAGTACAACAAGCCTGTACAGCAAATCCAGCCACATGCTGTCCATTTTTTGTCTGTTCAAATAATAAATTGTTTTAAGCTAATTCCACAATTGAGATTGTTTTATAAGACTGATAACTACTGTGATGGAATCTACAGATTTGGTTAGCAGCTTATAAGCAAAAGAACTACCACAACAAGTAAATACAACTATCGATCAGGAACTATAGTAGCTCACAACAATAGGGCAGAGCACTAGAACCGACAAATTTCAGGATGAGCCATAATACATTTACCTGAAAGAACTATCCTAAATATGTTTGATCTGGTCACATGGCAAGGTTCATTTTAGTAGCTTCCATTTTGGATAACAGATCTTTAATCTCTGACTCCATTCTCCTTTTCATGTTCAAATACTCCTGATGTGCCCTCTCCAATGCTTGGAGTTCTTCTATCTTTTGTTTACGCAATTCATCTGTCTCTGAGAATCTTAATTTGGCAAGTCGACTGGTATACTCTTCTTCAATTTTCTCACTCTTTGCAAGGGCAATGCGTTTCAACCCTTCGGCTTCTCTCCTTGCATCATCAGCACGAGATTGAAACATTTTAGCCTCTGCATGTTTGATTTTTACTATACTTTCCAATTCATCAAAACCAAAGTCCTTTTGAACACTACTCATCGGCAACTCTTGCACCAGTGTCCTTTTATCATTCTGGTCAAATCTTGGAAGCATGTTTGGAGGTCTTTCTAATAGTGGTGGCTTTTCTGAATAAATAGATTTCAGCCAAGCCGCTTCCTGGCTGGGCCCAGCTACCCCATTGTTTTCTTTGACTTGTTCCTTCCCAGAAAAGTTTGTTGTCATGGTTAATTTGGAAGAATCACAATCTGCAATTAACCATAATGCATGTCACATGGTTATCAAATTAACATTCAAATCGTGAACAAGATATTTGTATCAACTGAGTTCAGTTAAGTATCGAATCATATCAATTGAGACACGATTTGCATGAACTGTAAGATACTAATAACCATGCATGTAAAATATATGCAATATAGCCTTCACAAACACCATCATCACTAGCTATAAACAACATGAATACATGATATATTTGTCAAGGAGTTGTTGACATGGTTCGATACATCTCGAAAATACCAGGTCTAACATTATGATTTCTGGAAGCAAAAAGAAAGACTCAATTAAACCTGACAACCACAATATTTCCATGTCATTCAGACAAGTAAGAACAGGTCTGGAATAATAATAATCATCCAATAGGATGAAAAGGTATTCTTAGAATGACTTCTTTAAATTTTTACTATTAAAGAAATTAAAGTACAGGTCTATAAACCTTGACCTTGCAGACATAAAAACTGACATGCAAATGTGTAAAGTTCAATATGTCAATATATTTGATTGCGGCAAGTTTACAGATAACAATGCTTAATAATGCAAACATTTCATACTAGAATATTAGGCTAAAAGCATTCAGATAATAAAGTTAAGAGGGTGATACCATTAAAGACATTTGTTACTTACCAGAAAGGAAAGACATGATGTGTCTCAGAACCTCAGGAAGGTTAGACTTAGTCAGCCTCGGCAGCATTTGATCTGCAATCTCGTGCAACTGACTCCCTCTTATATCCTTGCTTGCAGAAAAGATCCTTTTCACATATTCAAGCTCCTTGCGAAGAGATTCGGCTGACCACTCTTTTGCAAAACTTTGAAACACCTCTTTGACAAAGCCAAACATCTCAGAAGGGTGATCACAAGCAATGCAGTGAAACTGCATCTCAGTCGTCCCTTTAATTCCAGTAGTATGCCCATTTCTGATATAAGATTCTCGTAATCCACAATCAGTGTGACACCAGTGTAGACAAACATCACACCCAACCCAGCTACATGTGTTTGATGCATTGTCAAACTTAGAACACACAAGACACATACATTCCCTGCAAAAACCATTCTTCTGGACACAAACCTTGCAATCACATTCATCAACAGGCAACTGACTTCGACATGTAACATTCCTACACTTCAAGCTTAGAAACACTTGAGCTAAATCAGAAGATGAAATGTTATTATCATCTAGGTGGAGATAATGCGTTAAACCAGTTTTTAAAGCAACCAAAATTTCCAGTTGCACTCGATGACACTTCACTAGAACATCCAAGGTTATATCAGACCTGTTCATCAAAACTTTTTGAAAAGCGAGTATTTGTCCATGGTTATCTGAATTGAGCATGAGTTCTCGAATACCCTCTTTCAGACGCGTTATGTACTGTGCATTCATTTCATGAAACTTCCGGGACATCGGGAGCACGGGCTCAGAAACTATTCTTGCAATGATTGTCTTAACAAAATCAAGTCCACCCATCAGAAATTGTTCTTGTCCCTTCTGACTAGTAGTTCGATGTAGACTACCACTGCTTCTTTCCTTAACCTCCCTTTTTTTCTCAAAACTATAATTTGATCCATTGTCATGAGACCCAACACTCTGTGTAGGAGATCGAACATCATCGTGCCGTCTTGACTGTCCTGAAAGCTGCTTATGAAAACTCAACTGCCTTTCAAGCCCACTGCCCATTTTTGAGCTTCCTTCTAGAGCCCTAGAATGTTGACCTTTCAAAGTTTGAGTATCTAAAATGCCCCATGATGCTTGAGGCTGGTAGAGAGAGCCATTCCCATTAATCGAAGTTCTCTGACCAGAGGGAATTTCTTTCGGCTTGGGATCACCCTGAGATAGGGCTTGCCAATCAAATCCCTGGAACAAGGGGCGACTGCCAACTGATTTGCCAACAGATTGTTCATAGTCCACTGAATTTCTCGTAAGTGAGCAACTTGGATTGTGATATAGTGATTGGGAACCTGAAAATGACATTGATGCGGTAAAACCATCAGAGTTAGTACAAAATGTATTACTTAGAGACTGAACACTCCGTGCTTGACTTGGAGATCCAGGGGCTTGTGTTGTTGTCTCCTGAGCTCCTATTGGTAACAGAACATTTGGCAAGCTAAGGGTAAGATCAAGCTGCCCCAATGCAAGACTGTCATCATTCTCCTCTTTTAGAACCGAGCGATTAGACTTCTCTACTTTTCTCACAGGAGATCTAGAGAAAAGTTCAAACCCTCTAGTGCTCGGACCTTCCATGGCATCTACAGGACATTTTGCGAGATCTTTCGACCCTCTATCAACCCACAAACTATCTTCTGAAGAATGAGCAACATCAGGTGTGACCGAGACGCTTTTTCCTTTATCCTTGGCATTGTTGGTCACACTCTCCAACATTGTTTCTCTCTTCACTTCGGCAACTGCATTCACTGTTGAGCCTTCAGCATTTGACTCAGATTTGTCACCACTATGTACACCCTTGTCCGCCTCATGTTCCTCTTCATTAAGCAATGCCTTCTCCTTATTTGTTTTCTTCTCTGTTTCTTCCTTGGGAGTATCATCACCATTTAAATTCGCATCCTTCTTATCATTATCCTTATCAACAGTTCCAATCACAGTCTCAGTAAAAGGTGTTTCCTTAATTGAAACATCTTGAGTCTTAGGCAATTCATGAACTTCATTTTCTGCATCTTTTACCTCAGAATCAACATCCTCCATAGTGTTTGCCTCTTTCTCACTCGACAACATCTGTTTTTCTTCCATAACAACATCTGCATCAGTCAAACAGCCTTCATTCTGCTTATGAACTTGTTTGTCCTCAGAGGTTTGCTGGATTTCACTTCCAGCTGCAGCATCTTTAGAAGCCGGTTCGGGTTCGAATTTAGGGAGTGGTTCAGGTTCAAGCTCGCCCTCTTCCATTTCACTACCACTTCCACTCTGGACCTGTTGTGATAACTCTTCAGTTTTCTTCACTTCAACACTAACACTCTTGGACTGTGTACTCTCCGAATCCTTAGACCCAGAAGGTGACTTTGACACTGACTTAGCATCTCTAAACACCCTTGGAGAAGAAGATCTCTTCTTCGATTGTTCACTCTCAGAATCCTTCGACCAACTAGGTGATTTCACCTCCTTCGGAAAACACCCCTTAGGTGACCGCACTACTCTCTCTTCAACTCTACTATTACTCCCTCTACCACTCTCATCAAAATCCTTCAACCCTCTTCTCCACGAAGATACACTCCCCTCCCTTCTCGACCGATCCCGCTCCGAACGAAACCCCTTCGGAAACTCCCTCCTCGGTCCACTGAAACTCTCCGACCTATGAATCGAATTCCTATCTCCACTTCCACCTCCACCAACACCACCGCTGTAACCACCACCATCCCGGCTATACCGATCAAAACCCTTCCTCCGATCAAAACCATCAAAATCATGGTCAGATCGTTTCCGAACCAATCTCGGACCCTCCCGATCTTCCTCCACAGTCCGATCCCTTTCGTAGCGTGACGAAGAGGACGAGATTAAACCCTTGCGAACATTCTCTTGTTTGTAATAAAAGCTTCTCTGGCCAGTAGAAGAAAACGAACGGTTCAGATTCGAATCCTTAAAACCATTCTTATCACCGTTCTTATCACCAGCGTTATTGTACGAGTGAAGATCTTCACTTGACCTCAATCTCTTCATAATTACGAATCGAAATTAAAACGACAATAAATCACCCAAAACGCAGAGCCAGATAAAGTCACAAAGCTATCAATTCATGGAAATGGCGGCTAGGGTTTCTCAAATTTCTCAAACCCTAGTTTTAAGCGGCGAGTTATCGGGGGAGAGAGAGAGAGAGATGGTTGTTGAAAATTTCCCGGCGAGTTGTGGCGGTGATAAGTATTAAGAGAGAAAATGAAAAAAAGGAAAGAAAATGAAAATAAAAATAAAAAAAGTAGAGAAGGATTTATGATATTCTTGCAGTCAACGGAGTTTAACTAGTGAAGAGAGAGAAAGAGTTAGACTTTAATACGCAAAGTGCGTAGAACGCACAGAGTGACTGAGGGTGCGCATTGTGCGTTGCCGGCGCATTTTAGTTGAATTTAAAAATATAAAACACGCTTGACTTGTGTGTGTAGTTTTAGTACTGTGTAGTACTGTGTAATAACAGGTTTAGTTGGGTTTATGGTGAATTGAATTGTGTGAGTGTGAAGTGGAGATGTAAATTTTGTGCGTTTGGTGAACCACTTAGATGCTGACACGTTTCGTGCATGAAGCTTTTATGTTATGTTTGTTTGATTTCTTCGTCAGCGATTTCTTTTTCTTTTTCTGGAAAATAGTTTAATAAAGAAGTGTTGGGTAGAACCAGCCAGGTGGTTCGTTTTGCCATATTTAATTATGGGAGTAATAATAAAAGGAGTTGGTGTATCCGGGTGTGCTTGCTACGCTATGCTCTAATGTTTATTGACAGAAACGTTCTTTAAATAATTTGTTTATTTGACAAAAAAAAAGATATTTTTATTTTTTAATTAGGATTTGAGATCCAGAAGAATGTTTTTTTCTAAATTTCAGATTTGAATTTTGTTGAAGTCCTTAATTTCAGTGTTGAGTCTATTTTAATTTGATTTTTAAAAAGAAAATATTTGCATTCTTTTTAATTTAAATATTTTATTGAATTTATGATAAAAATTGAACATACATGTTTCGGACATGAATCAAAATTGATGATTATAAAGATGTAAAGTTAACTAAAGTAGCAATGAATGTTTTTACGGTGGAGAAAGGCGGACATGTGAGATTTGCGCTATAACTTCAAAGTCAGTGAGATGTGGGAAAATGGTGATGTGACTTATGTTGAAAATATGTTTTTGATTATTGTGTGATAGTCTTTATATGCGGAGGCAGATAGAATTGACTCATGTTCTCCGTGTGAGACATAGGGGACGTTTGAATTAATATAATGTGGATAATCATCGAATATAAAGATTGAATGTTTGCATCTGATCTTTAGCAACCCAATAAATGCTTCTTGGATTGGACTCTTCTATTAGTTTTCTCTGTATTTGAACCTATGGTCGTCCCGAAACAATTGTCCCCAAGGTTTCGCCATTGCGAAGCAATGTGAATACTTGAGATTATTGGGTCGACCTTGTCCTCTATTGTGGTCTTCTTGATACATTATTGGTTTATTAAAAGTTGAAAAGAGTCGTGAGTGGAAGCAAATGACTTTGAGAGCATGTGCATTAGATGTTTGATATCTTCACTGAAATGTTTCGTAAGATTGCATTTACACGTAGCATTAGGTCCATATGATAGGGCATGACAATGACATTAAAGATGCTCAAGTCTCGTTGTGATTTCGAGGTAAATCCATTTATTGGTTTTGTCAACCTACCTTTTGTTTGTTTCGGATCGTAGATCTGCCCCATTGTTTCCATTATACAAAGGTTGTTTCTCCGTTCATGTTACATTTTTGCTTCTCTGTCCAAAAATGATCACTTTTTCTGTCAATTCTGACTTTCCTTCCCAAAGCTTCGATGACACATTGTCTTGTCAAATTGTTTTCGCTTCCTGATTCTACAACCCACTATGGGCTCTCGCATTTCTTGGTGGTCTCCTCATTATTGCATTAATTTCACCTCTATAGTTTTTAAAATACTTCTTTTATCCTTCTTTGTTTATTGTAATTGCTTGTGTTATTTCCTCTTAGAAATGTCAAACTTAGGATATGAGTGTGAAAAATTCATAGTGAAATTCTAGTTATTAGACTTTCGATGTCACACAGGTTGTTATGACATCCAATTATGCACAGACAAGAATTATGCAGAACTTAAGAGTAAGTGCAGTAAATAACACAAGTAATTGTTTACCCAGTTCAGTCCAACATGACCTACATCTGGGGGCTACCAAGCCAGGGAGGAAATCCACTATCAGTAGTATTAATTCAAAGCTAAACTCACCCGTTTACAACTCTTCACTTAATCCCTACCCAATGCAATTTCAATCTTACTCTAAGATCAGAGTTCCTACTCACTCCCCCTCAATCACCTCATTGATTATTACCTTTAATCAATATTAAAGACACTTTTGAAGTCACACTTCAAACAACTCTTGATTGTGCTTAACAGCTTTAATCAAGATACACAGCACTCACGCTTAAAAGCTTTGAGCGACACAACACTTACAACTCAATGAACACCCTATGCCAATGCAATCATCTACGTGATAATGGCTTGGCTTACAAGATATGTCTAATACAAGACTCACAAAAATACAGCAGTGAAGTATGATGGACACACTAAATCTTCACGCCTTAAAATCCCCAGTTCTGAATGAAGGAACGACTTCCTTTTATATTGCAGTACTTGGGTCTTTGCACTTGTATTCTCCTGAATTTAAGGTCACGCGAGTTCCCCTAAATTCCACATCTAGGTTACTAACAAATAGGCTATTTGTTAGGTTCATTAAATGTAGCTTGGTTGTTGTTTTCCTGGATTTTCTCTCAGCTGTTGAATCCCTGAAGAATAGCCTGAGAAAAAGCTGAAACAGAAAACTAAACAACCTACAATATAGCATATGCTGTCAGGAATGAATGTCACAACATTCAGCTTGACATCAAGGACCATATGCTAAGTCTGTTTGTTTCTGAAAACAGACTGTACATAATTTGCTGAACTGTACAGGACCAACCTGTCCATTCTACAGTAGCAGCTTACAACAATAAGTGTCAAAGCATCCAATTTGACATTTACATATTTAGCCTTAAGTCAGTTCTGTTTTACTCTTGAAGAACAGACTAAGAAACATACTGAAGTGTAGCAGAACTCCACTCTGTTTATTGTTCAGTATATGCTGTCAATGATGAATGTCATAACATCCAGTTTGATATTCAGACAGTAGGCCTTATGCCAGGTCTGGTATTTCCTTGATAACCAGACTGGAAATGAATACTGAGCTCTAACAGAACACCAACTGTTCTATTCCTCAGTATCTGCTGACAGGGATGAATGTCACCACATCCAATTTGGCATTCAATAAATCCTGTATTAGCTAATCCTGCAGTAAACTACTCAAGTATGTCATGACATTAGTCAAGACATCAGAGTACAGTTAGATATTCTAACCTACAATGCAGTCACACCTTCACACCATGTCATGACATCAGTCAAGACATTAGAATCCAGCTAGTGTTTTACCATACAATGCAACCAATTAAACACCTACAAACTCCCCCTTTGGCAAACTTTTGGCTAAAACACTTTGATCCCCATAACAGAGTTCATAGTAGCGGAAATCACACATCTAGCATGAAATAAACCTAGCTAATACACTCAGAGTGGCAGCACACTTACACATATGGAAGTTAAATAAAAACTTCATATAACAGCACACATACAGAAGTTAAATAAAAACTTCATCACACATCAGCTGCAGGGGAGGGGATGTTAAATCTGTCATGAATATCTGTTTTAACACAATAACACAATAACCTGTTGTCCTGGGGTATCACCTGTTACTCCCCCTTTTTGTCAAAAATGTTGCCAAAGCAACACTTTAAATTACAAGCCAACAACATAAACAGAATTACAAAAGAAATGACAGAATCCCAGAAAAAGGTTTATTCCTCAGCCTCATCATCAGCCTCTTCATCAGACCTGGCCTCCTCCTCATCCTCAGAACTTTGCCTAGCAGCTCCATCTGTATCCTCAGCAGACGCCTCCAATTGAGAGATCAGCTTTTCCAACGCGTGCTTCCTAGCCTCCAGCTCTTTGCAAGTCTCTCTGAGCACAGCAATGACATCAACTTTTTATGGGTGGTTGCCAACATTGGATGTTTCTCCAGATGTCATGACAATGTCAGGAACATGCTTACCCATGAACAGTTTGTAACTGAAGGCCAGTGGACTCTCTCTTCTTTGCACAAAGTCATTGTCTGTCAAGATGTTTGGGAATTGGTTCAACACAATGCCACAAATGAGAGACGGAAAGGCTATAGGTCCCTTCACACTGAAACTTCCAGCATGTTTCATGGTCTGATCAAAGATGTATGTACCATAGTCCACCTTTGCCTTGGTACCAACAGCATAGATGAACTTTCCTAACATCACAGACACAATTGACTTGTGATTAGTAGGGACCCAGTTTGCAGCTCCAACTTTGTGTAACATGGCATATTTCACACTGAGTTGGCTGGCCACCAGCTTCCCTTTAAGAGGCCACTTCCGGACTTGATGTGCAGTGATGACTTGACAGATTCTGTTGTCAGTCACTTCAAGCTCTGGGTGCACTTCATCTGCTCTTCCCAAATACAGATTGATTACTGAGGGGGAAAAAGTCACACACTTGCCACGCACATAGACCTTTCTAAATTCTCTGGACTTCCCATCTGCACACTCCTCTGACAGATTGACAATGAACTCCTTCACCAAGGTCTCATAGCACTTTGGGAGTTGAGTCATAGTTCTCATTAGCCCTGCCTCTTTAATCAGGTCCACAATCTCCTTACACTCCAAGGCATTCTGAGCCAGTTCCCTCTCCAAGGCCAATCTTTTGTGGTAGACATACTTCCACCTGTTCACACTAGAGGCAAAGTGGAAGGACACATTGTCAATGGGTACCTCTGGAACACTAGCAGCCAACTTGCTAGAGGTTGGCTTCTTCTTGGACAGGGATGTTGTGACATCACATGGAACATCCGAATCAGACTCCACCACAACCGCCTTGGTCTTCATTTTCTTGGGCACCTCTTTGCTCCAAGATTTAGCAGGTCCATGTCCTTTTCTTTTGCGTGCACTCTCTGTCACTGTTTGCTTGGGAGAGGTTGTCTCATCGACCTCCTTGGTTGGGGACCTCTGCACCACAGTCTTTTTCTCTCTCCTAGTCCTAACCCTCTTGGCTATGATAGGGATAACTGAGGCCAATAGTTCATTATCAGAGAACTCTTCCAGGTTAACTGTGTCAGCTCTAGGGTTGTCATCAACATCTTGAGTGACACTGACCTTCTCACCTCTCACCTTGTTTACAGGTTTATCATTCTTAGGACCCTCTTCAGGTAGTCCAGACACATTCTCTCTTAACACAACTGCGGTTTCTCGACATGCAACATCATCGGGTATGATAGTGTTCAAGGGAACGGAAACCCCAGGAACATTCTGATCACCGGACAGAATCTTAGTGACAATAGAAGCAATGGCATTATGCACATACCTCGATCCTTCCTTGGAAGGGTTGTCCAGAGCGATAGCTGAGGAGATTCTGGAGACCGTTTCTTTTGGTCTTCTTGCATGGGAAGACATTGCAGCGTTGACACCAACCTCCTCCCGGTTAGGGTTGCACGACTCCGTGCTGTGGGAATCGGACAAGGCAGTGTAGGAGGTGGTATCGGATTGGTGTGCCATGCTGAATATCTCAGAGGAGAGTTGAACCGTTTCTTTGGAAGAAGGTTTGCACGAATGAGAGTTGAAGCGACGGAATGTGAAACGCTTGATGCAAGAGTAAGGTCTATTAGTTTTTGACCACTCAGAGCACACTATTTGTTGTTTAATAATTTGACTTACTAAACAGTAGCTAAATAACTTCATTAGTTGCTATAAATTATCAGACGTACACATTCCCTCTTTGCCCTTACTATTGTCAAACTGAGTAACGTACAATGTCATGACATTCCGGGTGACATTGTACTCAGTCTGCATCAGGTTCCTCCATACTAGGGCTGACCACCTGCTACCAGACGCTAGGTATTTAGTTTCTGCAGACGAAAATAATACACACATCTGTTTATCCCTTGCTGTCATATCATTTGTATGATGATCAATAGGTGCCAATGACTCATAACTTTCAATCAGACATTTTCCACAGTCTGTCCTTTTATCTAAAGACAGATATGGGACTCCTCTCATAGTTCCCTTGGAAATGCTCTTCTTCATTCCTTTTACATGAAGTTGATCAAGTCTTCCATGTCCCAGCTTCCCTTCCTGATCTCCCTTGGCTAAGGGGCACTTGGGGAAGTAGAGTGAGTCTTTAGATTTCCATAGATAGCAGTCATCTTTGGATCTGTCTCCTCTCATCACTTCCTGATTACATCCATTCACCACCACACATCCTCCCTTAGTAAATTCCACCTTGCATCCTTGGTCACATAGCTGGCTTATGCTTATGAGGTTTACAGTCAGTCCTTTTACTAACAGTACATCACTCAGTTTTGGAGCTTCAGGACAGTCTAGCTTACCAACACCCTTGACTTCTCCTTTAGTTCCATCACCAAATGTCACAAACTTGGTGGTAGGAGGTTGTAGATTCACCACTAGGTTGCTCATCCCAGTCATATGCCTTGAGCAGCCACTATCAAGGTACCAGTCTTGTCTGATAGGTGCCTTTGGAGATGTGTGAGCAAGGTTAGCAACACATTGTTGATTCTCAGGAGAGGGATGAAGCTTAGATGCCTACTGCTTAGGATTGACCTGAGTTGTCTGCTTAGCCGCCCATGTTTGTTTCTTAATGGGGACATTATGCTTAGACACCTTCTTCTTAGGCCTACCTTGCGAGGTCTGGTTTGGGTAACCATGCAGCCTATAGCAGAAGGGTTTTATGTGACCGAATCTACCACAGTAATGACATCTCCATCTCTGAAATTTCTTCTTCTGATGTTTGCTCATTCTGGTTCTCTGATGTTGAGACATTGGATGTGACTTCTGCTTGAATTTCTGAACTCCAGCCTTAGACTTTTTGAGTTCAGGTGAAGAGTTCTTAGTGAATCCTAAACCAGATATGGTTTCTGACTTCTGTCCCACTTTTAGAATCTCTTCCAAGGTGTCAGATCCTTTACTCAACATTCTGATGGATTTGGTCATTTGGTCTAGCTTCAAAATTAGCAAGGAAATCTCACCATTCAGACCCTCTATGACTTTCAGCTGCTCCTGTTTCTCAGATTCTAGCTCTTTGATGAGTTTCTTCTGCTTTTCTCCTTGGATACATACTTCTGCACTTTTAACACATAGTTCTTTATATGAGGCAGCAAGTTCATCCAAGTTGAGCTCATCTCCGCTTGAGTCATCCTCTGAACCACAGACACTGGTCAGAGCTGTGACATGTTTAGCAAATTCTCCTTCAGATTCACTCTCAGTGTCTTCCTCTGACCAGGTGGCAGATAGCCCTTTCCTTTGCATCTTGAGAAAGGTAGGGCATTCAGCTTTAATATCACCATATCCTTCACATCCATGGCACTGGATTCCCTTGCCTTGGTTGAACTTTTCTTCAGAAGTTGATCTTTTCCTTATGTCAGACGGGATGTTCTTGACATTAGGTCTACCCTGTTGATCAACCTTCTTTATGAACTTGTTGAACTGTCTTCCAAGCATGGCTATGGCTTCAGAGATGCTTCCATTTCCTCCACTGTTTCCTTCTTCTGACTTCTCTTCAGTGTTAGATACAAATTTTATGCTTTTGTTCTTTCTGTCAGCATCCTCACATAAGCCCATTTCAAAGGTTTGGAGGGAACCAATGAGCTCATCTACCTTCATCTTGCAGATATCTTGAGCCTCTTCTATGGTTGTGACCTTCATAGCAAACCTCTTAGGCAAGGACCTGAGAATCTTTCTTACAAGTTTCTCTTCAGCCATTTTCTCACCTAATCCACCGGAGGTGTTTGCAATTTCAAGAATATTCATGTGAAAGTCATGAATAGTCTCATCCTCTTTCATCCTCAGATTTTCAAACTTGGTGGTCAGTATCTGAAGTTTGGACATCTTTACCTTGGAAGTACCTTCATGAGTTACCTTGAGGGTATCCCAAACTTCCTTAGCTAGCTCACAGTGGTGTACCAGCCTGAAGGTGTTCTTACTGATTCCATTGAACAATGCATTCAAGGCCTTAGAATTTCCAAGGGCTAATGCCTCTTGTTCCTTGTCCCACTCTTCTTCAGGAATTTGCACACTGACTCCATCTTCACCTGTCTTCGTTGGATGTTCCCATCCTTTGTTGATAGCTCTCCATACTTTGCTATCTAGAGACCTTAAGAAGGCTATCATACGAGGCTTCCAGTCATCATAGTTAGAGCCATCCAACATGGGTGGTCTATTTGAGTGTCCTATATCCTTGTCCATGGTACTAGAAAGTAACTTCCCTAGATCTCACCCAGAAATTAACAGGCAGGGTGCCTGCTCTGATGCCAATTGAAATTCTAGTTATCATACTTTCGATGTCACACAGGTTGTTATGACATCCAATTCTGCACAGACAAGAATTATGCAGAACTTAAGAGTAAGTGCAGTAAATAACGCAAGTAATTGTTTACCCAGTTCAGTCCAACATGACCTACATCTGGGGGCTACCAAGCCAGGGAGGAAATCCACTATCAATAGTATTAATTCAAAGCTAAACTCACCCGTTTACAACTCTTCACTTAATCCCTACCCAATGCAATTTCAATCTTACTCTAAGATCAGAGTTCCTACTCACTCCCCCTCAATCACCTCAGTGATTACTACCTTTAATCAATATTAAAGACACTTTTGAAGTCACACTTCAAACAACTCTTGATTGTGCTTAACAGCTTTAATCAAGATACACAGCACTCACGCTTAAAAGCTTTGAGCGACACAACACTTACAACTCAATGAACACCCTATGCCAATGCAATCATCTACGTGATAATGGCTTGGCTTACAAGATATGTCTAATACAAGACTCACAAAAATACAGCAGTGAAGTATGATGGACACACTAAATCTTCACGCCTTAAAATCCCCAGTTCTGAATGAAGGAACGACTTCCTTTTATATTGCAGTACTTGGGCCTTTGCACTTGTATTCTCCTGAATTTAAGGTCACGCGAGTTCCCCTAAATTCCACATCTAGGTTACTAACAAATAGGCTATTTATTAGGTTCATTAAATGTAGCTTGGTTGTTGTTTTCCTGGATTTTCTCTCAGCTGTTGAATCCCTGAAGAATAGCCTGAGAAAAAGCTGAAACAGAAAACTAAACAACCTACAATATAGCATATGCTGTCAGGAATGAATGTCACAACATTCAGCTTGACATCAAGGACCATATGCTAAGTCTGTTTTTTTTTCTGAAAATAGACTGTACATAATTTGCTGAACTGTATAGGACCTACCTGTCCATTCTACAGTAGCAGCTTACAACAATAAGTGTGAACGCATCCAATTTGACATTTACACATTTAGCCTTAAGTCAGTTCTGTTTTACTCTTGAAGAACAGACTAAGAAACATACTGAAGTGTAGCAGAACTCCACTCTGTTTATTGTTCAGTATATGCTGTCAATGATGAATGTCATAACATCCAGTTTGACATTCAGACAGTAGGCCTTATGCCAGGTCTGGTATTTCCTTGATAATGATCGCGACTTTATGAGTCGAATTTGGGGTACAAACTGCAAGTGCACAGTTCTATCGCGTAGTTTTAAAAGATATCGATCCCACAGGGACTTATGAATCGATATACCGTTTTCTAAGGTTACTTCGTAAAGCTAAGGCGGGTAATACTTTGATTGTTTGGGGAAAAGTTAAAACTAAAAATAGGATCTAAATTAAATATCAACTAAACGGATATCGGTATACAGTTCGTCGTAATTAGGGAATCAATTCTTCGTTGGTTTCTTGGTTTTAAAATAAATCTTTTCAGTTGACACTATTGATTAAAAGTCTTATCTCAAACTCTCGCTCTGTTGAATAAACTATGATTTTTTATTAACGTAGCTGTCACTTATTAGTTAAATCAAAAACCGCTTTTTGAAAACAATAGAATCCGTAGAAACTCTTTTTAAGAAAACACTAATCGTTTAAACACCCTTGTCTCAAACTCTCGCTCTGTTGACTTAGGTTATATAATTAAATTCAAATGCTTAACTCCCGTCCTCACATTCAACCTTTAAAAATACTTTTTGAAAAAGATTAGAATTTAATTAACTCTAAAAATTGCTCTCGCCCTGATCTAGAATTAATGTCCAATTTACAGTGTCCAGTCAAAAACTCAAACTCTCGTTCTATTGATTTTAACTTCTTTATGTCTTTTACTTTCGTACAAAAACCTTGTTATTAAACCTGTAAATTGAGACCGTGAAAAGAGTGATTTTAATTTTAAACTTAATTAAACCAACTTAGTTTTGATTCCTTCATTCTGCTTACTCTACATACCGATACCTAAATAAATTAGTCAGACATGCTAAACAGATCTAAATAATTATCATGCATAAACAAATTCATCTCAGGCAAATAACATAAATCAACAATAAAGCAGGGCATATATAAATTCAAACAATAATTATAGAACCTGAGTAATTAATAGCAGTCTTGAACATCCACCACAGACCGGTTGGATTTGTTCTTGAATTCTTCAATCAGACAGAAAATAAAAGTGAAGGAATAAAAATCTAGGGTCTAACGTAAGGTTAGATCTAGTGAAAGGTACACAATAGTTTCCGGTGTAGAAATTAATGTGCGAAAAATTAATTAATTGCTGGAAAAGAAAATAGAAATTGCCAAGGAAAAAAAAAATAAAGACTGTAAAAATAATGCTGTAAAATATGCTTGCACTGCTGGAAGAGAAAAAGCGCGAAAAAGAGAAACGGCGAAGAAGAGAGACGTAGGGTTTGCCAAAAAAAAAACTACTATTTATATTGGTCACTTGTTGTAACTGTTTCCAAAGGTCTTCCGTGTAAAGAGTCTTCACGTTGCAAATGGTCAAGCGTAACAATAGGCCTCCACGTCTTTGTTGCGCTTCTGAAGCCAAAAATATAGGGGAATGGTGTGACGTCCGTCACACCATGTGTTACGCTCGTAACACAGGTAGACATGGCGTGACGCTCGTCACAGCTTGTGTGACGCTCGTCACAGGCGCAGCGCCTGTGCTTTTGGGCTGAGCTTTGGCTTGGTGGAATTTGCTTCTTTTCATTTCTTTTTGCACCTTCTTTTCTTCCTTTTTCACTTGTGCTTCAAATAAGCTACCTGAGATAAATAGAAAGAAAATACCGAGTAATATCGAATAAAATGAAGCAAATTGAAGTAAATAATAATATAATTTAATTAAATCGAGTCCTAGAATGTGATATTATTTCATGTTATCAGATAATCAGACTGGAAATGAATACTGAGCTTTAACAGAACACCAACTGTTCTATTCCTCAGTATCTGCTGACAGGGATGAATGTCACCACATCCAATTTGACATTCAATAAATCCTGTATTAGCTAATCCTGCAGTAAACTACTCAAGTATGTCATGACATTAGTCAAGACATCAGAGTACCGTTAGATATTCTAACCTACAATGCAGTCACACCTTCACACCATGTCATGACATCAGTCAAGACATTAGAATCCAGCTAGTGTTTTACCATACAATGCATCCAATTAAACACCTACACATAGTTATATCTAGCAGTGGTGAGATAAGTGACGCCTCATCTCGTATAGGGGTAATGGACCTAGAGGTGTTGAATGTTGTTCTTTTGGAATCTATTCATTCCCTCGCAAATCTCATAGTGATTGGTGATAGTTTTAAGTATAAGAGGTTTCGTCGAAAGTGGTCGTAACTTATGGGTCCTCCGAGTGGTGAAAATGCAATGGGCTATAAAGGAAAGTATAGGGGGTGGATTTGGTTTTGTTGGAACAAAATTGTTCATATCCCTTGGATTTTGATGATAATAAAGTACTTAAAGAACAATTGAGTATACTAACATATGTTCAAGTTTGTAGGATCATAAGCTTAAAAGTCAACTCATAATTGACCCTACTCAAAGCATTTATTGACAAGCTTGTAGTTTCATATTCTGATGGATCATAATCTGACGACTCTAATAGTGGTGTTTCATCCTCTAGAGGATAGACTCTGAATATGGTGTTTCAGCTTCTGAAGGTTCAGACTCTGATTATGGTATCTTTGCCTCTGGTGACAGCTCAGACTATGGAGACTTCAGCTTGAGGTTCTCAAATTCCGGTTCATACTCTGTCCATGTAGCATACCTATCTTGTCAATATAATACTTATGGAAAAATTCAACTAGAGTCTCTTAGTGCAAGTCTCAAGGAAAGCTTATGTGACTTGTCTAGTTTGCCCACATGTCCGGTTTATACCTAGTATGATAAAGATGCAGTGGACTATGTTATTACACTTCGATTGAAGATCTTAACAGGATTCATCTTCCAATGTCTCTCTCTTAGAGATGTTGCATTTCAAAGATCACATGTGCAAACAACTTTATAACGACTCTTTTTCTGCCTCTATAAAAGGGAGCTAAAGATTTGAAGGAAGGTTAACAACTCACAAACAACTATCAGACAACCTAACAGAATATATTGAGTACAAACTTTGAGCTAAAGTTTTATCTATTTATTGCACAAGCTCTTAAGATTTCTTATCTTTGTATATATTATAAATCTTAAGTGTTAAGAAACAGTGTGGTTGTTGTAACACTTCTATACTTCTGATTGTACATCAAAGTATAGTTGTAATCACTTCTACTAAACTGTTTACTTAAAGTAGAGTGAACTCTCTTGTCACTGTATCAAAAGAGTACTCTTGTTTCAAGACTGGATAACTCTTGTTTCGAGTATTTCTTGTAATTTTTTTGCTTAAGACTTATAAGTTCAAATTCTTAGATAAATTTGATGTATTCTTTCTTAGCCTCTGATTGTAAAACCAAAGCAGTTTCGGTGGTTAATTGGATGTATCAAATGAATCGAATGAAAAAGAAATATCAAGTTAAGAGTGTAAGACCCTAATTTTGTCCCTGAGATCCCTCATACTATCTCATCATATACATTGGCTTTGGGATCACACTTTGGCGTCCTCCTTACCCCTCATTCATTGGGTTTGCATTGGGAGAGATCATCAAGCACATTTGATTGTATCTTTATCTTTCTTTGTTTACTAACCAAAACACCAAAAATATGTTAATGTATAGTTTTGTTCCTTTTGTAGGTAGTGTGTGAAGGAGAATAGCGATCCAAAACGCAACGGAATTTAAAATTTCTCCTTTAGTGATCCTTACGAATGGGCATGATCAGTGATAGAATAGTTACCTCTTGTGGGGATTGAAATCTTTTATGCAGGTCTAAGGAGTGATCGTGAACGTTGAATAGTGACAACGCATCTACTCAGTCCACACGAACGAATTCCTTCAATCTCATTGCTAGTTGCTACGAATGAAGGCTTTGAGTGTGTGTGTGTGTGTGTGTGTATGTGTGTGTGTGTGTGTGTGTATGTGTGTGTGTGCATGTGTGTGTGCGTGTGTATGTGTGTGTGTGTGTGTGTGTGTGTGTGTGTGTGTGAGAGAGAGAGAGAGAGAGAGAGAGAGAGAGAGAAAACGAAATTTCATATGAACAAATGCTTCTGCACAAGGGTTCTATTTATAGAACCACTTGTGTGGGCTGTAAGCTAAAAATCCCACTTAAGTGTATGTGGATCATATCTTATTGTAAGAACAAAAATTGTTCTACATCAGATTCCATGATTTTGATGATAACAAAGGATGAAACCAAAAATGGCACCCTAACGAAAAGTTTCTAAGTGTGCAGGGTTCTAAGGAAAGAAGGAAGAATTGATCAGATACATAATCATATCAGATACAAATTATCAGAAGACCAGAAGCATCTGAAGAAGAAACACGTTCAAGAATATCTAACTCTGAGCAAAACAGCAAAATATCAGAAGCATCTGAACAAGAAATACGCTCTAGAAGTTCTGACTCTGAACAACGGTATGTCTAACTCCAGAAACTCTCAGCGCTATCTGAAGAAATCATCAGAACTCAAAAGAGATCAACATAAGAAGCTAGATAGCAGATTCCAAGATCTCCAGAAACATGAAGACTCTGATTATGGAATTGCTAAATAAGGAAGAGTAACGTTAACTTCAAATAAAGTTATGGAAATGGATTTCCTAATACAGGAAGAGACGTTAACTCCAAAAATACAAATGATAAGGAACTACTTGTGGTAAGTAGTCATTCAAGAAGAGAAAGTTGCTTTGACAACAAGCAACATAAGATATGGCACTATTTATTATTCAAGAGTTATTATCTGCCATGATTTCTCAACGGATCCTTCTCTTCTATATAAAGGACTGCAAATCAACATTCAGTGCACAATAATACAACAAGATTTTACTGAAATATCAACACACAAAAATACTGTTTATTCTCTCAATCTTCACGAAGCTTTTGCTTAGTACGTGAAATACTTTGTTCTTTTTGTTGTAATATTTGCTTATCTTAGAAGCACTCTAGATTACATAAGCTTTCATCTATTGTTCTATTTTCCTCAAGTGACTCTGTGTAGTCTGTAGACTTGAGAGGACTAAGAGATCTTTCTCTTAGACGTTGTTTGTAAACAATCTTTCAAGATTAGTGGATTAAGTCCTTGTTGAAGGCGAAATCACCTTGGCCGGGTGGACTGGAGTAGCTTTGTGTTATAAGCGAACCAGTATAAAATCCTTGTGTGATTTTCATTTTGAAAAAGCGCTTATTTTTCCAAAACAATTCAAACCCCCCTTTCTTGTTTTTCTCACCTTCAATTGGTATCAGAGCTCCGGCTCTGTTATTGATTTTCTAATCAAACACTTAACAATGTAGAGAGATCCAGAACGAGAAAAACTATGGCCCACACAAATGAAAAGGATAGTTACAATGCTAAGCCTCCTGTCTTTGATGGAGAGAAATTCGATTACTGGAAAGATAGAATCGAAAGTTTCTTTCTAGGCTATGATGCTGATCTCTGGGACATTGTCACAGATGGATACAAACCTCCTGTCGCGGAGGATGGAGCTGAAGTTCCCAGAAGTAAGATGTCAGATGATCAGAAGTGAGTTTTCAAGAATCATCACAAGGCCAGAACCATACTCCTCAATGCTATATCTTATAACGAGTATGAAAAGATCACCAACAGAGAAACAGCCAAAGACATACTTGACTCTCTAAGGATGACTCATGAAGGAAACTCTCAGGTCAAAGAGACAAAGGCTCTGGCGCTTATCCAGAAATATGAAGCTTTTAAAATGGAAGATGATGAAGCCATAGAGGCAATGTTCTCTAGATTCCAAACTCTGATTGCAGGTCTCAAAGTTCTAGACAAAGGATACACAACTGCAGACCACGTCAAAAAGATAGTCAGAAGTCTGCCAAAGAAATGGAGACCCATGGTTACTGCTCTGAAGTTGTCAAAGGATCTGAACAATATCAGTCTTGAAGAACTTGTTAGCTCCCTCAGAAGTCATGAGATAGAACTAGAGGAAGATGAGCCTCAGAAGAAGAACAAGTCCATAACATTAAAGTCCAGATATGAAAGACGCAAACCTGACATAACCAAAGCTCTCCAGGCAGAAACTGAAGATACTGATGACTCTGAACTAGAAGATTCTGATGATGAAGAAGAATTGTCCCTCCTAACCAGAAGAGTTAAACAACTCTGGAAAAAGAGGAACAACAACTTCAGAAGACCAAGACCCAAAGGGGATCGATCAAAATCAACCTCAAAAGGTAAAACTAACAAAGATATTACTTGCTATGAATGTAAAGAAACAAGTCACTACAGGAATGAATGCCCCAAGCTAAAGAAAGACAATTCTAGAAAAGAAAGTTTCAAGAAAAATACCTTCAGGACAAAGAAAGGATTAATGGCTACCTGGGATGATAGTGAATCTGAGTCATCAGAATCTGACTCTGATGAAAAGGCCAACGTGGCACTTATGGCTACCACATCCAGGAGCAGCTCAGATGAAGAATCTGAAGAGGTATTTTCTGAACTCTCTCGATCTGATCTAGAATCATGCTTGTCAGAAACTCTTAGCTCATATCAGAAATTAAAACAAAAGCTTAAAAACATAAAAGGCTGTTTTAAAGCAAAATTTGAAGAATGTGGCACGCTTGAGATGATAATTCTAGCACGAGAAGATACAATCAGATCTTTAACATTAGAAAGAGATGGAGCAAAAAGAAAAAGCTTAGAGTTAGAAGAAGCGTTGTCTCAAGCACCACAAACTTCAAATAAAATAATTTTTGAATACGAAGAAGCCTTTCAAGAATTTCTGAAAAATGGAATAGGTAGGAGTATTATGGCATCCATGATTTATGGAGTCAGTCAGAACAATAAAAAGGGAATTGGGTATGATCCTAAGGAAGTTAAAACTTCTTCTAGTGACCAACTTAAATCTCCATTTTCATATCACTATACACACACACAAGAACAAAAATTTGAAAATGCTAGAAAACCCAAAGTTATAAGAAACTCTGGGAAGACTAATCAAAAAGGACCCAAGAGATTCTGGGTACCGAAGGATAAGATTGTCTATGTTGCAGATATCCTATGCAGCAAAGTTCAGACACCAGTCATGGTACCTGGACTCTGGATGCTCGCGACACATGACGGGAAGAAAGTCTATGTTCCAAAGTCTGGAACTTAAAGACGCTGGATTTGTAGGCTTTGGAGGAGATCAGAAAGGAAGGATCAGAGGCTCCGGAACTATTGGTAATGGTACTCTTCCCTCTATATCTGATGTTCTTCACGTAGAAGGATTAATGCATAACTTGTTATCCATAAGTCAATTAAGTGATAACGGTTATGATGTAATCTTTAATCAAAAAACATGTAAAGCCATTAATCAAAACAATGGCTCTGTCCTTTTCACAGGCAAGAGGAAAAACAACATTTATAAAATTAATCTTTCTGATTTAAAAGAACAAAATGTTAAATGTCTGATGTCTGTTCATAAAGAGCAATGGGTATGGCATAGACGCTTGGGCCACATTAGCACGAGGAAACTTTCTCAGCTAAACAAACTTGAGTTAGTCAGAGGCCTACCTAAACTGAAGTTTTCTTCAGATGCTCTGTGTGAAGCATGTCAGAAAGGAAAATTTTCTAAAACATCTTTTAAAAAGAAAAATGTTGTTTCTACCTCTAAGCCTCTGGAACTTCTCCACATTGACTTATTTGGTCCTGTGAAAACAACATCAGTCAATGGAAAGAAGTATGGACTAGTCATTATTGATGATTACAGTCGCTGGACATGGGTGAAATTCCTAAAGCACAAGAGTGAGTCTCACTCTGTATTCACTAGTTTCTGCTCCAAAGTGCAAAAAGAATTTGACTCTAAAATTATTAGAGTTAGAAGTGATCATGGTGGGGAATTTGAAAACAAAGATTTTGAAGAATTATTTGACTCTAATGGAATATCCCATGATTTCTCCTGCCCTAGAACTCCACAACAAAATGGAGTTGTAGAGAGGAAGAATAGGACACTCCAAGAGATGGCCAGAACCATGATCAATGAATCTAATGTGGCAAAGCACTTTTGGGCAGAAGCTGTAAATACAGCATGTTACATTCAGAATAGAATCTCTATAAGACCTATTCTGGAAAAGACTCGCTATGAATTGTGTAAAGGAAGAAAACCAAACATTTCATATTTTCATCCTTTTGGATGTTCTTGCTTTATCTTAAACACTAAAGAACATTTGAACAAGTTCGATTCCAAAGCACAGAAAGGTATTATGTTAGGATACTCAGAACGCTCTAAAGGCTACAGAGTATACAACACAGAAACCAAAATTGTGGAAGAATCAATTCATGTCAGATTTGATGATAAGCTTGACCCTGAAAAGTCAAAGCTAGTTGAAGATTTTGCAGATCTAGAAATCACCCTTGCAGGTT
This sequence comes from Lathyrus oleraceus, assembly GCF_024323335.1. Lineage (NCBI taxonomy): Eukaryota > Viridiplantae > Streptophyta > Magnoliopsida > Fabales > Fabaceae > Lathyrus > Lathyrus oleraceus. The sequence goes on along the minus strand of NC_066585.1, from coordinate 362,346,378 downwards.
CTGATAAAGCTCCAGAAGCAACTGTCACTCAGAACTCTGAAGAAATTAAATCCCCAGAAATCCCAAAGAAAGTTAAAAGTCGTATCAACGTATCTGAAGATTTGATTCTGGGAAACAAGGACGAACCTGTTAGAACCAGATCTACCTTCAGGACCTCTGAAGATACTCCTCTGGGACTAGTGTCTCTGATTGAGCCTACGTCCTGTGATGAAGCACTTCAAGATAACGACTGGGTTTCAGCCATGCAAGAAGAATTAGATCAATTCACAAAGAATGATGTCTGGGATCGTGTTCCAAAGCCCAGAGGCACTCACGTTATTGGAACCAGATGGGTATTCAGAAACAAGTTGAATGAGAAAGGAGAAGTCGTCAGAAACAAAGCTCGACTGGTAGCTCAAGGTTATAGTCAACAAGAAGGTATTGATTATAATGAAACTTTTGCTCCAGTCGCAAGGTTAGAATCTATTCGTCTTCTTGTATCTTTTGCTATTAACCATTCTATTAAATTATATCAAATGGATGTCAAGAGTGCATTCCTTAATGGTTATATATCAGAAGAAGTGTATGTCAACCAACCTCCAGGTTTTGAAAATCCAAATTTTCCAGAACATGTTGTTAAACTTAAAAAATCGTTATATGGACTTAAACAAGCTCCCAGAGCTTGGTATGAACGTTTAAGCAATTTTCTTCTGGAACATAATTTTATCAGAGGGAAAGTTGACTCCACACTTTTCTGTAAGAACCTTAACAATGATCTCATGATATGCCAGATATACGTTGATGATATTATTTTTGGTTCAGTTAACGCCTCTGTTTGTCAAGAATTCTCTAAGTTAATGCAGGCAGAATTTGAAATGAGCTTAATGCAAGAACTAAAGTTCTTTCTGGGAATTCAAATTAACCAAACTTCAGAAGTTACATATGTTCATCAAAGCAAATATATTAAAGATGATCTGAAGAAATTTGACATGGCTGACTGTAACTCTGCAAAAACTCCAATGCATCCAACATGCATTCTTGAAAAGGAAGAAGTAAGCACAAAGGTTTGTCAGAAGCTCTATCGAGGTATGATAGGCTCTCTTCTCTATCTGACTGCTACTCGTCCTGATATTCTCTTTAGTGTCTGTCTCTGTGCCAGATTCCAATCAGATCCTAGAGAATCTCATTTAACAGCAGTTAAGAGAATTCTTAAGTATCTGAAAGGAACTCCTAACCTGGGCCTGATGTATAAGAAAACATCAGAGTATAGACTTTCGGGTTACTGTGATGCAGATTATGCAGGAGATAGACTAGAACGAAAAAGCACATCTGGAAATTGCCAGCTTCTGGGAAACAATCTGATATCCTGGGCTAGCAAAAGACAGTCAACTATCGCTCTATCAACTGCAGAAGCAGAATATATCTCAGCATCACTGTGCACAACTCAGATACTCTGGATGAAGCATCAGTTAGAAGATCTGCAAATCTTTGAGAGTAACATTCCTATCTTCTATGATAATACTGCTGCCATTTGTCTAAGTAAGAATCCCATTCTACATTCCAGAGCTAAACACATTGAAATAAAACATCATTTTATCAGAGACTATGTTCAGAAAGGGATAGTAACATTGAAGTTCATTGATACAAATCATCAATGGGCAGATATCTTTACTAAGCCTCTAGCTGAAGATAGATTTCTTTTTATCTTAGAAAATCTGAACATTCAAAATTGCCCTGAATGAAGTGTGGCTCTGAAGATGTAAAATGAGACTCTGACATAAACAAATGTGTTTCTGCCTCTGACTCTGATACTTCTACCAGTTAAGAAGATATCTGAGTTAGAAATCTCCAGGAACCAACCCTTTGGTATTCCTGAAGATCAGATACATCAACACGTGGAGCACTTAGCGTCTAACCCTAGAACTTCTAGACAGTTGTCCAGAAGAAAATCAAAGGGAAACGTTAGAGATCTCCTCGAGCAGTGTGCATACTGTTGGGATTAGACATTCATTAATGAGCCTTAATCATTTTCCCCCAAGCGTGCTAACTTGTGCTTTGTGCTAACGCTGAATAGTGTGTCGTTTTGCATGTGTTTTTTATTTAGGGTATTTAAACACTTTTCTCACATTTCACACACTTATCACTCTCACTCACTCTCAAAACCCTCTCTGAAGCATTTCTACAATCTCTTCATCTTCACCTTCATCTTCATCAACTATGGATGCTCAACAACAACAAGTTTTCAACTTTTCTCAGCAAATGGAATCCAACACCACTGCCCAAAGTTCAAGCATTCCAACTCCAACTGTTACAGGCGTTTCCATTACTCCAGTGTACAAGGAACCCCATATTCTTGATCGTCAACCTCACATTAACCTAGCAACTCCCTTTGAGGGCTTGGATGTGTTATGTGAAACACTGGTGGACTTCGACAACATGAGAAGAAATGGAGTAGATCTTACTGAAGAACTCCGTATACAAGGGTGGGAAAACTACTTCCAAAGGCTTTATGGCCCTATTTACCCAAATCTCATCAAAGAATTCTGGAGATTTGCTGATGCTGATGACCACTTCATCGTCTCCTTCGTTTTGGGGGTAAAGATAGTAATTACTGAAAAGTCAATTGCTTCTTTACTAAACATGGAGAAAACTGGAGGAAAAAGGATTTACAACATCAACCCTAGGTCAAAACGCATTGCTGAAGTAATCAATCCAACCATCTTCAAACATAACACTGAAGGAAATCCTTCAAAGAACAAAGAGCTTCATCAGAACCTCAGAGTATGGCTCAAAATCATTCTGGGAACCATTCATCATCGCCCAACATCAAACTCCTCTGACTACATCAATGCAGATCAGAAGTGCATTCTTTATTGCATTCACAAGGGTGTGAAGCTCTGCCTTCCTGCACTTCTCTTCAGATATCTCAGAGACTCTGTAAGGGAGACAAGAAACAACATGAAGCCCAGATCCTACATTCCTCTGGGAAGGCTTATATCTGATGTTTTCATTGAGAATGGATTGGTAGATCATCTGGAGAAGAACAGGCTGATGGATGATCTGGCTATAGATACTGGAAAGCCTCTGAACGCCAGAAATCTCAAGAGTATGGGAATTCTAAAGAAGATTCAAGTCAGACCCACTATGGATACCTCCTGGGATGCCTTGAAAGATCAGAGGAAGCTGCCCCATGGTCTTTCAAGGTTCTTCAAGAATGAATCTGTAGATGCAATCCTCCTCTACATGCAGCGTCTGAAGGATGAAGGAGTTGATATCTCTGACTTCAGATTGGACGATTGTCTGGAATCAGAAGAAGACTTTGTCAAATTCAAAAGAGGTCCCCCTAAGAATAAATCTTCAAAGGCAAAAAGAGCAAGGATAGGAGAAACCTCTGAAGTAAGATCTCCAGCGCCTCTGCAAGAAACTACTGGTATGTCTGCTCCCTCTATTCCCTCTGAACAACTTATGGCTTCTTCTAATCCTCTCTCAACACCACCTATATATACAACCTCTGACACCCCACCTTCTATAACCAGAACCTCACAACCTCCACCAAATGTTAATCCTTCTCACACTACCACTTCCTCTTCATCATCTTCAGCCCCAGAATCACCCCCATACCTTGAAATCTCCTCTGACCAAGAATACTCTGACCCTGACTCCCCAACCTTAGCCCAAATTCAGGCTCAAAACCTTGCTTCACAACAACCAACACAAACACAATCTGAAGCAACCTCACCTCCACCAGAACAAACAACCAACATTACTTCTGAAGACCAACCTTCTGAAACTCAACCCTCTGACCTCCACACCTCTGATATCACCCCTCCAAACAACTCCGCTGAACCTGAACCTGAAGCTGAAACTGAACCTCTACCATTAGACTTAAACCCTCTTTACGCTTCACCCCAAAGATCTGAACCTCAAACTGAAGCAGAACCTGAACCTCTAACACTCAACCTCAGCCCTTCAACCTCTCCACCTCATACCTATGAACCTGACCTTTCTATACCTACCCTTGAGGAAGCCATAATGCTGTTCGCAGGGGCTTCAGTACAAAAGGTCAAGTCTCTGACCATTAACTCTGAAGTCAGTGATGATCCTGACTCTGTAAGGACACACTGGAACAGAGTCATTGGCTGGATGACCTCTGAGGCTTTTAAACTGAAGCACATCTCTGAACAAGTCAGAAACGACTTCATCAGAGATGCTGAGGCAAGACTCCAGGAAAGACTTGCAAGAGAAGCTGAAGCTAGAAGGCTAGAGGAAGAGAGATTGGCAAAGGAAGCTGAAGAAGAAGCTAGAAGGCTGGAGGAAGAGAGAGCAAGGGAAGCTGAAATTCTAAGGGTAAAGGAAGCTGAAGCTAAAGCTCTGGCTGATGCTGCTGCTGCTACCGAAGCTGAAGCACAAGCTGCTGCTGAAGCTGAAGCAATGGCCGCTGCTGAAGCACAGCAGGCTCTGACTCAGGGGGAGTCCTCATCTGTTGTTCCTATGGTTCTCCAGACGCTGGAAGAACTTAAGAAAGATCAGAAGGAACTCCGTGCCAGAATGGATAAACAAGACTCTGTCAACGACAACATTCAGAACATGCTGGCTCTATTGCTTCAGAGAATGCCTCCGCCTCCCAACCCTTAGGCACTTAGGATTTTGTTGCTTTGCTTTCTTTGTTTCTGATGTTTACTTGTTCCTTTTGCCTCTGTTGCCTTTTATCTGAATACAATGTTTTTCTCTTCAATTATTTATTTTTGCTATGTCTTTTTGATTCTGACAAAAAGGGGGAGAAGTCATTAATAGCTCTGATGAAAATAATGTCTAAATACCTTAAGCACTCTACAACATATTTTTCTTAAAAATTAATTTATCTAACTCTAGACTTAAGAAATTGCAGAAGGTATCAAGAAACCTCATTGCTTGGAAGCTCTGGTAAGAACTTCTGAACTCCCTAGCCTATCTCAGGGGGAGCTCTTGTCTATCTGATCTGATATTGTTTATGTTTCATCTGCTAATTAAGTTTGTTTTGTCATCATCAAAAAGGGGGAGATTGTAAGAACAAAAATTGTTCTACATCAGATTCCATGATTTTGATGATAACAAAGGATGAAACCAAAAATGGCACCCTAACGAAAAGTTTCTAAGTGTGCAGGGTTCTAAGGAAAGAAGGAAGAATTGATCAGATACATAATCATATCAGATACAAATTATCAGAAGACCAGAAGCATCTGAAGAAGAAACACGTTCAAGAATATCTAACTCTGAGCAAAACAGCAAAATATCAGAAGCATCTGAACAAGAAATACGCTCTAGAAGTTCTGACTCTGAACAACGGTATGTCTAACTCCAGAAACTCTCAGCGCTATCTGAAGAAATCATCAGAACTCAAAAGAGATCAACATAAGAAGCTAGATAGCAGATTCCAAGATCTCCAGAAACATGAAGACTCTGATTATGGAATTGCTAAATAAGGAAGAGTAACGTTAACTTCAAATAAAGTTATGGAAATGGATTTCCTAATACAGGAAGAGACGTTAACTCCAAAAATACAAATGATAAGGAACTACTTGTGGTAAGTAGTCATTCAAGAAGAGAAAGTTGCTTTGACAACAAGCAACATAAGATATGGCACTATTTATTATTCAAGAGTTATTATCTGCCATGATTTCTCAACGGATCCTTCTCTTCTATATAAAGGACTGCAAATCAACATTCAGTGCACAATAATACAACAAGATTTTACTGAAATATCAACACACAAAAATACTGTTTATTCTCTCAATCTTCACGAAGCTTTTGCTTAGTACGTGAAATACTTTGTTCTTTTTGTTGTAATATTTGCTTATCTTAGAAGCACTCTAGATTACATAAGCTTTCATCTATTGTTCTATTTTCCTCAAGTGACTCTGTGTAGTCTGTAGACTTGAGAGGACTAAGAGATCTTTCTCTTAGACGTTGTTTGTAAACAATCTTTCAAGATTAGTGGATTAAGTCCTTGTTGAAGGCGAAATCACCTTGGCCGGGTGGACTGGAGTAGCTTTGTGTTATAAGCGAACCAGTATAAAATCCTTGTGTGATTTTCATTTTGAAAAAGCGCTTATTTTTCCAAAACAATTCAAACCCCCCCTTTCTTGTTTTTCTCACCTTCACTTATGATATACCAAAATCACTTAAGCACGTGGTACCTTACCATATTTCGTATTCTACTTAAGTGCATTGTACCTTACGATGTTCTACAATTCACTTAAGTGCACTGTATCTTACGGTGTTCCTTATTTACTCTATCTCTCATCAATCCATCCTTTTGTGTGTGGCCATGTAGGTTCTCGCGACATTGGTAATTATGTTAAATCACGTATTTAACATGATAAACAGTGAGAGGTATCTAGCAACACATCACTGCTATCCAAGACACGAAAATGTCATGTGATCTGACAAATCCTTTTGTGATAATACTTATGTGTACAATTACCCTTTTCCCCTTATGTTTATATTGAACACAAGGAATAGATTGTGTCATCCTTGTCCAGTTCAATATTGGGCCCTTAGACATTTAGCATGTTACGCAGGATGGGCAAATTCCATCTAGGTCACTCATGTCCCTCAGTATGCTTCGTGAAGTACCTATCAACTGTCTTTATGGTCATCCAGTTACGGACAATGTTTGATCAGTAATAAGGCACTCGACTCTACATCTAGGATCCATAATGGTTTCAGGTCGAAGGGTGGTATACACCACTATCACCATGAGAATAACATATGACACTTTGCATAATATTCTATATAGTATTCTCATAGAGGGTTAATCCAGTATAAATATTACTTTGAATATTCATACATATGTTTAAGACTTGATAACTCCTTATCCATGATCCATGAGATATGATCATCGGTCTATATACATAATAGTCATAATGCTTTAATATTATCCCACTTTACAATAAAGCTCGACTACAGATACTTTAAGAATAGTGTCCTTATGTTTAATGGGATCTCATGATTAAGTCACACTTGATACATTAAACGGACTAGTTATTCTAGAGACTTTATTAAACAAACATAATAAAGAAAAAACCTTTTATTATTAATAAATAATTCGATACAAGTACCAAAAGTATTGGCCTCTAGGGCTTACACCAATAATCTCCCACTAGCACTAGAGTCAATCGGGCATACCCCTAATGCCCATAGATCTAGTATGGCCATCATGTTGGTGTAAGCCCTAGAGGCCAATACTTTTGGTACTTGTATCGAATTATTTATTAATTAATAAAAGGCTTTTTCTTTATTATGTTTGATTAATAAAGTCCCTAGAATAGCTAGTCCGTTTAACGTATCAAGTATGACTTAATCATGAGATCACATTAAACATAAGGACACTATTCTTAAAGTATCCGTAGTCGAGCTTTATCGTTAAGTGGGATAACATTAAAGCATTAAGACTATTATGTTTGTAGACTGATGATCACATCTCATGGATCATGGATAAAGAGTTATCAAGTCTTAAACATAGGTATGAATATTAAGAGTAATATTTATACCAGATTGACCCGCTATGAGAATACTATATAGAAAGTTATGCAAAGTGTCATAAGTTATTCTCATGGTGATAATGGTGTATACCACTCTTCGACCTGAAACCACTATGGATCCTAGATGTAGAGTCGAGTGCTTTATTGTTGATCCAACATTGTCCGTAACTGGATAACCATAAAGACAGTTGATGGGTACTCCACAAAGCATGCTGAGGGACATGAGTGACCTAGATGGAATTTGCCCATCCTGCGTAACAGGATAAATATCTATGGGCCCAATATTGAACTGGACAAGGATGACACTGTCTATACCTTGTGTTCAATATAGACATAAGGGCAAAGAGGTAATTATACACATATTTATTATCACAGAAGGACTTGTCTGATCACATGACATTTTCGTGACTTGGGTAGAAGTGATGTGTTGCTAGATACCGCTCACTATTTATTATGTTAAATGCGTGATTTAATATAATTGCCAATGTCGCGAAAACCTACAAGGTCACACACAAAGGACGGATTGATGAGAGATAGAGTAACTAAGGAACATCGTAAGGTACATTGCACTTAAGTGGAATACGAAATATGGTAAGGTACCACACGCTTAAGTGATTTTGGGCATATTATAAGATATGGGCCAAAATACACTTAAGTGGGCTTTTTAGCTTGAAGCCCACACATGTGGTTCTATAAATAGAACCCTAGGGTAGAAGCATTGTCACTCAAGTGAAGACTTGGAATTTCGTTTCCCTCTCTCTCTCACTCAAAGCCTTCATTCGTACCAGCTAGCATTGAGATTGAAGGAACCCGTTCGTGTGGACTGAGTAAAGACGTTGTCATCGTTCAACGTTCGTGATCGCTCCGTGGATTTGTATCCAAGGTTTTGATCGTTACAAGAGATTTGCACCAAAGGTTTGAATCGCCACAAGAGGTAACAATTCTATCACTGATCATGCCCATTCGTAAGGATCACTAAATGGAGAAATTTTCAAATTCCGTTGCGCCTTGGATGGCAATTCTCCTTCAGTGGTATCAGAGCGACTTACGAAACCATGAATCCGATAACTGTTTTTGTTCTGTATTAATATGATTAAAGATAGAATGGATCAAAGATTAAATTGAGATCGATCAAGTTATATATATATATATGATATATGTAATCCTGATGCAAAATACATTATATATGATATAGTGTTCTCGTTTCATTCATTCAAACACTCAATGGTTGTTTTCCTTTGAGCGATCAATGGTCGTTTGCTTCTTGATCCGACATTAGTATGGTGAAGCAATGACGTGTTGATCAATCATACTGAATCAACAATCGAGATGTGTTTGACGGTCTGAAATTGGTGCATCAGGGTTAGTGACGGCACAAGGGTTGTGTTGTCAGAGAGTTATGCGATTGGGGTTATGACTGCACAAGAGTTGTGCTTTCTAAACACTTTTTGGAACAGTGTTAACCGGTTAACGCATATGGTTAACCGGTTAACGCAATACGAAATAAAATTTTTAAGTTTTTCAAACAGTGTTAACCGGTTAACGCATTTGGTTAACCGGTTAACGCAAGACGGAAAACAGTTTTCCAAGAGATTTTCAAACAGTGTTAACCGGTTAACGCATTTGGTTAACCGGTTAACGCAAGGCAGAAAACAATTTTTGAACAGATTTCAAACAGTGTTAACTGGTTAACGCATATGGTTAACCGGTTAACGCAAGGCAAAATTCACCCGTTCGACTAATTCAGTGCTTTAAAGTATCAAGTGTTGATGCAAAAAACGACGTTGATTTTAAATGAATTGTTCATTAAAAATTTCGGCCAGGGGCGCTGCCCCTTCAACCCCGCAAGGGGCGCTGCCCCCTTGACCCCCGTCCGCTGAACGGGCAGCGGACCCCCGGCTAACTATGCGTAGTGTGATCGGTCGTCGAAATTTAATTTGGTTTTCATTAATTAAAAGAATTAAAATTGATAATAATAATAATGTGTTTATTATTGTCTTGTGGTGATCGGTTATGGCCTTGGTTTTCCTTTATTTTGTTTTGGTTTTTAAAATACGACCTGCGTGTCGTGCCTCTCTTTTAATCTCTCAATGTAACTTCTTTTCTCATCTCACTCCCTCGTATGTAAAACGAGTTTCTTTTATGTAATGTAATGATATGAAGAAAGCAAAGAAGTCAGTGCCAAAGGAGGACAACCTTGAAGATCTTGCTTGGAGAAGCTTAAATCGTTGTTAGGTTAGCTTAGGTTCTCTCATTGGCTTGGAAGAACAATTGCGCTAGGGCCCATAACTGTTTCATTATGTATGTATGTATGTATGTTGATGCATGTGAGAGGCGATTTATATGATAAATAAGCCGGTGAGATCAGAAAAATTGCAATTCCCTCAAATTAAATATTAAGTTTATGCTTTCCAAGTTTTAACACTCATCAAGACTAGTATCGGATAATGTAGGTTTCGCCTACGCGAGGTGCATGTTCTATATTAGTAAGGTGCGATGGGATAATTGTAATATCCAACTGTTAAAACAATGGGTCAAACTTAACTAAACAAATTATAATAATATTATATATGTTTGCTTTCCAAGTTTTAACACTCATCAAGACTAGTATCGAACAATGTAGGTTTCGCCTATGCGAGGTGCATTTTCTATATTGGTAAGGTGCGATGGGATAATTGTAATATCCAACTACTAAAACGATGGGTCAAACTTAATTATAATAATATTATATATGTTTAGAAGCAAGAGTTGGGAATGATCCATATGATGGATTGGAATAAGGAGTTATTCACCCAACTGAAATTTTCGAGAGTTGTATGAGATACAATTGGAAGGAGTTCCTACCTAAATAACCTAGTTTTGTGTAATCCGCCTACGCGGACTTAGAACGAAGTGAAATATGGATCTCGACCCATTAGAAAATCTTCCAACGGGATTTTCCGAATCAAATGATGAGGGTCATTTGTTTTGAGTAAAATAGTGGGAGCATATTTGATTAAAGGCCTAATTAAATATGTCAATGATACTTATATTTTCATTAATTCTTATGTAGATTACCATGACAGCAAACACCTCTAACAACATTTTGCGATCAATCCTTGATAAGGAAAAATTGTCTGGGATAAATTTTCTGGATTGGCACCGAAACCTGAGGATTGTCCTCAAACATGATAAAAAGCTGTATGTCTTGGAGACACCTGTTCCTGAAGAGGAACCTCCTAGTTCTGCACCTAAGGCAGAAAGAGATGCTTATAAGAAGCATGTCGATGATGCCAATGAAACTTCTTGTCTCATGCTAGCTACCATGAACTCGGAATTGCAAAAGCAACATGAGAACATGTCAGCGTTCGATATGATCGAACACCTGAAGATGCTCTATCAAGAGCAAGCAAGGCATGAGAGGTTTGAAGTTTCAAAAGCCCTTTTTCAAGGCAAGTTAGTTGAGGGAGCCCCTGTAGGTCCCCATGTGCTCAAGATGATTGGGTATGTGGAAAACCTTGAGAGATTGGGTTTTCCCCTCGAAAAGGAACTTGCGACTGACTTGATCTTGCAATCGTTGCCAGATAGATTCAGTCAATTTGTCCTAAATTTCAATATGAATGAAATGGACAAATCTCTTCCTGAACTACTCGCCATGTTAAGAACTGCCGAGCAGAATCTGAAGTCAAAAGGGAAGTCCATTCTGATGATCAGAAATGGAGAGAGACAGAACAAAAGGCCCACTAAGCAGTGTGATAAAGGGAAAGGCAAGGAAGTTACCTAACCCAAACCCACCGTTGCTGCTTTAAAGCCTAGTGGAGGCATAGCAAAAGAAGGCACCTGCTTCCATTGCGGTAAGACCGGACACTGGAAGAGAAACTGCCCAAAGTACCTGGAAGATAAGAAGAATGGAGTAGAGACTTCAACTTCAGGTATTTTTGTTATTGAAATTAATTTATCTACTTCTGCATCATGGGTATTAGATACTGGATGCGGTTCTCACATTTGTACTAATGTGCAGGGACTAAAAGGGAGTAGAGATTTGGCAAAAGGTGAAGTCGACCTACGAGTTGGCAATGGAGCAAAGGTTGTTGCCTTAGCCGTAGGAACTTATGTATTGACTTTACCTAGTGGTTTAATAATTCAGTTAGAGAACTGTTATTATGTACCTGCAATTAGCAGGAATATTAATTGCGTTTCTTGTTTGGACAAGTTTGGTTTTTCATTTATAATAAAGAATGATTGTTGCTCAATTTATTTGAATGATATATTCTGCGCTACTGCACAAATGAACAATGGACTATATGTCCTTGATCTTAAAATGCCTATTTATAACATTAATACTAAAAGGATGAAACCTAATGAGTTAAATCATACTTACCTTTGGCACTGTCGATTAGGCCACATAAATGAGAAACACAATTCCAAACTCCATAAAGATGGACTCTTGGACTCTTTCGATTATGAATCATATGAGACATGCAGATCTTATTTAATTGGAAAGATGATAAAGTCTCCATTCACAGGAAAAGGTGAAAGAGATAATGATCTTTTGGCCCTCATACATACTGATGTATGTGGACCACTGAACATACCAGCCAGAGGAGGTTTTCAGTACTTCATCACATTCACTGATGATTTCAGTAGATATGGTTATGTGTATTTAATGAAACACAAATCAGAGTCCTTTGAAGAGTTCAAGGAATTCAAGAATGAAGTACAAAACCAACTAGGTAAGAATATTAAAACTCTTCGATCAGATCGAGGTGGTGAGTATTTAAGCCTAGAGTTTGATGACCATCTGAAAGAGTGTGGGATCCTATCCCAACTCACTCCTCCTGGAACACCCCAACGAAATGGTGTATCTGAGAGAAGAAATTGAATCCTGTTAGACATGGTCCGATCCATGATGAGTCACGCCGATCTTCCAAACTCCTTTTGGGGACATGCACTATTAACAGCAGCTTACACACTTAACCGTGTTCCATCCAAAAAGGTTGAGAAGACACCATATGAGATATGGAGTGGTAAGAAACCACATATGTCTTACATGAAGATTTGGGGTTGCGAAGTTTATGTGAAACGACAAATTTCAACTAAGCTTGAGCCTAAATCTGACAAATGCTTATTTGTGGGGTATCCTAAAGAAACAAGAGGGTATTACTTCTACAATCCTTCTGAGGGCAAAATGTTTGTCGCTCGAACTGGAGTTTTCCTAGAAAAGGATTTTATTTCCAAAGGAATCACTGGGAGGAAAGTAGAGCTTGAATAAATTCAAGAATTACAAGGCATTGATACACCTATGGAGGAATTAGAGAAGGAAACACAAATAGTTGTGTAAAGAGCAACCTGCTCAGGTAGAACAAGACCAACGTAGGTCAAGCAGGATACGTCACCTACCTGAGAGATATGGATATCTCATAACAGATCAAGGTGATGTATTACTCATGGATCAAGATGAGCCTGTGACCTACTCATGGAATCTTCGGTTTGATGAAATAGTAAAACAATATGGATTCATCAAGAACGAAGATGAGCCTTGTGTCTACAAGAAGGTTAGTGGGAGCATGATCGTGTTCCTGGTATTATATGTAGATGACATATTACTCATTGGAAACGATATCCCTACCATGCAACAAGTAAAGTCTTGGTTGGGGAAATGCTTTTCTATGAAGGACCTAGGTGAAGCAGCCTATATATTAGGAATCAAAATCTATAGAGATGGATCACAAAATGCTTGGCCTAAGTTAGAGTACATAGACAAAGTGCTGAGACGCTTTAATATGAATGATTCCAATGGTTATGTGTTTTGCTTAAATGGTGGCGTTGTGAGCTAGAAAAGTTCAAAGCAAGATACAGTTGCTGATTCTACAACCGAGGCCGAGTATATTGCTGCCTTAAGTGCAACAAAGGAAGTTGTTTGGATCAGAAGTTCCTTAGTGAACTTGGCATAGTTCCTGGCATTGTGGATCCTATTGGTCTCTATTATGATAACAATGGTGCTATCACACAAGCTAGGGAACCTAGATCTCACCAACGATCCAAACACATACTTAGGCGTTATCACCTCATTCGAGAGATAATAGATAGAGGAGATGTGAAAATATGTAGAGTACCTACACTTGACAATATTGCTGACCCACTGACAAAGCCTCTTGCGCAGCAGAAGCATGATGGCCATACTAGATCAATGGGCATTAGGGGTATGCATGATTGGCTCTAGTGCTAGTGGGAGATTGTTGGTGTAAGCCCTAGAGGCCAATACTTTTGGTACTTGTATCGAATTTTTTATTAATTAATAAAAGGCTTTTTCTTTATTATGTTTGATTAATAAAGTCCCATGAATAGCTAGTCCGTTTAATGTATCAAGTGTGACTTAATCATGAGATCACATTAAACATAAGGACACTATTCTTAAAGTATCCGTAGTCGAGCTTTATTGTGAAGTGGGATAACATTAAAGCATTAAGACTATTATGTTTGTAAACTGATGATCACATCTCATAGATCATGGATAAAGAGTTATCAAGTCTTAAACATATGTATGAATATTAAGAGTAATATTTATACCGGATTGACCCGCTATGAGAATACTATATAGAAAGTTATGCAAAGTGTCATAAGTTATTCTCATGGTGATAATGGTGTATACCACTCTTCGACCTGAAACCACTATGGATCCTAGATGTAGAGTCGAGTGCTTTATTGTTGATCCAACGTTGTCCGTAACTGGATAACCATAAAGACAGTTGATGGGTACTCCACGAAGCATGCTGAGGGACATGAGTGACCTAGATGGAATTTGCCCATCCTGCGTAACAGGATAAATGTCTATGGGCCCAATATTGAACTGGACAAGGATGACACGGTCTATACCTTGTGTTCAATATAGACATAAGGGCAAAGGGGTAATTATACACATAATTATTATCACAGAAGGACTTGTCAGATCACATGACATTTTCGTGACTTGGGTAGCAGTGATGTGTTGCTAGATACCGCTCACTGTTTATTATGTTAAATGCGTGATTTAATATAATTGCCAACGTCGCGAAAACCTACAGGGTCACACACAAAGGACGGATTGATGAGAGATAGAGTAACTAAGGAACATCGTAAGGTACGGTGCACTTAAGTGGAATACGAAATATGGTAAGGTACCACACACTTAAGTGATTTTGGGCATATTATAAGATATGGGCCAAAATACACTTAAGTGGGCTTTTTAGCTTGAAGCCCACACATGTGGTTCTATAAATAGAACCCTTGGGTAGAAGCATTGTCACTCAAGTGAAGACTTGGAATTTCGTTTCCCTCTCTCTCTCACTCAAAGCCTTCATTCGTACCAGCTAGCACTGAGATTGAAGGAACCCGTTCGTGTGGACTGAGTAGAGACGTTGTCATCGTTCAACGTTCGTGATCGCTCCGTGGATTTGTATCCAAGGTTTTGATCGTTACAAGAGATCTGCACCAAAGGTTTGAATCGCCACAAGAGGTAAAGATTCTATCACTGATCATGCCCATTCGTAAGGATCACTAAATGGAGAAATTTTTAAATTCCGCTGCGCCTTGGATGGCAATTCTCTTTCACATCATGCTTCTGTTGTGCAAGAGGCTTTGTTAGTGGGTCAACAATATTGTCAAGTGTAGGTACTCTGTATATTTTCACATCTCCTTTATCTATTATCTCTCTAATGAGGTGATAATGCCTAAGTATGTGTTTGGATCGTTGGTGAGATCTAGGCTCATTAGCTTGTGCGATAGCACCATTATTATCACAATAGAGATCAATGGGATCCACAATGCTAGGAACTATGCCAAGTTCACTAATGAACTTTTTGATTCTAACAACTTCCTTTGTTTCACTTGAGGCAGCAATATACTCGGCCTTGGTTGTAAAATCAACAATTGTATCTTGTTTTGAACTTTTCCAACTCACAGCGCCACCGTTTAAGCAAAACACATAACCAGATTATGATCTAAAGTCATCCTTATCTGTCTGGAAGATAGTATCAGCGTATCCAATTACAACAAGCTCTTCCTGACCTCCATATATCAAGAATGAGTCCTTAGTCCTTCTCAAATACTTAACGATATTCTTGATAGCTACCCAATGAGCATCACCGGGATCAGATTGGTACCTACTCGTTGCACTTAAAGCATACGAGACATTTGGTCGAGTACATAACATGGTATACATGATAGATCCTATTGCAGATGCATATGGAATCTTATTCATGTGATCCCTTTCTTCCTTAGTTGAAGGGGATTATGTTTTTTATAGACACAGGTCATGTTGCGTATGCATGAATCCTTTCTTGGAATCATGCATATTAAAGTGTCTCAGTACTTTGTCAATGTATGTACTCTGACTTAGGCCAAGCAGTTTTTGTGATCTATCTCTATAGATCCTGATTCCTAATATATAGGTTGCTTCACCTAGGTCCTTCATAGAAAAGCATTTCCCCAACCAAGACTTTACTTGTTGTAGGGTAGGGACATCGTTTCCAATGAGTAATATGTCATCTATATATAATACCAGGAAGATGATCACGCTCCCACTAACCTTCTTGTAGACACAAGGCTCGTCTTCATTTTTTATGAATCCATATTGTTTTATTGTTTCATCAAAATGAAGATTCTAGCTTCTAGAAGCTTGCTTCAATCCATAGATTGATCTTTGTAACTTACATATCTTTTGGGCTTCTTCTAGTATGTCAAATCCTTCAAGTCGTGTCATGTACACATCCTTAATAAGATTCCAATTAAGGAAAGCAATTTTGACATCCATCTGCCATATTTCATAATCATGATATACAGTGATAACAAGTAAAATCCGAACAGATTTAAGCATTGCAACTGGTAAAAAGGTTTCATTATAGTTAACCCCATGAATTTGTTTATATACTTTTGCAACCAGTCTTTCCTTATAGGTATGTACCTTACCATCCATGTCAGACTTCTTTTTGAAGACCCACTTGCATCCTATAGGGTTAACTCCTACAGGAGGCTCTACCAAGGTCCAAATCTGGTTTGTGTACATGGAATCCATTTCAGATTTCATGGCTTCTAGCCACTTATTAGACTCGGGACCAGTTATGGCCTCTTGGTAGGTCACAGGCTCATCTTGATCCATGAGTAATACATTATGAGATATCCATATCTCTCAGGTATGTAACGTATCATGCTTGACCTATGCTAGTCTTGTTCTACTTGAGTATGTTGCTTTTCCACAACTACTTGTGTTTCCTGCTCTAATTCCTCCATAGGTGTATCAATGCTTTATGATTCTTGAATTTTTTCAAGCTCTACTTTCCTCCCACTGATTCCTTTGGAAATAAAATCCTTTTCTAGGAAAACTCCAGTTCGAGCGACAAACACTTTTCCCTCAGAAGGATTGTAGAAGTAATACCCCCTTGTTTCTTTAAGATACCCCACAAATAAGCATTTGTCAGATTTGGGCTCAAGCTTTGTTGAAATTTGTCATTTCACATAAACTTCGCAACCCCAAATCTTCATGTAAGACATATGTGGTTTCTTACCACTCCATATCTCATATGGTGTCTTCTCAACCTTTTTGGATGGAACACGGTTAAGTGTGTAAGCTGCTGTTAATAGTGCATGTCCCCAAAAGGAGTTTGGAAGATCGGCGTGACTCATCATGGATCGGACCATGTCTAACAAGGTTCAATTTCTTCTCTCAGATACACCGTTCCATTAGGGTGTTCCAGGAGGAGTAAGTTGGGATAGAATCCCACACTCTTTCAGATGGTCATCAAACTCTAGGCTTAAATACTCACCACCTCGATCTGATCGAATAGTTTTAATATTCTTACCTATTTGGTTTTGACCTTCATTCTTGAATTCCTTGAACTTTTCAAAGGACTCTGATTTGTGTTTCATTAAATACACATAACCATATCTACTGGAATCATTAGTAAATGTGATGAAGTACTGAAAACCTGATCTGGCTGGTATGTTCAATGGTCCACATACATCAGTATGTATGAGGGCCAAAATATCATTAGCTCTTTCACCTTTTTCTGTGAATGGAGACTTTGTCATCCTTCTAATTAAACAAGATATGCATGTTGATCACACTGAATCACACTACGTTTTTAACTCGAATTTCACATGTTTTTTAGATCTTTATTATCATTTTGCTTGTGTTATGCTTTCTTTTGTGTTGTTTTCAGGTATTTAGCTCTTTCAGGACCTTTTTAGAAGAAACGAAGCAAAAATACCATAAAATTAGGGTTTTCGGCAAAAAATGTACTCAAGGCGTTCTGCATGCCGGCCGCTATAGGAGAAGCCATGACACATCAACCCTCAACCAGGAGGAAACTGCCACGATCCCATGAACTTCCCCATTTACTCACATGGCGGGCGCCACCTTTGCATTTCACGTTCCCATTAAAGAGAAGTTGAAGGGCATCCTGGTCTTTGCATGCTGCTGAGTTCCTCTATAAATAGGTCATTCTAGTTCATTTCCAAATCATCCAACTTAGTTTACAACACTAAGACTATATTATCATCTGTAAAAGCGGTAATTCGTCACATCGAGGGGTTATCACACCTTAGTGAAATTGAGTTGGAGCACTTTGATTTTGCTGTCGTCTTTATTTTCAAAGTCAAAGGTTTATTTACTTCCTTGTACCAGATTTAAAGCCTCCATTTGGAGCAAATTCTAATCTAATTGCATTTTTATTTTACTTGCCATGCCTTACTTTATTTAATTCCTTGCTATGCTTTACTTTATTTAATTTCTTGCCATGCCTTACTTTGTTTAATTTCTGGCCATGCTTTACTTTATTTAATTTTCCCGCCATTATCTTTATTGCTCGTTTTAATTGTTTTACACGCTTTACTTATTCTTTACGCCTTACATTCTAAACAACTTTTCATCATGATCAATATCGTTGTGTTTGTTTGTATTACCATGTCTGGCTAAATCTTTCAAAGATTAGAATGTAAGGATCGCGGTTAAAGAGATGTTTCACATATTGCATCTGTAGAAATGCTTTAGGGGCTGTTTTGATTCTTAATTCGAGTTTTCTAAAACAAACTTGGTTAATTTTAACTACTCAAGAAGTGAGAATGCACCCTGGCTTAGTTAACTAGGAATTTTTATTACTTTAAGGAAAAATGATTTTTGAAACTGTTTTCGGACGCGTTGATAGATTGAAAATCAGGAAACTCCTTAGGTAAAATTTTCCGAATCAAAATCACTTTTCAACTAAGCTTACGAGTCTTATTTCTTAAAAATAGGTTTACTACTTTAGCGTTATGCGCACCTTTTATAAGTGACAATAAAAGGCCTTAATTTAAGGGTAAACTCGGTTCTAAATACGTGAAAGCGACAGTTCCTGTTAAATGGATTCTTTTCAAGAGTAGAAAATATTGCCCCATAAGTAGTTCTATTTAGACAATCGAAGCATCGTTTAACTTACGTGAAATACATTTAAGCCTATCTTTATCTGCAATGTATTTATCATTTTCTTTATTCACTGTTATTTTGCGACATCAATATCTCATTTGTACCACCTTAGATAAACACTGTAACAATAGTAATCGATAGATTGACGATTTTGTCTCTATGGGATCGATATTCTTTTATATTACTCTGACACAATTCGTGTACTTGCGAATATAGCGATCAAAATTTTGGCGCCGTTGCCGGGGACCAACTTCGTCAAATTTCATACCTTGTCGTTACACCGTCTAGACTAAGGCATTATTTGCCGGTAAATGCGAAGAACCCGTAATACCGGAAATTTAGTAGATCCTTTAGCGGAACCCGAACGTTACACTCGTACACGCCTCTTACTCGTTCGAATTAAGAAAGCTATGGTCGAGAATCGCGACCGGAGACCTCTTCAGGAATTTGCCCAACCCCCTGACAAGGAACATAGTTCTAGTATAGTAAACCCCCTCATTCCTACCAACAATTTCGAATTAATACCGTCTTTACTGTAATTAGTGCAACATGACCAATTCGCGGGTCTCGCTACTGAGAACCCAAATCAACATTTAAAAGTCTTTATCCAACTGGATGGCACCTTTAAATCCAACGGTGCTTCACCTGATGCAATTCATTTAAGATTATTTACTTTCTCCCTTAGAGATAAAGCACATTCGTGGTTAGATTCACTTCCAGCTAACTCAATAACTACCTGGGAATACCTTAGGAGAGTATTCCTTGCTAGATATTTTCCCCCTAGTAAGACTGCTATTCTTCGAAACCAAATAACTAGATTTACTTAAAACCAAGGAGAATCTCTTTTTGAAGCTTGGGAGAGATATAAAGAGCTGTTAAGAGTCTGTCCTCACCATGGCCTAGAACAATGGTTGATCGTTCATACCTTCTACAATGGACTCCATTATAACACAGAGATGAGCATCGATGCTGCCGCTGGTGGCGCGTTGATGAACAAACCTTACCTCGAAGCTTGTGACCTAATTGAGGATATAGCCCAAAACCATTTTAAGACCCCAATTTTGACCCTAAGATCCCTCATGGCATCATGACATTTCATTTGCATCTTGCCTCAAGGATCATAGCATCTTGGCTCCTAACCTTTGGGTGGTAACATTTGTGAGTTGGTTTGAGATCACCAAGCATGCTTGAATTGTATATTATTGCTTTTCTTATTTTGTTTACTAACCAAAAGCACAAAAATATGTCACTAACATCTTTTGTTTTGTAGCTCAAGCAACCATAAGATCCAAGGCTCCTAGGAGACCCTATGCTCATTGATATGACCAGGTAGAGATGAAAGCAAGCATGACAATGGTTCCCAAAGCTCTCATCCATCATATATGCCTCCCAAGTATCTCAATTCATCATTTTGATCAAAGCATACCAAAGGGCTTGAGGCTTGTTTCCCAAGGAAACCCTAATTCATCTGATCATTAACTGTGCCTTGCTCATGAAGCAACCTCAATCCATGATCAAATACAATCAAGGTAAGTTCTTTCATTCATCATTTCATGCATATTTGAGCTTATTTGAGTGTCCTCAATCATCAATTCATCAAGATTTGAGGCATGGACTTGAGAAGTTGATCAGTCAATTCATCTGACTATTTTGAAGTACACTGAGACCTAACTTTTAATGTGTTTTTCAAATGGAGATGACCCCAAGATAAAACATATTATTAAGAACCATATGAACGACTTTCATGTTCATAAAAAAATCCATTTGAAACTTGGAAGATCATCATTCATTTCAAAACATTATAGGTCATTTTGACTGAAACCCTAATTTTAGGTCAACTTCCCAAGAACATAACTCATTCATTTTTCATGATTTTGAGGTGGGATCAAATGAATTGGAAATTTTAAGATGTCTAATTCATTTTTTATGTTGAACAAATTTTCATAATCCTAAAATAAATACATGTGATAATGCAAAACATTATAGGTCACTTTGGACCAAAGGCATTGAAATGTGAAAAGTCCAACTTCAAGTGCCCATAACTTTCTCATCAAAAATACAAATGATACAAAATTTGAGTCCAAATTGATTGTCTTGGAAAGATATACAACTTTGATGTTGAAGATTTTGTCATTTGGAGCTTGCATCATTGAAACAGAAGGGCTTGAAGTTGACCCATTTTAGAAATTTTCACATACACATGTTTTGCACCTTGCACTTTATGATCAATTTTCATCAATTTCCCAACTCCAAATGAAGTTTTGTTCAACATAACAATTGATCCTCATGTTAAGAGCTTTCTAACCATTACCCATAAGGCTATATTCTATTTTTGGAGGTGGCATTTTCGAAGAGGAGAACATTTTGGTACATTTTTGGAAACTTAATTCAAACTCATTGCACAAGCTAATTGCATCATTTCTGCACGTCCATTTCACCTAAATGTGATATCAGCAGTCATTTGCAATAGGAATTGGCCCCTTCATGCGCCTGTACAGGCCCACGCATGGAGGGCCTCTTCATTCATGCACACACTTTGCTCATGCTTACAACTTCCATTTGCTATAAATAAGAGTGCATAGCTTCATTCATTGTTAACCTGAAGGCGCCTGTTATGCTGCACGACTCCCTCCATAGCCATACCTAAAGGAATTTTCACTTGCTTTTCAAAATTTCATATCTGAATTTCAACTACATTGGTTGATTTTCAGACTCATAATTCCTTGACCTTGCTTCATCTTCATCTCTAGATCACACTGCAAGCAATAACTAAGAGGAATTATACTCCATATATCCATATTTCAAAGGTTGCTACACAAACCTATCTTCTTCGAAACACCTTGATTATAGCTTGTTTCTTACATTTATTGGTTTGGCTGAAGTTCTCTCATCAGAGGCAATTGATTTGTACCTTTAATTTTAAAATTCCATTAAGTTCTAGATGAACACCATCATTTTCAACCTCTGATTTCTCTCTCCATGGAAGTTTAGAGTGAAAATAGATGGCACAAGGGTGATATACATAACCCCAGCTTTCCATTGTTGTATAGATCACCTCATTTTGTTAGGATTTGATCTCTGCAACTTTCGCCGGAATCTCTGGTCTCGCCGGAGAAGACGGTGGTGTATACCACCGTCTGTTTGCCAGTTTAGATCCAGGCCGTTGATGATGATTCCCATATTGAATAAGGGCTCTTGGATCTTATAACTTTATTTAAATGTTTATGTTGCTCAATTGACTTAGGTCCATGATACACGCGCATGCCACGACCGTTTGATCTGCCAGGTCAATTAATGAATTGAATCCAACGCGTGTGGTTTTTCCTCATTTTATATTTTCTAATTTTAATTTCTTTTATTTCTTTTATTCCATTTCATTTCAAAAAATCATATCTCACTCATTTTAATTCCAAAAAATGCGAGACCAAAGGCATTATTTATCTTTTAATTTCTAGTTTCTAAAAATGATTTTTAATATTTTTTATTTTATCATTTGATATTTTTTATGAATTTTCTCTTTTCTGGTTATTTTTAATTCATTTTAAATAGTTTTCAATATCCAAAAAATACAAAAATATTTTCTCAACCTCTCTGAATGATGACGGGTCTATGAAAAATATTCTCATCAATTTATTAATTGATTTGAGATTTTAATTCAATTAGGTTATTTTTATGCATTTTTAATTGATTAAAAATAGTTGTTGGTTTCTAAAAATGCTGAAATTTTTTGTCAAACTTTGTTTGACCTTGTTAAACTTAGGATGATCCATTTGGACTTTTCAAAGTTGATTTGAAATGGATTTGAAGTTTGACCTTTAATTGTTTATTTTAATTCAAGTATTATTTTAATTTTGAAAAATACCAAAAATATTTTATTTGTTTCTTGACTTCTAAGTTTCATTTTGCTTCTGTTTACTAATGTTTGACCTTGATTCCATCTATCTTTGGTCAATGTATGTTGATTACTTCATTTGAATTTCCATTAATGTTCATTCTTATTCATCTCCTTCTTCATCTTTTTCTTTTTTGATCAATGAGTTAAAGATTGGTGGTTAGCCTTGATGTATGGGAGGTTTAACCTTCCTTGATTCAAATCTAATTCATCTTGACCGTAGATCAAGTGAATGGCTTTGCATTAAGGATAGGTTGCTTCCTAATCAAGCAAAGAACCTAAATCAATACAAGATCATTTCTCATCTTCTTTTGGCATGGCAAGTTGTAGGAGCTCGATTCACTAATCAAGATCTCTAACTTGTGTTTGCTGCCTATATTTTATTGACCGGCCTAAGATAGGCGTGACTACTACATTAGTCCACTTACGATTGCTTAACATAGCGCTAAATTTGCCTTATGACACACTAACACTAACAATTGACCATTAACATTTAATCCTTGCTCTTTACATTTATGCAATTTAATATTCTTGTACATATTATTCATTTGCTTTTGCCCTTTGCTCATTTGATCACATGTTTATGTTAATGCAATTTACCTTTTGCTCACTTGAGCACATAATTGTGTATATACTATTGTGCTTGTGTTTTGTTTTGATTGTTGTGAACCCAATGCAAATGGACAAAAGGACTTAGATTCTAGGACATTCCCTATGCAAAATGAAGTAAAGAGGCCTTAATGTTGAAGATGAATTGGAAGGACCAAATCTCTGAACTCATTCTTGTCCATTCCTTGTTGACATTATAGAACTTTTTGGTGTGTGTGTTCTTGTGCT
The DNA here is from genome assembly GCF_024323335.1 of Lathyrus oleraceus. NCBI lineage: Eukaryota > Viridiplantae > Streptophyta > Magnoliopsida > Fabales > Fabaceae > Lathyrus > Lathyrus oleraceus. The sequence continues at coordinate 362,322,731 of NC_066585.1, read as the reverse complement.
AGGGATTCCCATTTGAGCCAAATCGAAGAACCATTGTCATGTGCATCTAAAGTGAGAGATACAAGAGCCATTGGAAGATTCCTAAGAGCTTGCTTGATTGATTGATTGCTTGAGTATTTGCCTATTTTGCTTGCTTATTCCAAAGGATGGGAGCTACTTGGATCATCACTATGATCTCAAGAAGGGGACTCCATTTGTGGTTTTATTTTCTATTCCTTCCTCTTTGTATGTTTAGGACTTAGCCATTCTTCTTCTTCCATCCACTCTAACCCAAGCCAAAACTTTTGTGCAAACATTAACATTTGTTTTCAAACATTAGAAACCTAAGCATTATGCTTTTGATTTTCAAACTTTCTTTTCATAACACTTATTTTGAATTGAATCTTTAAATCAACTTTGACCATATTTTTTAAATACTTTTCATTGGTAAATATAACTCATTCAAATGTTTTGTGGTTTCAATGGCCACTTCTTATCATAAACTTTTTTCCTAACCATTAGCTATTAGGTTTGAGTTATCCTTGAGGTAGATATAATACTCACCTATATCCTTAGTGATGGACAATGAGTCTTCCATGCTTATTATAGGGTTAACCCCTCACTAGCATGTTGAAGTTATCCTCACATGGTGGATTTGTGGTTTTCAGGTTGAGTTTTCTCCCTTGGATAACAAAAGACCTTAAGGCTTTTGGACCAATCAATTCACCAACTTGTTTTGAGATTTTTACCCCGAACTACGAGGTTTTGATCCTACCTTTTTAAGATGGTATGTAGGCAATGGGTTTATCCATTCAAACACAAAATTGTAAATAATTTGTATATTCTCCTCTCATTCCCCCAATCATGTTGGCACAAATAACTTTCACAAATACCAAGATACCTTACAACAAATTGTGAAAAGGGCTCCCTAGGAGGACCTAGGATGTTTTGGGTGCTTAAAACCTTCCCATTGCATAACCAACCCCCTTACCCCGATCTCTGACATTTTTATTAGTTTTTGATTTGATAAAACTTCTCGGTTTTTATTCGCTTTCTAACCTTTCCTTTGGATAAATAGAAGTGCGGTGGCGACTCGAATTGTATGATTTACTTTTGATTTAGTCAATAAATCTAAAGGTAACGAATACCCGCTATAGAAAAGTGGCGACTCTGCTGGGGACGCATTTGCCTAGTGGGTTTTGCCTACTTTTAACATTTGTTGTATTGTATTGTATATTATTTTGTGACATATTTTTTGTGCAATTTGGGATTACTGTATTGTATGTAATGATTGGATTGCTTGATATATTAATCCCTTGTATGTTTGGGGATCTTTGTGAGATGAGTTCTATACCCGAACTCGAGTGCACTTAGGATAGGAGAATGGCATAGTATTGTCAACTTGTGTGGAGTTATTCCTTAGCAAGTTGACTTGCAATCCCATTCACTTGGTGGAGGTCATGTTGGGATCAATAATGTCACACGAGTAGTCGTGGTTAGGCATTACTCTTTCCAATATAGACCTTAGAAGCCAAGGACCTTAGTTTACCAAGCCTTGGCCTATTTTTTAAGACGTAGTGTGAAGGTCGTTCAAGTGTAAGATTTGATACGATTGTTATGCGATACTACACTCATAAGAGTCTCTCTTGAGAATATTTTTGGAATACGAGTAGTCGTTTATCCGATAATATCCGAAAGATGGGATGATGACTATGGGAACCTCTTGTAGAACATGTTTGGCAGGTTTAAACCCTAGTACACTCCCTTTGGGTGGTTCTCAACCGAGACTCCATGCTCGTGACTTGCAACAAACCCTTGATTCATGGTCGATCCGTTCTTGTATATCCTTAATATCAATGGAACTTGGGTGTTGATAAGGTGTAAACCATAATCCACCAAAATGGAGGATTGATATTAAGGATGACTTGATCCATCCCATGACCTTTGTGTTGTTTGCTTTGCTTGATCCTTGAGTGTGATTGTTGCGTCCATGCATTCATGCACCCATTTGCATCCATTTCATCAATAATGAGAAAATTTTCAAGGAACTTAAGAGGTCTATTTGCAAAATTTTAATACATGGATAGACAAAGAAGGAATACAAAGAAGTACAGTTTCAGACAACCTGACTTGAAAGAGCTAAGGAATTTGACATCCTATGTATTAGATCCCTTGGAGTTCAAGGCTCGTCATGGGAAGCTTCTATCTATTCTTGCTAGTCAGGTGGATGAAGGTCTGATGCGTGTATTGGTATAGTTCTATGATCCCTTGTACCGTTGCTTCACTTTTCCGGATTTCCAGCTTTTGCCTACGCTTGAGGAGTATGCCTATCGTGTGGGTATACCTATCCTGGATCAGTTGTCGTTCAGTGGCTTAGAGAGGGTTCCTACTTCTCAAGAGATTTCTGATATGTTGCATATAGATGAATCTCTAGTTGGTGCTCATATGACTACCAAGGATGGAATTCAAGGTCTCCCTTCTGAGTTCCTCATTGCTCAAGCTATTTTGTACGGGAAGGCCATGAGTGAGGACGCCTTTGAAGCCATATTTGTACTTCTCATCTATGGGCTAGTGTTATTCCCCAACATCGACAAGTTTGTAGATGTGAACGCTATTAGGATTTTCTCTATTCTTAATCCCATTCCGACTCTGTTGGGTGACACTTATTTCTCTTTGCATATGAGGAATGCAAAGGGTGGTGATACCATTGTGTGATGTTTGCCTCTGTTGTACAAGTGGTTTATTTTGCACTTGCCACAGACGATCACCTTCAAGGAGAACAAAGGATGTCTATGGTGGTCCACGAGACTTATGTCTCTCACTAATGACGATATCTTTTGGTACAACCGCGTGTATGATGGTGTGCAGATTATCGACTCTTGTGGTGAATTCTCCAATGCGCCTCTTCTTGGTACATGTGGCGGGATTAACTACAACCCTATTTTGACACATCGTCAGCTTGGGTTTCCCCTAAAGGATAAACGTAATAACATTTTGTTAGAGGGTGTGTTCTTTCAGGAGGGTAAAGATCCTCAAGGCTTGAAGGGCAGGATGGTTCGCGCTTGGCGCAAGATCCATAGGAAGGGAAGGAAAGAGCTTGGTCTGAAGAACTATATCGCTTTGGAACCCTATACCTCATGGGTTAGGAGGAGAGCTTCTGAGTACCTTATGCCTTATGAGTATCCGAGACCTACACCTTTGGTTATGGTTGGGCCTTCAACCCTCCCTGACCAAGGAGTAGAGGAGTTGAGAGACGAAGACCGTTTGCGTACTTGGATCCGTGAACGAGAAGAGCTACTTCAGCAGCTTAGAGATAAGGATGCTTTGATAGAGTTTCTTGAGCATCAGGTTATCGATGAGCCTGATGATGTGGTGACATCTCTTCTTCCTCAGTCTTCCAAGTTCTGGAAGAGGAAATACGATCTACTCGCCAAAGAGAAGGCATATATAGAAGCAGCCTACGAGAGAGAAGTGAAGAGGCTTCGTGCAGCTTACCTTCCGGTCTCTAGAGCTTTAGATGATTGTTTCTAGGGTTCCATAGGATGTTCATTTTCCTTCTCTCTTGTATTGTATTTGGTCACCAAGGCTGTACTTCTTTGGTGTAAAAATATTTCCCAAATATTATTAATGTGTTATTTCCATATATGTCCAAATAATTAATATTTTCAATATTTGCAAATAGGACTCTAAAGTTCCTCTGATGAATAAAACAAATCACATGCACAAGTATTGCATGCATCATGTGCATAAGAAGGTTTTTCTCCAGGCTTCTTGTTCAATGGTATAACTCTGTGTTCTTCATTTATTTTGAAGACAAGATGACTCACCGGTACTACACCAGAGCCAACACTTCAAGACTGATGGATCACTTAGATCAAGAGAACAGAGAACTGAAAGAGGAAGTGGCCAGATTGACTGCCTTGATGGAGTCTTTCATGGCCGCCCAAAGGCAGTCGTCTCCAACGCCTTCAACTCCTCCCCAGAGGACCGTCATCTCTGAGATTGCCTCTTCAACAGTGTCTGCTGCTAGCTCCCACTTCGCGCCGACTATTATGCCAGCCGGGTTTCCCTGGGGGATGCCCGCGAATTTTGTTCCTGAAGGTCTCGCCCCCACGTTTGCTTCTCTGCCGACATCTAGCCCGATCCTCGCCGTTCCATCTTCGGTCGTGCATACTATGCCAAGAGTAGACGACACCATCTACCACTCTGAGTCGTCTGAGGGCCCAGATGTGTATGAAAAGATGGATGCAATGAACGATCAGTTTCTTGAGCTCCGCAAGGAAATCAAAACTCTCAGAGGAAAGGACCTCTTTGGCAAGTCTCCTGCTGAACTCTGCCTGGTTCCTAATGTCAAAATCCCTGTAAAGTTCAAAGTACCTGACTTTGAAAAGTACAAGGGAAATACTTTCCCTCTCAGCCACTTGGTTATGTATGCGAGGAAAATGTCGACTCAGACCGATAATGATCAGCTCCTCATTCATTATTTCCAGGACAGCCTGTCCGGTTCCGCCCTGAGATGGTACATGGGCTTAGACAGCGCGAACATCTGATCCTTCAATGACCTTGGCGAAGCTTTCGTCAAGCAATATAAGTATAACGTGGATATGGCTCCCGATAGGGATCAGTTGAGAGCCATGTCCCAGAAGGACAAAGAGAATTTCAAGGAGTACGCCTAGAGGTGGCGAGAACTAGCTACACAGATTGTGCCACCGCTGGAAGAAAAAGAAATAACCAAGATCTTCCTGAAGACCTTGAGCTCATTTTATTATGAGCGGATGATTGCCAGCGCTCCTTCTGATTTCACCGAGATGGTGAATATGGGGATGCGTTTGGAGGAAGGAGTCGGGGAAGGGCGCCTGACTAGAGAAGAAGGCTCTTCTGCCAAACGATATGGGGTGTTTGGAAAGAAGAAAGATGGTGAGGCACATGATGTGACCTCCCATGTCAAACCCAGAAGACCCTCTGTGAGGAGGAAGACCGTGCGCCCTGCCGGTAATTAGCATCAGGTGGCTCACATAGCAGCTGTTTTCAGAGAAAACCAGCACTATCAACATAATAATAACCAGTAACAGCAACATCAACAATATCAACAACAACAGCACCGTCCTCAACAGCAGGCCTACCAGCCTCGAAACAATAATCAGACCAGTACGAGTTATGAGAGGAAAAGGGTCACTTTTGATCCTATTCCCATGACCTATGCAGAGCTATATCCCTCTTTGATAGAGCGGAAACTGATCACTCCACGTGACCCACCGGCTATATCTGCCAACCCTCAGTGGTGGTATAAGCCCGAGCTACATTGTGTTTATCATTCTGGTGCCCCCGGACATGATGTGGAGAATTGCTACCCGCTGAAGACCAAGGTTCAAGACCTTGTGATGAGCGGTATCTTGTGTTTCGAGGACGTAGGTCCTAACGTCAAGAAGAACCCTGGCCCGAGCATGGGAAATCTGCTGTCAACATGGTCCAGGGTTGCCCTGATAAATATAAGGTCCGATATGTCAGCCATATCCGACAATCTCTGGTCGAGATGCACAGACTGTTGTGTGAATATAGTCATTATGAGCATGACCATGACAGATGCCGTGTTTGCACTATCAATCAAAGGGGGTGTCTCCAAGTTCGAAAAGACATTCAAGAAATGCTGAATCAGGGTGTAATAGAGATACTTCAGAATCGCGATGGTGATGATGAAGTTAATGTAATATCACCAGTGTTCAGGATCCCAGAGCCTGTTGTCATCCGATATGATGGCAGCAAATAGAAGACTTCTCCCTCTCTCATAATTAAACCAGCTGGCCCTGTGCCATATTCTTCTGATAAGGCTGTCCCCTATCGTTACAATGTTGTGGCATTGGAAGATGGGAAGGAGGTGCCCCTGCCCTCTACCTCTGTTGCTAACATCGCTGATGTCAGTGGCCTGACCCGTAGTGGTCGTGTTTTCTCGGCTCCGCCGAAACCCCATGTCGCATTACGCGAAAAAACCGGCGGGAAAACGAAACAACAGAGCCGCCACCGTGCGTTATTTATCCCAAAGAGGGAAAGGAAACGCTCGAAGTAAACCTGGAAAAGACATGGTCTCGCGACTAAAGAGAGATGGGATCGGGAGTCGGTTATGCGAAGGGAAGGTATTAGCACCCCTACGCATCCGTCGTACTCGACGGGATCCACGCTCAGAACGAATAGAAAAAAGGTTGCTAAACACTGCTCACAAACTGCACACAAGGCTGGAAGTAACACACAGAAAGACAAGAGAAACAGGACTCGGCAGGATATCGCATCCTGGGCCTACGTAGTCTGTCAGGCACAAACATCAGAGTTGACGTAGTTCGGGACAGGGGGAAGCGTGCTCGCTAGGATGTCGCATCCTATGCATACGTATCTTCTCTGACCAGAGAAGAATCAGAGCACTCGTAGCTCGGCTAATGCACGCCAAACAAAACCACACAGGAAACCGACTGCCAATCGCTGGACTTACGTCAGACTCCACACAAACAGGCAAACCTGGAAACCGAATGCCAATCGCTGGACTTACATCAGACTCCGAACCAACAAACACACACAGGAAACCAACTGCCAATCGCTGGACTTACGTCAGACTCCAACACACACACAGGGGTTGAAAAAGAAAAAGGGCGCCCAGAGAGATCAGCTCATCTCCTGCCTACGTACCTCATCTGGAATGAGGATCAGGGCGACGTAGTTCCCCTACGCAGGGAAAGAACTTCTAACCTAACCAGAGACTGGGAAATGACAAACTAGAAGGGAGACTGACTCGAGCCTAATAGTTATCATGTAAATTCACCATGGTCCTAGGTTAAGGTTTCTATCTAACTTGCACAGGGAGCAAGCTATCCTAAACAGCACAGGCACATACAAGCACAAAAAGCAAGCACACACACTATATGCAAACAAATGGGCTCATACAAGGTTAGGCTGTGAAACACAAACCAACTGGAATGGGGTGTAGTTAGCTCTTAACGCTAACATTGAGAGTTAGGGTGAAGCAGATGAAATGGGAAGTGAGGGTAAGACCTCACAGCTCTTATCCCTGGCCTGGGAGAGCTTCAGACAAATGAAAGTGTGGGAGTTCAGAAAGTAGGAACTCTTCTCCACATATGACTGACACAACAAAGATCTTGGGTTATTATCCACAATGCATCAACACATGGTGTGAGCAAAGTGGATGACACACTGAATAGCAGGAGATGGATTGCACATCTCTTTTATCTGCCAATTGCCTCATAAGAGGACTTTTCCTGCTTGGCACAAAGATAAACAAACACAAGCATTGCCTCTTAAGGAGGGCTTCAGACATGTGCCTGCCCACATAACAGGACAGGTCTTCCAGACTACATGAAGTCAGAGAGTTATACCTCAATGGTTAAGCAACCAAGCAAAGCAAAAGCAAGTTCAAAAGAACTCAAAGCAACTTAGGTACCTGAAAAAATCTAACCCAATCAGTACACAAGTCAAACAACCAAACAGACAACAGTCCATCACACAATCAAACAGATAAGGCATTATGCAACAATGTGCAAGCCACAAGCCAATAAGCACAACACAAATGACTTGGCATCAACCTACAAAACAACTCAAAGTTAGCCAACATCTAGAGCAAACATCAATGCTCAAGTGAGGAAGCATCATCAACTATGGACTTGGATGTGTAAACCTGAAATCAAAGCTCAATTGTGAGTCACAAACCACTAGGTCAAGGCCTAGGGTCAAAGATGGAGAAAAAATTCAAAACAGAACATGAAATTTGACATGAATCAACTTCATTCAATCAAGAACATAATCCAAAAGATCCCATATCAATATCATTAACCAAAAGCATTTCATGAACCAAACATGGCAAGGTATGCAACTTGTGACCACATTGTGACATCAGAAGAAACAAATGCACATTAAATCAAAAATGATTCAAATAATCTTGGCAAAATTCATAAGTAAACAGGACATACAACATGATCAGCACACAAAGAATTAGAGGCATTGGATATCATTAGGCATGGCAATCACATAGCATAAGTCAAGACAAGCATAACAAGCACATGTGTGACACCAATTGTCACATCAACTTAGCATAGGCATAAAACAGCAATGGTAAATGGTAAAAACCTCAAACCAAAACCAAAACAACATTCAACATGTCTAGAAATAGTGTGCAAAATTTCACATTCATTGGATAAGGAACAAGCATTTCACAATCAAATGAAGTTCAAAGCAATGTTAAAGCTCAAATGTGACCAATCAGAATGAAAAATCTCAATTAAATCAGAAACGATCCCAAAAATTCCAACAAAAATCATGAGCAATCACAACATCTATAGCATGCATCATACAAAATATCAGGGCAAATGGAGATCATTTAGCATGGCAAACTCATCAATCAAGTTGAACATCACAAGGTGTGACACAAATTGTCACACCTACCTTAGCATGATCATAAAACAGCAATGATAATTGATAAAAATACCAAACCAACACCAAAATGTCAAGCAATGAGTCTAGTTATAGCATGCAAAATTTCATAGGCATTGGATCAAAAACCAGCATTTCACAAATGATATGGCAAGGCAAGGTCAAGAATGCACACATGTCCAAGTATCCTAGCACCAAAAAATATTCAACCATGCATAATTTTTGAATTAATGCTCAAAAAATAGTAGACAAAATCAGGATCACAATGCAAAAAATCTCATCATTTTTGGATCAATTTTCCATTTGTTGTGATTTTCTAAAGATGATGAAAAATTAAAAAAACATAAGTGAAGCAATGCATGGAATAATGGAAAGCAAATGAATAAAGCATTTGAAAACTTGCACGGCTGGGAATCGAACAGGGAGTGAATTCAAACTCAAATGCGCGCGCCACACAAAACGCTGGCGTTTTGGCCTACAAACCCTAAGCGCGCGCCCTGCCTGGATTCAAAAAATTCGCAGGAAATCAAGATGAACTCGCAGCAAAATCCGTATGTAGGCTATGCGTTCCGCAGGAAAACTTGTAGGAAAACTGGACATGTATATGAACAGGATGAAGATCATGAAGATCTTCATCCAAATTTTTCCAGAAAATTCCAAACGTTCCAGAAATCCACAAAAATTACACCAAACGATTTGTCATGGTTCATACATCAAAGATCAATAATCATTTCATGGAAAAACATCATCAAATACATGGATCGAAGGAAATAAAAAACAACATCCAAACTTGAATCACATGGATCTTCATGGATATAACATCATTTTACTCGATTCAAAGCTCAGATTGCTCAGCATACAATAAACTACAAGAATATCATAACAATTTTGAGAATTAAGGAGGTCGAAAAAGTGACCTCTTGATGAACAACAACTGGATTCGCGTATTTCCAAGGCTTTTGATGCTCCAATCCTTCTCCAAGGTGCTTAGGGAAGTGAATGATGATGAAAAGAAAGCTTAACAATGCATGAATCTTGCTCAATCTCCACTTGCCATGGAAGCTTCACCTCTTGAACATGAACTCGAATGCAATGCTTTCCTCTGTTTCCACGTCCAAAAATGCTCAATAATACCTCAGGATGATGAATGAATCAAGGAAAAGTTCTTGTGTTTGCAGAATTTTGGAGAAGAAAGTGAGAGAGAATTTTGAGAATTTGTGAAAATCTAGATCTAGAATTGGTAATTGTGATGAAAATAGTTAGGATTAAGGCTTTATAGTCCATGCTAATCATGTTTAGGAAGTGGTTTAAGCAAATGCAAGTGTGACTAAGGGCTTTGTGGTGTGAATGCAAAAAATGAGTTTTCATGCTCCATGCACCTCATGCACGTGAACAGTGCATGTTCTTGGCTTAAAATGACTTAAAAACCTTCCATGCACATGTTGGAAATGATTTGGTATGCATATGTTCAACCAAAATGAATTTATGAAATTTTCCCAAAAATCTTCATGAATGAACCAATGCCATGCAAATAAGATTTCATGCCAAATGATTGTATGCTTGGAAAATACATGTTACAAGGATCAATGTGCAAAAAGAACCACTCAAATTGGCCTTTTGGTTTGAAAGTTATGCTCATTTGAAGTTTAAACCACACTTTGCCATGTTTTGATCATATCTCCTTAACCCCACATGAGAAATCCATGATCTTGGACTTTTTGGAAATGGGAGAGAAATATATTCAACTTTCATGCTGGACAAAGTTTCATTTGAAGCTTTCTTGATGATGTAATCTTGAGTTGAAGTTGGTCTAAAACCTTTCCATTTTTGGAAAGTTCAAATTACAGGTCACTTGCTATTTTTGGAAAGTTTTGACCTGACTTTAAATTCTTCAACGTTGATGTTTGAAATGTCAAATGAGACTTGTTTACACATGAATGAGGCATCTCTAACCATTTCCCACCTCCAAATCCACAGTTGAATTGGCAGTTGACTTTTGTTGACTTTTTAGGGTTTCAGATGATTTACACATGGACTGATGAGCTCTGAGCCTTCAATGCTTGACCAATCACTTCAAAATGATCCTTGGGTCATATGAACTCATTGTACCAACCCTAGGGCTTTGATCTCATGAAAAATGCACTTGTTGCCTTGCACAGTTGAATCTCCTGATGCCAGTCTTGCCTGATGACTTGATGGACTGTGCAATGAACAATGCAATATTAATGACCTAAACATGAAATGTATGTACAAATAGGAGGTGCAAATTTGAGGTGCTACACCCCAGGCTGACACCAGAAGGGTTGATATTGCTGATAATGCTGTTCGTCCGGTTGGAAATTCTGATGTTGCCTCGAATCCGGCACTTGTTGCTAATAAACCTGCCACCGCTGTAAGAACTCCTGTCTCTGCTGGCCAGAATGGCACGATGAAAAAGGACTGTGATGAGATGCTGAGGCTCATCAAGAGGAGTGAATACAATGTTGTAGATCAGCTTCTACAAATGCCATCAAAAATCTATGTGCTATCTTTGCTAATGAACTCAGAACCACACCGTGAAGCTTTGCAGAAGGTGTTGGATGTGGCGTATGTAGACCACGACGTCACAATAGAACAATTTGATAGTATTGTTGCAAACATTACTGCTTGTAACAATCTGGATTTTTGTGATGATGATCTCCCCGAGGAGGGAAGCGACCATAATTTGGCACTTCACATTGTAAGACCCTAATTTTGTCCCTAAGATCCCACATGGCATCATATCATAACATTGCATTGCTTCAAGGATCATTGGACACCTTGCTTCCTTCCCTGTGGGTGGGTTATCTTTTTGAGAGTGATTCTTGATCACCAAGCATGTTTGCATTTGTATATCATTGCTTTTCTTCTAATCACTAACCAAAATATACAAAAATATGTCATCTAACCTTTGGCTTGCAGATGAAGCATTAACAGGTCAAGGCAACTAAAGGCATTCATTGAGCAATAGATGGTGGTCATTCTTGAGATTTGGACCCCACAATCATTCACAAGAGTTCATATGAGCTATGATGTCATTTTGAAGCAAAATCCCAAGTGGTAAAGGCTTGAATTTCATCAGAACATTCTCAGGTCATCTGAAGACCTAGAAAGTCAACTGCAAAGTCAACTGTGGATTTAGAGGTGGGAAGTGATTAGAAATACTTCATTCATGTTCAAACAAGTCTCGTTTGACATTTCAAACACTCACATTGAAGAATTTGAAGTCAGGTCAAGAATTTCCAAAAATAGCAAGTGACCTATAATTTGAACTTTCCAAAAATGGAAAGATTTTGGACCAACTTCAACTTAATATTTCATCATCAAGAAACATCAAATGAAATTTTGTTGAACATGAAAGTTGTAGATCTTTCTCTCCCATTTCCAAAAAGTCCAAGATCATGAATTTCTAATGTATGGTTGAGGAGATATGATCAAATCATGGCAAAGTATGCATGGGACTTCAAATGAGCATATCTTTTGATCCAAAGCTCCAAATTTGGTGGTTCTTTTTGCATTTTTCTTGTCATGACATGAAGTTTCCAAAACACTCGTCACATTGCATGAATTGTTATCACATGATCACTTGCTATTCCATGCCTTTTTTGGAGGGAAATTGCAAAATTCAAAAATGGTGCATTGTATGGACTTTCTACCATTGCCAATGTGTTTAAAAGATGATTTTAAGTGACTTTGATCAAGGAAATGGTACTGTTCACATGGGTTTACTACATGCACCATGCAAATTTTCAATTTTTGCCAAACACCTCATTTTGCCTAATTTTCATTAACCAAGTTAATTATGGATTAGCAAAGTGATTAGGAAAGCATATATATACTCTAATCTAACAGAATTGGAAAGGGAGTTAATCATTTTTTACATTTTAAGATCAAAAAACTTTTTCCCTCCAAATTTTCTTTCAATCAAAACTTGAAAATTCTCCACATAACATAGCATTTTTCTTCCATATTCTGGTTTATTGAGTGTAGTGGATGAAGAATCAAGCATTGGATCATTGAATTCGAGCAGAAATCAAGCATACTCCAAGAAAACTCATGAGGATGGAAGTGGAAAATTAATCAAGATCTAAGCCATTACAAGCTCCAATTTCTTCATAAAGCTTCAAGTCATCAATATAGGAGTGGATCTGTACACTTTAGGAGCTTGAATCGCTAGTTTTATTGTTCTGCTCTTCAAGAGGTAAAAAACTCGAATCTCTTAATTCTTCAATCCATTGCCATGTTTAGGTAGAGCTTTTCATGCTGATTAATCTGATATAAAATTCGTGTGAAACAGATGAGAAATGAATGAGTTATGTTTGTTTAAAGTTTGACATGTCAAAATGTTTTTGCTCGTATCTCTTAATCCATGGCTTGTTAGGTTTAGATGTTGATTGATCTGTAATCTATGTTGAATAAGCTTTCATTTGGTATAGATTTTGCTAGATTCTGGGATATTTTTCTGAACACGTACACTGTAGCTCCGTCGTCTTCGCGAAGAAGACGGTGGAAACCACCACGTACCATACGCGTACGAGCACCTTACGCGTACCATACGCGTATCACCTGCTAGGGCTGGTCTGGTTCAGCGCGCGCACACGCTTCGATCCCTGCATGCTGCATATTTTCAAATGTTCACTCATTTTCTTGTTTCCCTCCACATTTCACATGCTATGTCCATTTCCTTTTTTTAATTTTTTCTTCAACTTAGAAAAATCATAACTATTTGAAAAATGCATCAATTCATCTCCAATTTTTTGCCACTTGTTCCGCTGTTTGTCTATTATTTTTTCATCATATTTTCCAAAATTGTGCATGGCTGGATTTTATTTGGTGCTAGGTTATGTGATCATGTATCCACTTGTGACCTTGCCTTGCTTATCTCATTGTGAAATGCTTGATTTTAATCCAAATGCTTTGAAATTTTGCATGAGTGTTCTTGACATGTTGCTGGACCTTTGAGGCTTGATTGTGCATTTTTCTCATTTACCATTTCTGTTTTATGCATATGTTTGCATGGTGTGGCAATTTGTGTCACACATTTGATTGTCCAACTGGTGCAATTTAATTTCCATGCCAAATGATTTCCAATGCTTCTGATTTTTTGTATGTGGATCATGTTAGATGTCTTGAATATTCATGATTTTTTCCAGATTTGTTTGAATCATTTCTGTTTTGATTTGAATTTTTCATTCTTGATGATCACATATTGAACTTTGAAATTGCCTTGGATTTCTTTTGATCATGAAATGCTTTTGGTGATTGATTTTGATGTGAGCCTTTTTAGGATATGTCAATATGTGTTTGAAGTTGCTTTGTGATAAATTTCAGCCCCTGTTTTGATTTTTTTCTCCGTCTTTGACCCTAGGCTTTGACCTAGTGGTTTGTTGCTTACATGTGAGCTTTGATTTCAGGTTGAGCATCCAAGTTCCATAGTTGATGATGCTTCATCATTTGAGTATTGATGTTTGATTTTGATTACTAACACTTGTGGGTTTTGTAGGTTGATGCTAACTCATTTGAGTTTGCCTTTTGGCTTACACATTTTGTACATTGGGATTGTCTGTTGCTTATTGACTGTTGTCTGATTGTCTGAGTATTGTACTGATTTGTTTAGTTGTTTCCACAGGTACTTAAGTTGCTTTAAGTTCATTTTGAACTTTGCTTTGCTTGGTTGCTTAACCACTTAGGTATAATCTCTAATCTTCATGTAGTCTGGAAGACCTACTGTTATTGGTAGGCACCTGTCTGAAGCCCTCCTTAAGAGGCCATGTGTTTGTTTGTTTAACTTTGTGCCAAGCAGGTAAAGTCCTCTTATGAGGCAATTGGCAGATAAAAGAGATGTGTAATCCATCTCCTACTACTCAGTGTGTCATTCACCTTGCTCACACCATGTGTTGATGCATGGTGAATAATAACCCAAGATCTTAAGAGTCAATCATTTGTGGAGAAGAGTTCCAACTTTCTGAACTCCCACACTTTCCATTGATCAAAGCTCTCCCTGACCAGGGATAAGAGCTATGAGGCACACCCCTCATCTCTATTTCATCTGCTTCACCCTAATTCTCAATGTTAGGGTTAAAAGCACAAAATACCCCATTCCAGTTGGCTGTAAAGCCTAACCTTGCTTGAGCCTAATTGATTGTATATAGTGTGTGCTAATTGACTTGTTTGTTTGCTTACTTGATTCATCTGTGCATATTTGCTTATGTGTGCCCTTGTGCATTTATCATCATTACTTGTATATCATTTCATGATCATTGTTCATTGCTTTGTAACGTTCTGTTTTGTCCATTGAGGAGTCAATTGTAAGTCCAGCTATTGGCAGTTGTTTCCTATGATCTGATGGGATTTGGAACTAAGACCATCCATTGGCATTCCTTTCCTTGGAGTCGAGTGTAAGACCATTTATTGGCAACTTGTTTCCTCTTGCGTATTGCATTTGTTGTTTGTTTCTTGTGAGGAGTCAATTGTAAGTCCATCTATTGGCAGTTGTTTCCTATGATCATTCCTTGTGAGACTAGTATAAGTCCATTGATTGGCCTCTGGTATCCTTGTTTCTCTTTGTTTTAGGAGATTGGTGTAAGTCCATTGATTGGCATCCGATATCCATTTTGTTTTGTGAGATTGGTATAAGTCCATTGATTGGCATCAGGTATCTATTTTCTATGTTATTTGCTTGTTGCCTATTCCAAAAGAATCACTTGAATCATCTACATATGATCTCAAGAGGTGAACATCTAAGAAGTTTTACTTCCTCACCCTCCCACCTTTTGTTTCTTTAAACCTCCATTTGCATGTTAATCCAAAACTTGAAAACTATTGTGCAAACATTTTCATTTCTTTTCAGACTAGAAACCTAAGCCTTAAGCCTTTGATTTTTCAAACTTCATTTTCATAATACTTCTTTTGAATTGAATTCTAATCATATCTTGACCACTTTTGTGAATAACCCTAATTGGTTAATTTCACTCACTCAATTGTTTTGTGGCTTTGTCCATTCTTGATAAGTTTTCATACATTAGCCATAGGTTTGATTTATCCTAGTTGGTTGATGTTAATCTCACCTTTTGTCCTTAGTGATTGAATTGTAAGACTTCCTTGCTTATTATAGGGTTAACCCCTCACTAGCAAGTTGAAGCTTTTCTCACGTGGTGGACTTGTTGTTTGTATAAGGTTGAGTTTTCTCCCGTGGATAACGAAAGACTTTAGGGCTTTTGTTTTAAAATGAATCCACTCATACTTTTGGAAATCTTTTAGCCGAACTACGGCGTTTTGATCCTTACCTTCCATGGAAAGGTACGTAGGCAACGGGTTCATCCGTTCAAACACAAAAATAATAACTTGTATATTCTTTTCTCATCCCTTCAATCCATGTTTGCACAATAAACATTTCATAAACAAATAACATTTCGTACAACAAGTTGTGAAAAGGGCTCCCTAGGAGTACCTAGGACGTTTTGGGTGCCTAACACCTTCCCATTGCGTAATTAACCCCTTACCCAGATCTCTGACCTTTTCATTAGTTTTCTATGTGTAAAACTTCTTAGGCTTTTGTTCGCTTTTTAGCCATTCCTTTGGATAAATAAAAGTGCGGTGGTGACTCGATTCTTTGTATGCTTTGCTTTTGATTTAATCAATAAATCATAAAGTGATGAATACACCGCTACAGAAAAGTGGCGACTCTGCTGGGGATACAATTGCTCCTTGGTGGTTTTGCCTACTTTTCACCCTTGTTGTATGATATTGTTTATTTGTTATATGACATATTTTTGTACAATTTGGGATAACTGTATTGATTGTAATGATTGAATTGCTTGATATACAATTGCTGTTTGCTTGGTGATCTCTGTGAGATGAGTTCTATACCCGAACTCGAGTGCACCTTAGGATAGGAGAATGGCATAGTCTCGTCGACTTGTGTGGAGTATTCCTTAGCAAGTTGACTTGCGAGTCCATTCACTTGGTGGAGGTCATGTTGGATTAATAATGTCACACAAGTCATTTGTGGTTAGGCATTATTCTTTCAATCAAGTGCCTTGGAAGCCAAGGACCTTAGTTTACCCAGCCCATCTTGGCCTATTTTTAGGACGTAGTGCGGAGGTCGTTCAGATGTAAGATCTGATGCGATTGTTACGCGATACTACACTCATAAGAGTCTCTCTTGAGAATATTTTTGGAATACGAGTATTCGTTCCTCCGATAATATTCGAAAGATGGGATGAGGACTATGGGAACCTCTGGTAGAACATGTTCGGCAGGTTTAAACCATAGTACACTCCCTTTGGGTGGTTCTTAACCGAGACTCCATGCTCGTGACTCTCAACAAACCCGTGATTCATGGTTGAGTCGTTCAGACATCCTTAATATCAATGGAACTTGGGTGTTGATAAGGTATAAACCATAATCCACCAAAATGGATGATTGATATTAAGGATGATTGAGCCGGTTCATGTATCGTTAATATCAATGGAACTTGGGTGTCGATAAGGTGAAAACCATAATCCACCAAAATGGATGATTGATATTAAGGATACTATGAGCTTTCCCATGACCTTTGTCTGGTGTGATTTGCTTGATCCTTGAGTGTGATTGTTGCATTCATACATTCATGCATTCATCTGCATTCATGTCATAAGAAAAATCATAAAATTTTCAAGGAACTTAAAGGGTTTATTTGCAAAATTTTCAGACATGGAAAGACCAAAAAGGCATACAAAGAAGTACAACTTTCGACAGCCCGATATGAAAGAGTTAAGGAATCTGACATCTTATGTATTAGATCCCTTGGGTTTCAAAGCTCGTTATGGGAAGCTTCTGCCTCTGTTGACTACTCAGGTTGACGAAGGGTTGATGAGTACTTTGGCGCAGTTCTATGATCCTCTGTATCACTGCTTCTCTTTTCCGGACTTTCAGTTGTTGCCTACGCTTGAGGAGTATGCTCATCTTGTGGGTATTCCTATTCTGGATCAGGTGCCGTTCAGTGGCTTGGAGAGTATTCCGACTTCTCGAGAGATTGCAGACTTGTTACACATAGATGAATCCCTGATTGAAGCACATATGACCACCAAAGGTGGAATTCGGGGTCTTCCTTCTCATTTCCTCGTCGCTCAAGCTACCGTTTATGGGAAGGCCATGAGTGAGGATGCCTTTGAGGCTTTATTCGTGCTGCTCATCTATGGATTGGTATTATTCCCCAACATCGAAAAATTTGTGGATGTGAATGCCATTAGGATCTTTTCTGTTCTTAATCCCGTTCCTACTCTGTTGGGTGATACCTATTTCTCTTTGCATCTGAGGAATGCAAAGGGTGGTGGTGTTATTGTGTGCTGTTTGCCTCTGTTGTATAAGTGGTTTATTTCTCACTTACCGCAGACGGTTGCTTTCAAGGAGAACAAGGGATGTCTACGGTGGTCTACGAGACTTATGTCTCTCACTAATGATGATATCTCTTGGTATGATCGCGTGTATGATACAGTTCAGATCATTGACTATTGTGGTGAATTCCCTAATGTGCCTCTTCTTGGTACATGTGGTGGGATCAGCTACAACCCTATCTTAGCACGTCGTCAACTTGGGTTCCCCCTAAAGGATAAACCTCATAACATTCTGTTAGAAGGTGTGTTCTTTCAGGAGGGTAAATATCCCCAAGGCCTGAAAGCCAGGATGGTCCGCGCTTGGCGCAAGATTCACAAGAAGGGTAGAAATGAGTTGGGTCCGAAGAACTGCATTGCTTTGGAGCCATATACTTCTTGGGTTAGGCAGAGAGCATCAGAGTATCTTATGCCTTATGATTATCCGAGACCTACACCGCTGGATGTGGCTGGGCCTTCAACCCTCCCTAACCAAGGTGTAGAGGAGTTGAGAGAAGAAGACCTTTCACGTGCCTGGATCCGTGAAAGAGAAGAGTTGCTTCAACAGCTTAAGGAGAAGGACGCTCTGATCGAATTCCTCGAGCATCAGGTGATAGATGATCCGAATGATACCTGGACCTCTCTGCTTCCTCAGTCTTCCAAATTCTGGAAGAGGAAGTATGATCGACTTGCTAAGGAGAAAGCGGATATGGAAGCAGCATATGAGAGAGAGATCAAGAGGCTTTGTGTATCTCGTCTTCCAGCATCTCGAGCTTCTAGGGATCCATAGGATGTTTATTTTCCTTTTGCCTTGTAATAATCAACAATGCTGTACTTCTTTGTCTCAAATATATTTGATGAGATATTTTCCATATACGATTAAATGTTTTAAATTTTAAAATCTGCAAATAGAACCCTAAAAGTTCCTTGAAATAAAAACAAAGCATATGCACGAGCATTGCATGCATCATTTTGCATAAGCAGGTATTGTTCTGGTCTTCTTGTCCGTGGCCTAACTCTGTGCTCTTCATTTATTTTGAAGACAATCTGACTCATCGGTACTACACCCGAGCCAATTCTGCAAGAGTGATGGATCAGTTAGAACAAGAGAACCGAGAGCTGAAGGAAGAGGTCGCCAGACTGAGCGCTCTGATGGAGCAATTCTTGGCTGCTCAGAATCAACCATCTCCACCACCTGCAACTCCTCCCTAGAGGACTGTTATATCTAAAGTAGTTGCGTCAACTGTGCCAGCTGCCAGTACTCATTTCATGCCAGCCATGCCAGTCGGGTTTCCGTGGGGTATGCCTCCTGGTTTCATGCCTGATATTCTAGCTCCTACCTTTGCTTCCATGCCGGCATCTAGCCCGGTCCTTGCCATGCCTCCTCCTGTCGTGCATACCACTCCCAGGGTAGACGACACCATCTATCATTCTGAGCCGTCTGAGGGCCCAGATGTTAATGAAAAGATGGAAGCTATGAATGACCAATTCCTTGAGCTCCGCAAGGAATTGAAGACCCTTAGAGGGAGAGATTTGTTCGGCAAGTCTGCTGCTGAACTATGTTTGGTTCCCGGTGTTAAGATACCCGTCAAATTCAAAGTCCCTGACTTTGAGAAGTATAAGGGGAACACCTGCCCTCTCAGCCACCTGGTTATGTATGCCAGGAAAATGTCTACTCAAACTGATAATGATCAACTGCTGATTTATTATTTTCAGGATAGTTTGTCTGGTGCAGCTCTTCGGTGGTATATGAGCCTTGATAGTGCAAACATTCGTCAAGCAGGACAAAGAGACATTTAAAGAGTACGCCCAGAGGTGGCGAGAGCTGGCAGCTCAGATTACTCCTCCACTGGAAGAGAAGGAGATGACTAAGATCTTTTTGAAAACTCTTAGTTCATTTTATTATGAGCGGATGGTCGCTAGTGCTCCCTCTGATTTCACCGAGATGGTGAACATGGGGATGCGATTGGAGGAAGGAGTCCGGGAAGGACGTTTGACTAAGGATGAAGGCTCTTCTAAACGATACGGGGCGTTTAAGAAGAAAGATGGGGAGGCACATGCTGTGCAATCCCATGCTAAACCAAGAAGACCCTCTACCAAAAGGAAGCCTGTGCGTCATGCCAGCAACCAACATCAGGTGGCTCATATAGCACCTGTCTTCAGAGACAACAATCAGCATAATCAGCAACAACCTCAATATCAACAGCAACATCGCCCACAGCAACAGGCTTACCAGCCTCGTGGCAACAGTAATCAAGCTAATTTGAATTATGATAAGAAGAAGATCACTTTCGATCCTATTCCTATGTCATACGCTGAGCTATATCCCTCTTTAATAGAGCGGAAACTGATTACCCCGAGGGACCCTCCGGCTGTACCTGCTAACCCGCAGTGGTGGTACAAGCCCGACCAACATTGTGTTAATCATTCCGGTGCTCCCGGTCACAATATAGAAAACTGCTATCCATTGAAGACTAAGGTTCAAGACCTTATGAGATGCGGCATTCTGAGCTTTGAGGACTCAGGCCCCAATGTTACGAAGAACCCATTGCCCGAGCATGGGAAGTCGGTTAACATGGTCCAGGGTTGCCCTGGAAAATATAAGGTCAAATATGTAAGCCATATTCGACAGTCATTGGTCGAGTTGCATCGTCTGCTGTGTGATTACAGTCATATGGAGCACGGCCATGACAAATGCCGTATCTGCTCCGTCAATAGACTGGGTTGTCGCCAAGTGCGCAAAGAGCTTCAAGAGCTGTTGGATGATGGTACTATTGAGATTCTTCAAAACAGAAATGTTGATGAAGACGAACCAGAAGTAAATGTGATTTCTCCGGTGTTCAAGATTCCTGAGCCTGTTGTCATCCGTTATGATGGTAGCAAGCCGAAGGTCTCTCCTTCTTTGGTAATCAAGCCTGCAGGCCCTGTGCCTTATGCTTCGGACAAAGCTATTCCCTTCCGATATAATCCAGTTGCTGTTGAAGATGGGAAAGAAGTGTCGTTGCCTTCAACCTCTGTGGTAAATATTGCTGATGTGAGCGGGTTGACCCGTAGTGGTCGTGTGTTTTCTGCACCCTCGAAGACTCATGTTGTTTCTGATTCTGCTGAGCATCCGGTTGGGACTGCAGTGAATGTTCCGAATCCGGCACCTGTTGCCAAACCCTCCTCTGTACAAAAGACTCCTACTTCTTTTGTTGGCCCGAGTGGCATTATGAATGAAGAGTGTGATGAGATGCTGAAGCTCATCAAGAAGAGTGAGTACAACGTTGTAGACCAGCTTCTACAAACGCCGTCCAAGATCTCCGTGCTATCTTTGCTTCTGAATTCAGAACCCCATAGGGAGGCTCTACAGAAAGTGTTGGAACTGGCCTATGTTGATCACGACGTCACTATTGAACAATTTGACAGTATAGTTGCAAATATCATTGCTAGCAACACTTTGAGTTTCTGTGACGCTGATCTCCCTGAGGAGGGAAGAGACCACAACATGGCTTTAAATATTTCTATGAATTGCAAGACCGACGCCATGTCCAACGTGCTGGTGGACACTGGGTCATCTTTGAATGTATTGCCGAAGACCACTCTTTCGAGATTGTCATATCAGGGGCCTCCCATGAGGCAGAGTGGTGTTGTTGTGAAAGCTTTCGATGGGTCGCATAAGACCGTGATTGGGGAAGTTGATCTCCCAATCAAAATTGGACCAAGTGATTTCCAAGTTACCTTTCAGGTTATGGATATCCACCCATCTTATAGCTGTCTCCTTGGTAGACCATGGATTCACGAGGCTGGCGCCGTGACATCCACCCCACACCAGAAGCTGAAATTCGTCAAGAATAAGAAACTGGTGGTTGTAGGGGGGGGGAAAGGCTCTCCTGGTTAGCCACTTGTTTTCTTTCTCATATATTGATGCTGAGGATGAAGTTGGAACTCCTTTCTAAGCTTTGTCTATCGCTGAGCCAATTGAGAAGAAGTCTCCTTCATTTGCTTCCTATCGAGATGCGAAACTGGCCATTGAATGTGGTGCAGTTGCTGGTTTAGGGAAGATGATTGAGCTTGAAGACAACAAATCCCGGGCTGGCATTGGCTATTCTTCTGGGGCATTTAATGAGAAAGGGCTGTTCAAGAGTGGAGGTTTCATCCATGCTGATCAAGCTGAAGAAACTGCTGCTATTCTGGAAGAGGATGCAGAGGATTTGAGCAACTTTGTCATCCCTGGTGGTGTCTGCCACAATTGGGTCGCTGTGGATGTTCCTACGGTCATTCATAAGTCAGCGTAATTTGTTTGCTTTGTTTAAAAACCCTTCTCCCATGCCAAAAGGAGAAGTGATGACATTGTTGGCAGCATTTATACAATGATATTTTCATTCAATTAATGCATGTTAAACATTTGTTTTTCCATTTGTTTTCACTTTTTGCTTTTGCATGAAATCGGTGATCACAAAAAACCCTAAAAACAAGAATAAAAGCAATCTTTTTCATCTGCATATTGGTTTGCTTGTTTAAATTCTAAAGTTTATTATCCAAAATCATTATGCAGGTTGATTCTAAAACCCATTGAACATAATGATCCAACGCCATCTCCCAATTTTGAATTCCCTGTATTCGAGGCAGAGGAAGATGATGTTGAAGGGATTCCTGACGAGATTACCCGTCTCCTTGAGCACGAGAAGAAGATCATTCAGTCGCATCTCGAAGACCTGAAAACAGTCAACTTGGGGTCTGAAGATTGTGTTCGTATGGTGAAGATTGGGGCACTTCTTGGAGAGTCTGTCAAGAAGGGGTTGATCAGTTTGCTACGAGAGTATTCCGATATCTTCGCTTGGTCATATGAAGACATGCCGGGTCTAGATACAGATATTGTGCAACATTTCCTGCCTTTGAAGCCTGAGTGCGTGCCTGTGAAGCAGAAGCTCAGAAGAACTCATCCAGATATGGCAGTGAAGATCAAAGAGGAAGTTCAGAAGCAAATTGATGCAGGGTTTCTGGTGACTTCTACATATCCTCTATGGGTGGCCAACATTGTGCCTGTGCCTAAGAAAAACGGAAAAGTCCGTATGTGTGTTGATTACAGAGATTTGAATAAAGCTAGTCCAAAAGATGATTTCCCTCTACCACACATTGATATGTTGGTAGACAATACAGCTAAATTCAAAGTCTTTTCCTTTATGGACGGATTTTCCGGATATAATCAAATCAAGATGGCACCCGAGGATATGGAGAAGACAACATTCATCACACCTTGGGGAACATTCTGTTATCGAGTGATGTCCTTCAGTTTGAAGAACGCCGGAGCCACGTATCAATATGCTATGACTACCTTGTTTCATGATATGATGCATAAGGAGATAGAGGTCTATGTTGATGATATGATTGCTAAGTCCCGAACGGAAGTTGAACATGTTGAGCATTTGTTGAAGCTTTTTCAGCGTTTGAGGAAGTACAAGCTTCGTCTCAATCCGAACAAATGTACATTTGGAGTCCGTTCCGGCAATTTATTGGGTTTTGTTGTCAGCGAAAGAGGTATTGAGGTTGATCCTGCCAAGGTCAAAGCAATACAAGAGATGCCTACGCCTAAAACTGAGAAGCAAGTCCAAAGTTTTCTTGGCCGCTTGAATTATATTTCCAGATTTATATCCCACATGACTGCCACGTGTGCGCCAATATTCAAGCTCCTCCAGAAAGATCAGTCTCTTGATTGGATCGAGGATTGCCAGAAAGCTTTCGACAGTATCAAAGAGTATCTGTCTGAGCCTCCGATCTTGTCTCCGCCTATAGAAGGAAGACCTCTGATTATGTATTTGACTGTTCTTGAAGACTCGATGGGTTGTGTACTCGGTCAGCAAGACGAATCAGGGAAGAAAGAATCTGCTATCTACTACCTCAGTAAGAAGTTCACTGATTATGAGTCTCGATACTCTATGCTTGAGAAGACGTGCTGTGCTTTGGCTTGGGTTACTAAGCGTTTGCGCCAGTACATGATAAATCATACAACTTGGTTGATATCCCGAATGGATCCAATCAAGTATATTTTCGAGAAGCCTGCTTTAACTGGGAGGATTGCCCATTGGCAGATGTTGTTGTCTGAGTATGATATCGAGTATCGAGCTCAGAAAGCTATCAAAGGTAGTATCTTGGCTGACCATTTGGCGCACCAGCCAATTGAAGATCATCAGTCTGTTCAGTACGACTTCCCAGATGAGGAGATTATGTATTTGAAAATGAAAGATTGTGATGAGCCTACACTTGATGAAGGTCCATAACCTGGTTCCAGATGGACGATGGTGTTTGATGGTGCTGTAAATCAGTATGGAAATGGAATTGGGGCAGTAATCATTACTCCTCATGGCACGCATATTCCGTTTACATCAAGGCTAACTTTCAAATGCACGAATAACATGGCTGAGTATGAGGCCTGTATTATGGGACTGGAAGAATGTATTGATTTGAGAATCAAACATCTTGATGTGTATGGTGATTCGGCTCTGGTTATCAATCAGATCAAGGGAGAATAGGAGACGAATCAGTCTGGTCTCATCCTGTATAGAGATTATGCTAGGAGGATTTCAACGTTCTTTACTGAAGTTGACTTTCATCATATTCCTCGAGAAGATAATCGGATGGCAGATGCTCTTGCTACGCTTGCTTCGATGATTGTGGTGAAGTATTGGAATGAAGTTCCCAATATTACCGTGATGCGCTTGGATAGACTAGCTCACGTATTTGCAGTTGAAGAAGTCAAAGATGATAAGCCTTGGTATTTCGATATCAAGAATTTCCTCCAGAACCAGGTCTACCCGCCTGGGGCATCGGTGAAAGACAGGAAAACTTTGAGAAGGTTGTCAGGCAGTTTCTACCTCAGTGGTGAAGTGCTGCATAAGAGAAATTTTGGCATGGTTTTGCTCAGATGCGTGGATAGACACGAAGCAAACCTGTTGATGACTGAGGTCCATGAGGGTTCATTTGGTACTCATTCCAATGGACATGCCATGGCTAGAAAGATGCTGAGAGCAGGCTACTATTGGCTGACAATGGAGTCTGACTGCTGCAAATATGTGAAGAAATGCCACAAGCGTCAGATTTATACGGATAGGATTCATATTCCTCCGACACTTCCGAATGTGATTTCATCACCATGGCCTTTCTCTATGTGGGGAATCGACATGATCGGCATGATTGAACCGAAAGCGTCCAATGGACACAGGTTTATTCTCGTAGCAATTGACTACTTCACCAAATGGGTTGAAGCCGCTTCGTATGCAAGTGTGACCAGGCAGGTGGTTGTGAAGTTTATCAAGAATCAGCTTATTTGCCGTTATGGTGTGCCAGATAAGATCATTACTGATAATGGATCTAATCTGAATAATAAGATGATAGAAGAGTTGTGCGCTGAGTTCAAGATTGCACACCATAATTCCTCTCCTTACAGACTAAAGATGAATGGGGCTGTTGAAGCTGCTAATAAGAATATCAAGAAGATTATCCAGAAGATGGTTGTTACGTACAAGGATTGGCATGAGATGCTGCCATTTGCTTTGTATGGTTATCGTACATCTGTCCGCACTTCAACAGGGGCAACCCCTTTCTCTCTTGTTTACGGCATGGAGGTTGTTCTCCCAGTAGAGGTGGATATCCCATCAATGAGAGTCTTGATGGAAGCCAAGTTGACTGATGCTGAATGGATTCAGAGTCGTTACGACCAGTTGAATTTGATCGAAGAGAAGCGATTGACTGCCATGTGCCATGGTCAGTTATATCAGCAGAGAATGAAGAAAGCATTCGATAAGAAGGTCAAGCCTCGTGTGTTCCGAGAAGGTGACCTCGTGCTCAAGAAAGTCTTGTCTTTCGCGCCCGATTCCAGGGGCAAGTGGACTCCAAACTATGAAGGTCCATATGTTGTTAAGAGAGCCTTTTCAGGCGGTGCTTTGATGCTTGCAACAATGGATGGGGAGGATTTCACTCGTCCTGTGAATTCAGATGCAGTCAAGAAATACTTTGCCTAAAAAAAAGAGAAAAGAAAAACAGAATAGCTCGCTAAGTTGAAAACCCGAAAGGGCGGCTTAGGCAAAAATGAGCGTCTCGGTGGAAAACCCGAAAGGGCGATCCAGGCAAAAGTTAGAGACATGATAAAAAAAGGAGTATATTTGCATCCCGCTAGATTGAGTACCTCACCCTGGGGCAATCTAGGCAAAAATTAGGGATATGGCAAGTAACTGCATTCTGACAAGACTTTCTGTTCCACAGCTGTCTTTTTGTCAGAGATTCTCGATTCGTCGTCAACTGAAGCTTCGAATACATCGAAATTCAAATTGGTAGAGAAAGGATCATTATGTTCAATGTAGCCCTCTTCCAATATATATCACCGATTTCAAATTTGTACAGATCTATGGAGTCTTGCCATTTGCAGGCTACCATTCCATCAAATAAATTTGAGCTTTTATCCAATTATTTGCACTCTTATTTGTTTCAACTCAACAAATGTTTTTCATGTTTTAATTGATAAAATGTCATTGTTTAAACAAATAAAATTTTTCAAAATTGTTGTTTTAAACAAAGTGAACATTCACAATGATGAAAGGATGCTTAAGAATTTCACAGTGCTCTCCCAAGGGTGGCATGATTCCCAACAGGGTAAGACATTTGTCCATATTCCTGGCATGGTTGTATCCTCTTTATCCAGATTGTTGTTAGGGTTGTTCCCTAAGCAGAGTGTTTGTCGAGGACTTCACAATCCCCTCCAACAATACTCTCTCCCCAGCATGGGTGCTTTCCTTTTGGAAGATTCGGTAGTTGGTGGATTGACATCCCGGTACTTCGTCTGTTTCCTCAATAAAGTCACCAGCGGAGTTGTTGGCGTGATATACTTCATCTATGCTATCTCTCCCCATCAGAGTGCTTGTTGAGGTTTCTCACCTCTTATCCCTTCAACAGAGCAACGATCATTTCCTCCTCAGCAGTTGGTGGTTTCCTCTTAGAAGGTTCAGCATTTGGGGGTTGATCACCGGTTCTCCTTCTCATCCTCAGATAAATCCCCAATAGATTTGTGGTACGGTGGATTGTGTCTGTGATGTTTCCCTGCAAGTTTTGTGATTTCCCTGCAGTATCCCCAACAGAGTTGGTATCCTCAACATAGTTGCTCTTGTGGCAGTTTCTGCCTGTCGTGAACTTATGTTCCCTAGTTGGGTTGGTTGGTGATTTATCATCCATAGACTTGGTGATTTCCTGATGCTTTTGATCCCCAGTAGAGTGGCTTGTAGCAGAATCTACTTGTGTGATCTATTTTTCCCTCAGTGGGTTTATCCCCAATAGAGTGACTGACAGTATCCCCAGTAGAGTTGCTTGTGCGGCTAGATTCTACTTGTGTGTTCTGTTCTCTTCAGCAGTTTTTGCTTGTGCAGTGAACTCTTGTTTCCCAGTTGATACTGAGGATCCCCTGCAGAAATCTCGGGATTTCTCCATTTCCCCAACAGATTTGCTTTTGTGGCAGTTTCTGCCTGTTGTGAGCTTCTGTTCCCCAGTTGGGTTGATTGATGATCCATCACTCAGAGATTTTGTGATTTCTTTGATATGTCTAATCTTTTGCTTTCCAGCAGATCTTTGCTTTTTAGCATTTAGATCTCCAGCAGATTGGCTTTCCAGTTGGCTTTCCTTGGATTTTCCTCTGGAAATGTAGTACCGGGCGTTTGATTCCTGGGCCTGTTTGTGTTAGTAATGTCTGTTTTGTCAGCATTCATCAAACATAAATCACGCATATTCATGCATACTTTCAACATTAAGATATTCATGATTGCATTTTTTTTGCCATATATCTTTGGTTTGTTGTCTTCGGCTAACGGTGGTGTAGATCTCTCCAGTAGATCTTCCCAAGCAGATGTCGGGTGTCTAATCTCTCAATATAGAGTCAGCCCCATAAGCAGAAAGTGTCTATCTTTCCTTCTGCAATTCCCCACTGAGATATATCCTCGTGGATGACGGTTTTTTCCGTTTCCTCCTAACACATATATTGGGATGGATCTTCCTATTGAGTTATATCCTCATTAGGACAAGTCTTGATTCAGTTTGCCTTTTTGGTTTGATCCTGAATTGGCATTTTTTTCAACTGTCTCCTGTGCTTCCCTGTGGAATAAGTGAATGAATTGCCCAATAACCGACAATAATTCTTTTTATCCCCAGCGGAGTTTGGGCCTCTACCCAGTAACCGGTAGTTGTAAGTCCTATGTTCCTTTTCCCTCTTGGCGGAATTTGTGGTTATATACCTTTTATTCCTCAGCAAGAGTCGATTGGTTTTCTACCCAGTATTCGGTAGTCGTAAATCCTATTTTTTCTTGCTCCTCAGCAGTTGGTGGTTTGTTATAAACCCTATTTTGTTTCCCTGTGCGGAGTTGAGATTCTTTCATTCCCCACACAGAGAGCTGTTGGTTTTCTACCATGTATTCGATAGTTACAAACCCTACTTTTATCCCCTAGCAGAGGTAACCTTTGTGGGTCATTCTGGTTGATAGTGGATTTTGTGGTCTTCTACCCAGTTTTCGGTAGTTGTAAATCTTATGTTGTTGGTGTCTCCCTAGCGGAGTCTGTGCTTTCTTGTGGATAATTGCCGTATGTTAGCAATTTTATCCTCAGCCAGAGTTTCTGGTGTTCTACCCCGTATTCGGTAGTTGTAAATCCTAATTTCTCCCTTTTGCAGAGTTAACCTTGTTGTTCATCCTAACCGATGATGGTTACTCTTTGTGGTTATCTTCATCCAGTAGTCGATGTGGATATTCCCCCTTTCTTCTGGGTAATTGTCATATGCTAGCAATTATATCCCCAACAGATCTTTCCTTGTGGATAATTGCCGGATGCTAGCAATTTTATCCTCAGCGGGTCCTTTCACCGTATGCCAGTGATTTGTTCCCCGGATCATTGATGTTTATCAATGCATCCCCGGTGAGTTCTCTTTCATTTACCCTTTTGTCGGTAATGATTGTTGCTCCCTTTGATCGGTCATCTTTATATACCTAGTTTTGGTATCCCGATGCCTTTCTTTTCGGTTGATTCATCCTTTATTAACCCAGTAACCGGTTGTGGATAATCTTCCATGCGAGTATACTATCCATGTTCTGACGGTAATGGATAATATATCTCATGCACTCTTCGGTCGAAGCCTGTTGTGTTTCCCCAGTCGAGTAAGATCCGTATTCCTTTGTGGAACCGAATATTCTTTGTTCTCCTTTTCTGAGCATATCTCCCAGTAGCCGATGATATGTCTCTTGGATAATTGTCGGATGCTTGCAATTTATCCCCTATGAGTTATCTTTCGTTTACCCTGTTGGTGTTGGTATCGATTGTCTCTCTTTTCGGTCGGTCGCCTATTATATACCAAGTAACCGGTATCCCTGGTGTTCCTTCCATGCGAGTATACTATCTACGTTCTGACGGTAATAGATAATATATCTCATGCGAGTATACTATCCATGTTCTGACGGTAATGGATATTATATCTCATGCGCTCTTTGGGTTTTTTCCCAGCTGAGTAGGATTCGTTTTCCCGTTGCGGAGTCGATTGTCCATCCTGTAAGTCGATTTGCTTTTTTAAGCCCTCCTTTCAGATGATGAGTGTTTTGGCATATATACCAATTCACATTTCGGTCGGTCACCTATTATATGCCCAATAACCGGTATCCTTGGTGTTCCTTCCTTTCTGCTCCCTATTATGACCTTGGTCCCCTGTGGAGTCAGATTTTCCTGAGTTGATGTACCTTTTTCAGGTCTTTCTCAGATGTTTGGTTGATTGATATCTCTCACCCTTATACCGGTCTTAGATATTCATTCTTCCTGAGCTTGTTGTTCTTTCACCCAGTAGCCGTAACACCTCATCCTGCAGTTTTTCTTTAGGAGAGTCTATTTGTTAGACATTCCCCAGTGGAGTTTCCGTTGTGATTTTACCCTTTTGCTGTATTGGCGTTTTCCCCAATATATGCAGTTTTCCCCGGCAGGGAGTTTCTGTGAATCTTTTTCCCAGTCCGAGTCCGGATTTTCATCCGAAGTATCCTTCGTGGATAGTTTGAGTCATCTTGAGTCTTTCCAATGGATATGTCTTCCTTTGGAATTTTCTTTTTCCCCCAGTTTGAGTCCTTTACTCCCAGTGAGGTCTCCAGCCCACTCGTGTCTTGCTCACGTTGTGTCTAGTTCTTTTTTCCCTGATTCAGAGTCGTGTCCTGCTCACACATTCTTTTTCCTACCCCCATGAGAGTCCTGTTAGAGTCTCTGTTCCTGGTGAGTGTATTACTCCGATGGATCGTCTTTTCTTTGTGGACCAGTATTCCCCACAGAGGTTGTTTCTTTGCATGCATACATTTACATCATGAGGTCTCTTAGGGACCAAAATTTGTCTCTTTACTGTTATTTAAGCCCATTCTACCGCGTCGAGATGAGGATTTTAACCTTCACTTCTCCAGCTAGAATGACCTTAAATAGGGGCATCTGTAAGACCCCAATTTTGTCCCTAAGATCCCTCATGGCATCATATCATAACATTGCATTGCTTCAAGGATCATTGGACACCTTGCTTCCTTCCCTGTGGATGGGCTATCTTTTTGAGAGTGATTCTTGATCACCAAGCATGTTTGCATTTGTATATCATTGCTTTTCTTCTAATCACTAACCAAAATATACAAAAATATGTCATCTAACCTTTGGCTTGCAGATGAAGCATTAACAGGTCAAGGCAACTAAAGGCATTCATTGAGCAATAGATGGTGGTCATTCTTGAGATTTGGACCCCACAATCATTCACAAGACTTCATATGAGCTATGATGTCATTTTGAAGCAAAATCCCAAGTGGTAAAGGCTTGAATTTCATCAGAACATTCTCAGGTCATCTGAAGACCTAGAAAGTCAACTGCAAAGTCAATTGTGGATTTGGAGGTGGGAAGTGATTAGTGAAGGTGAGAAAAACAAGAAAGGGGGGGTTTGAATTGTTTAGAAAATAAGCGCTTTTTCAAAATGAAAACCACACAATGATTTTATACTGGTTCGCTTATAACACAAAGCTACTCCAGTCCACCCGGCCAAGGTGATTTCGCCTTCAACAAGGACTTAATCCACTAATCTTGAAAGATTACAAACAACGTCTAAGAGAAAGATCTCTTAGTCCTCTCAAGTATACAGACTACACAAAGTCACTTGAGGAAATAAACAAACAATAGATAAAAGATTTATGTAATCTAAAGTGCTTCTAAGAAAGCAAATATTACAATAGTAAGAACAAAGTGATTCACGTTATAAGCAACAGCTTCGTGAAGATTTAGAGAGCAAGAGTGTTTTCTTGAGCGTTGATGTTTCAGTATAATTTTTCCTTGTATATGTTATATGCTGAATGTTGATTTGCAGTCCTTTATATAGATCAGTGAGGTAGTAGTTGAAACTGATGAGTAATAAGATGAATTTACGCCATAACATAAATAGCTTCTGCAGGATAACTTTCTCTCCTTGAAATGACTACTTACCACATATAGTATCTTCTTTATTGAAATTGGAGATTAACGTCTCTTTTTGTATTAGGAAATCCATTTGCAAATCTTTACTTGACTTTAACGTTACTCTTTCATAATTAGCAATTTTATGATCAGAGTCTTCGTGTATCTGAGAGTCTTGGAGTCTTGCTTCTGATGTTGATCTCTTTTGAGTTCTGATGGATTCTTCAGATAGCGTTCTTGTTCAGATGCTTCTGATACTTTGTTGTTTTGCTCAGAGTTAGACTTTCTTGAACGTGTTTCTACTTCAGATGCTTCTTATCTTCTGATAATTTGTATCTGATCTGGTTCTGTATCTGATGACATCATCAGATCTCTTCCTTCTTTCTTTAGAACCCTGCACACTTAGAAACTTTTCGTTAGGGTGCCATTTTTGGTTTCATCCTTTGTTATCATCAAAATCAAGGAATCTGTTGTAGAACAATTTTTGTTCTTACAATCTCCCCCTTTTTGATGATGACAAAACAATCTTAATTAGCAGATGAAACATGAATAATATCAGATCAGATAGACAGAAGCTCCCCCTGAGATAGTGCTAGGGAGTTCAGAAGTTCTTACCAGAGCTTCTAAGTAAAGAGGTTTCTTGATACCTTCTGCAATTTCTTAAGTCCAGGTTAGATAGATTTATTTTTTAAGAAGAATATGTTGCAGAATGCTTAAGATATTAGACAATATTTTCATCAGAGCTATTAAATATGTTGCAGAATGCTTAAGGTATTTAGACAATATTTTCATCAGAGCTAATAATGACTTCTCCCCCTTTTTGTCAGAATCAAAAAGACATAGCAAAATAAATAATTGAAGAGAAAAACATTGTATTTAGATAAAAGCACAAAGGCAACAAGAACAGGAAAAAACATCAGAATCAGAGAAAGCAAACAAAAAATAACAGGCAAGCAATAAAAATAAAATCCTAAGTGCCTAGGGGTTCGGAGGCGGAGGCATTCTCTGAAGCAACATAGCCAGCATGTTCTGAATGTTGTCGTTGACAGTGTCTTGCTTATCCATTCTGGCACGGAGTTCATTCTGATCTTGCTTAAGTTCTTTCAGAGTATGAAGAACCATAGGGATAACAGAAGAGGACTCCCCCAGAGTCAGAGCCTGCTGTGCTTCAGTAGCAGCTTGTGCTTCTGCATCCGCCAGAGCCTTAGCTTCAGCTTCCTTTAACCTTAGGATTTCAGCTTCCCTTGCTCTTTCTTCTTCCAGCCTTCTAGCTTCTTCTGCAGCTTCTCTGGCTAATCTCTCTTCCTCTAGCCTTCTGGCTTCAGCTTCTCGTGCAAGTCTTTCCTGGAGTCTTGCCTCAGCATCTCTGATGTAGCCATTTCTGACTTGTTCAGAGATGTTCTTCAGTCTAAAAGCCTCAGAGGTCATCCAGCCAATGACTCTGTTCCAGTGTGTCCTTACAGAGTCAGGATCATCACTGACTTCAGAGTTAGTGGTCAGAGACTTGACCTTTTGTACTGAAGCCCCTGCGACCAGCATGATGGCTTCCTCAAGGGTAGGTATAGAAAGGTCAGGTTCAGAGGTATGATGTGGAGATGTTGGAGGGCTGAGATTTAGAGTTAGAGGTTCTGGTTCAGTTTCTGATTCAGGTTGAGGTTCAGATGGTTGGGGTGAAGCGTAAAGAGGGTTTAAGTCTAATGGTTCAGATTCAGCGGAGATGTTTGAAGGTGGGATATCAGAGGTGTGGAGGTTAGAGGGTTGAGTTTCAGAGGGTTGGTCTTCAGAAGTAATGTTGGTTGTTTGTTCTGGTGGAGGTGAAGTTGCTTCAGATTGTGTTTGTGTTTGTTGTTGTGAAGCAAGGTTTTGAGCATGAATTTGGGCTAAGGTTGGGGAGTCAGGGTCAGAGTATTCTTGGTCAGAGGAGATAGAAAGGTATGGTGGTGATTCTGGTTCTGAAGATGATGAAGAGGAAGTGCTTTGGTTCATTTGTTCAGGTTCAGAAGGAGGTATGAATGTACAGGCGATATTTAAAATTGGTGAAGGTTGTGAGGTTTTGGTGGTTGAAGGTGGGATTTCAGAGGTTGTAAAAATAGGTGGTGTTGGGAGAGGATTAGAGGAAGGGGTAGAGGAAACCATCAGAGGTTCAGAGGAAAGAGGAGGAACAGACGTACCAGTAGAAATTTGCAGAGGAGCTGGAGATCTGCTTCCAGAGGATTCTCCAAGTCTTGCCTTCTTTGCCTGAGATGTTATCTTCTTCTCAGAGAGACCTCTCTTGTATCTGACGAAGTCTTCTTCTGAATCTAGACAATCGTCGAGGCTGAAGTCAGAGATGTCAACACCTTCATCCAGCAGACGATTAAGATAGATAGCAACTGCATCTCTGGGTTCATTCTTGTAGAACCTAGCAAGACCATGAGGCAGTTTCCTCTGATCTTTCAAGGAATCCCAGGATGTATCCAGCATGGGTCTGACTTGAATCTTCTTTATTATTCCCATACTCTTGAGGTTTCTGGCGTTCAGAGGCTTCCCAGTGTCTATTGCCAGATCTTGCATCAGCTTGGCTTTCTCCAGATGATCTACCAACCCATTCTCGATGAAAACATCAGATAACAATCTTCCCAGAGGGATGTAGGATATGGGCTTCATGTTGTTTCTGGTTTCCCTTACAGAATCTCTGAGATATCTGAAGAGAAGTGCAGGAAGGAAGATGTTCACACCCTTCTGAATGCAATACAGAATGCACTTCTGATCTGCATTGATGTAATCAGAGGAGTTAGAGGCTGGGCGGTGGTGAATAGTTCCCAGAATGATCTTGAGCCACACTCTGAGGTTCTGATGCAGCTCTTTGTTCTTTGAAGGATTTCCTTCAGTGTTGGGTTTGAAGATGGTTGGATTGATTACTTCAGCAACGCGCCTTGATCTTGGGTTGATGTTGTAAATCCTTTTTCCTCCATCTTTCTCCATGTTCAACAAGGAAGCAATTGACTCTTCAGTAATTACTATTTTTACTCCCAACACAAAGGAGACGATGAAATGGTCATCAGCATCTGCAAATCTCCAGAACTCCTTGATGAGAAGTGGGTAAACAGGACCATAGAGCCTTTGGAAGTAGTTTTCCCAACCTTGTTGACGAAGTTCTTCAGTAAGATCAACGCCATTTCTTCTCAAGTTGTCAAAGTCCACCAGTGTTTCACATAACACATCCAATCCCTCAAAGGGAGTTGATAGGTTGATGTGAGGTAAACGATCAAGGATATGGGGTTCTTTGTAAACAGGGGTAATGGAAACGCCTGTAACCATTAGAGTTGAAATGCTTGAAGTTTGGGCAGTGGTGGTGGATTCCGTTTGTTGAGAGAAGTTAAAAACTTCTTGTTGTTGAGCGTCCATGGTTGAAGAAGAAGGAGATGAAGATGAGTAGTTGAGAGACGCTTCAGAGAGGGTTTAGGGTTTTTAGAGTGAGTGAGAGTGATAAGTGTGTGAAATGTGAGAAAAGTGTTTAAATACCCTAAGTTAAAACACATGCAAAACGACACATAATATTGCGTTAGCACAAAGCTCAAGTAAGCACGCTTGGGGGAGAAATGATTAAGGCTAATTAATGAATGTCTAATCCTAACAGTATGCACACTGCTCGAGGAGATCTTAAACGTTTCACCTTTGATCTTCTTCTGGACAGCTGTCTAGAAGTTCTAGGGTTGGACGCTAGGTGCTCCACGTGTTGATGTATCTGATCTTCAGGAATACCAAGGGATTGGTTCCTAGAGATTTCTAACTCAGATATCTTCTTAACTAGTAGAAGTATCAGAGTCAGAGGCAGAAATACATTTGTTTACATCAGAGTCTCATTTTACATTTTCAGAGCCACACTTCATTCTGGACAGTTTTGAATGTTCAGATTTTCTAAGATAAAAAGAAATCTATCTTCAGCTAGAGGCTTAGTAAAGATATCTGCCCATTGATGATCTGTATCAATGAACTTCAATGTTACTATCCCTTTCTGAACATAGTCTCTGATAAAATGATGTTTTATTTCAATGTGTTTAGCTCTGGAATGTAGAATGGGATTCTTACTTAGACAAATGGCAGCAGTATTATCACAGAAGATATGAATGTTACTCTCAAAAATTTGCAGATCTTCTAACTGATGCTTCATCCAGAGCATCTGAGTTGTGCATAGTGATGCTGAGATATATTCTGCTTCTGCAGTTGATAGAGCTATAGTTGACTGTCTTTTGCTAGCCCAGGAGATTAGATTGTTTCCCAGAAGCTGGCAATTTCCAGATGTGCTTTTTCGTTCTAGTCTATCTCCTGCATAATCTGCATCACAGTAACCAGAAAGTCTATACTCTGATGTTTTCTTATACATCAGGCCCAGGTTAGGAGTTCCTTTCAGATACTTAAGAATTCTCTTAACTGCTGTTAAATGAGATTCTCTAGGATCTGATTGGAATCTGGCACAGAGACAGACACTAAAGAGAATATCAGGACGAGTAGCAGTCAGATAGAGAAGAGAGCCTATCATACCTCGATAGAGCTTCTGACAAACCTTTGAGCTTACTTCTTCTTTTTCAAGAATGCATGTTGGATGCATTAGAGTTTTTGCAGAGTTGCAGTTAGCCATGTCAAATTTCTTCAGAACATCTTTAATATATTTGCTTTGATGAACATATGTAACTTCTGAAGTTTGGTTAATTTGAATTCCCAGAAAGAACTTTAGTTCTTGCATTAGACTCATTTCAAATTCTGCCTGCATTAACTTAGAGAATTCTTGACAAACAGAGGCGTTAACTGAACCAAAAATAATGTCATCAACGTATATCTGGCATATCATGAGATCATTATTAAGGTTCTTACAGAAAAGTGTGGAGTCAACTTTCCCTCTGATAAAATTGTGTTCCAGAAGAAAATTGCTTAAACGTTCATACCAAGCTCTGGGAGCTTGTTTAAGTCCATATAAGGATTTTTTAAGTTTAAAAACATGTTCTGGAAAGTTTGGATTTTCAAAACCTGGAGGTTGGTTGACATACACTTCTTCTGAAATATAACCATTAAGGAATGCACTCTTGACATCCATTTGATATAATTTAATAGAATGGTTAATAGCAAAAGATACAAGAAGACGAATAGATTCTAACCTTGCGACTGGAGCAAAAGTTTCATTATAATCAATACCTTCTTGTTGACTATAACCTTGAGCTACCAGTCGAGCTTTGTTTCTGACGACTTCTCCTTTCTCATTTAGCTTGTTTCTGAATACCCATCTGGTTCCAATAACGTGAGTGCCTCTGGGTTTTGGAACAAGATCCCAGACATCATTCTTTGTGAATTGATCTAGTTCTTCTTGCATGGCTGAAACCCAGTCGTTATCTTGAAGTGCTTCATCACAGGACATAGGCTCAATCAGAGACACTAGTCCCAGAGGAGTATCTTCAGAGGTTCTGAAGGTAGATCTGGTTCTGACAGGTTCGTCCTTGTTTTCCAGAATCAAATCTTCAGATACGTTGATACGACTTTTAACTTTCTTTGGGATTTCTGGGGTTTTAATTTCTTCAGAGTTCTGAGTGACAGTTGCTTCTGGAGCTTTATCAGAACCTGCAAGGGTGATTTCTAAATCTGCAAAATCTTCAACTAGCTTTGACTTTTCAGGGTCAAGCTTATCATCAAATCTGACATGAATTGATTCTTCCACAATTTTGGTTTCTGTGTTGTATACTCTGTAGCCTTTAGAGCGTTCTGAGTATCCTAACATAATACCTTTTTGTGCTTTGGAATCAAACTTGTTCAGATGTTCTTTAGTGTTTAAAATAAAGCAAGAACATCCAAAAGGATGAAAACATGAAATGTTTGGTTTTCTTCCTTTACACAGTTCATAGGGAGTCTTTTCCAGAATGGGTCTTATAGAGATTCTATTCTGAATGTAACACGCTGTATTTACAGCTTCTGCCCAAAAATGCTTTGCCACATTAGTTTCATTGATCATGGTTCTAGCCATCTCTTGGAGTGTCCTATTCTTCCTCTCTACAACTCCATTTTGTTGTGGAGTTCTAGGGCAGGAGAAATCATGGGATATTCCATTAGAGTCAAATAATTCTTCAAAATCTTTGTTTTCAAATTCTCCACCATGATCACTTCTGACTCTAACAATTTTAGCATCAAATTCTTTTTGCACTTTGGAGCAGAAACTAGTGAATATAGAGTGAGACTCACTCTTGTGCTTTAGGAATTTTACCCATGTCCAGCGACTGTAATCATCAACAATGACTAGTCCATACTTCTTTCCATTAACTGATGCTGTTTTCACAGGACCAAATAAGTCAATGTGAAGAAGTTCCAGAGGCTTAGAGGTAGAAACAACATTTTTCTTTTTAAAGGAAGTTTTTGAAAATTTTCCTTTCTGACATGCTTCACACAGAGCATCTGAAGAAAACTTCATTTTAGGTAGGCCTCTGACTAACTCGAGTTTAGTTAGCTGAGAAAGTTTCCTCATGCTAATGTGGCCCAAGCGTCTATGCCACACCCATTGCTCTTTATGAACAGACATCAGACATTTAACATTTTGTTCTTTTAAATCAGAAAGATTAATTTTATAGATGTTGTTTTTCCTCTTGCCTGTGAAAAGGACAGAGCCATCGTTCTGATTAATGGCTTTACATGTTTTTTGATTAAAGATTACATCATAACCGTTATCACTTAATTGACTTATGGATAACAAGTTATGCATTAATCCTTCTACGTAAAGAACATCAGATATAGAGGGAAGAGTACCATTACCAATAGTTCCGGAGCCTCTGATCCTTCCTTTCTGATCTCCTCCGAAACCTACGAATCCAGCATCTCTAAGTTCCAGGCTTTGGAACATAGACTTTCTTCCCGTCATGTGTCGCGAGCATCCAGAGTCCAGGTACCATGACTGGTGTCTGAACTTTGCTGCATAGGATATCTGCAACATACACAATCTTATCTTTTGGTACCCAGAATCTCTTGGGTCCTCTTTGATTAGTCTTCCTAGAGTTTCTCATAACTTTGGGTTTTCTGGCATTTTCAAATTTTTGTTCTTGTGTGTGTGTATAGTGATATGAAAATGGAGATTTAAGTTGGTTACTAGAAGAAGTTTTAACTTCCTTAGGATCATACCCAATTCCCTTTTTATTGTTCTGACTGACTCCATAAATCATGGATGCCATAATACTCCTACCTATTCCATTTTTCAGAAATTCTTGAAAGGCTTCTTCGTATTTATAAATTATTGCATTTGAAGTTTGTGGAGTTTGAGATAACGCTTCTTCTAATTCTAAGCTTTTTCTTTTTGCTCCATCTCTTTCTAATGTTAACAATCTGATTGTATCTTCTTGTGCTAGAATTGTCATCTCAAGCTTGCCACAATCTTCAAATTTTGCTTTAAGACAACCTTTAATGTTTTTAAACTTTTGTTTTAATTTCTGATATGAGCTAAGAGTTTCTGACAAACAAGATTCTAGATCAGATCGAGAGAGTTCAGAAAATACCTCTTCAGATTCTTCATCTGAGCTACTCCTGGATGTGGTAGCCATAAGTGCCACATTGGCCTGTTCATCAGAGTCAGATTCTGATGATCCAGATTCACTATCATCCCAGGTAGCCATCAGTCCTTTCTTTGTCCTGAAGGTATTTTTCTTGAAGCTTTCTTTTCTAGGGTTGTCTTTCTTTAGCTTGGGGCATTTATTCCTGTAATGACCTGTTTCTTTACATTCATAACAGGTAATATCTTTGTTAGATTTACCTTTTGAAGTTGATTCTGATCGATCCCCTCTGGGTCTTGGTCTTCTGAAGTTGTTGTTCCTCTTTTTCCAGAGTTGCTTAACTCTTCTGGTTAGTAGGGACAATTCTTCATCATCATCAGAGTCTTCTGGTTCAGAGTTGTCAGCATCTTCAGTTTCTGCCTGGAGAGCTTTGGTTCTGTCAAGTTTGCGTCTTTCAGGTCTGGACTTTAACGCTACAGACTTGTTCCTTTTCTGAGGCTCATCTTCCTCTAGTTCTATCTCATGGCTTCTGAGAGAACTAACAAGTTCTTCAAGGCTAATATTGTTCAGATCCTTTGACAGCTTCAGAGCAGTAACCATAGGTCTCCATTTCTTTGGCAGACTTCTGACTATCTTTTTGACATGGTCTGCAGTTGTGTATCCTTTGTCTAGAACCTTGAGACCTGCAATCAGAGTTTGGAATCTAGAGAACATTGCCTCTATGGCTTCATCATCCTCCATTTTGAAGGCTTCATATTTCTGGATAAGCGCCAGAGCCTTTGTCTCTTTGACTTGAGAGTTTCCTTCATGAGTCATCCTCAGAGAGTCAAGTATGTCTTTGGCTGTTTCTCTGTTGGTGATCTTTTCATACTCGTTGTAAGATATAACATTTAGGAGTATGGTTCTGGCCTTGTGATGATTCTTGAAAACTCGTTTCTGATCATCTGACATCTTACTTCTGGGAACTTCAGCTCCATCCTCTGTGACAGGAGGTTTGTATCCATCTGTGACAATGTCCCAGAGTTCAGCATCATAACCCAGAAAGAAACTTTCAATTCTGTCTTTCCAGTAGTCAAACTTTTCTCCATCAAAAACAGGAGGCTTAGCATTGTAACTATCTTTTTCATTTGAGTGGGCCATAGTTTTTCTCGTACTGGATCTCTCTACACTGTTAAGTGTTTGATTAGAAAATCAATAACAGAGCCGGAGCTCTGATACCAATTGAAGGTGAGAAAAACAAGAAAGGGGGGGGGGGTTGAATTGTTTAGAAAATAAGCGCTTTTTCAAAATGAAAACCACACAATGATTTTATACTGGTTCGCTTATAACACAAAGCTACTCCAGTCCACCCGGCCAAGGTGATTTCGCCTTCAACAAGGACTTAATCCACTAATCTTGAAAGATTACAAACAACGTCTAAGAGAAAGATCTCTTAGTCCTCTCAAGTATACAGACTACACAGAGTCACTTGAGGAAATAAACAAACAATAGATAAAAGATTTATGTAATCTAAAGTGCTTCTAAGAAAGCAAATATTACAATAGTAAGAACAAAGTGATTCACGTTATAAGCAACAGCTTCGTGAAGATTTAGAGAGCAAGAGTGTTTTCTTGAGCGTTGATGTTTCAGTATAATTTTTCCTTGTATATGTTATATGCTGAATGTTGATTTGCAGTCCTTTATATAGATCAGTGAGGTAGTAGTTGAAACTGATGAGTAATAAGATGAATTTACGCCATAACATAAATAGCTTCTGCAGGATAACTTTCTCTCCTTGAAATGACTACTTACCACATATAGTATCTTCTTTATTGAAATTGGAGATTAACGTCTCTTTTTGTATTAGGAAATCCATTTGCAAATCTTTACTTGACTTTAACGTTACTCTTTCATAATTAGCAATTTTATGATCAGAGTCTTCGTGTATCTGAGAGTCTTGGAGTCTTGCTTCTGATGTTGATCTCTTTTGAGTTCTGATGGATTCTTCAGATAGCGTTCTTGTTCAGATGCTTCTGATACTTTGTTGTTTTGCTCAGAGTTAGACTTTCTTGAACGTGTTTCTACTTCAGATGCTTCTTATCTTCTGATAATTTGTATCTGATCTGGTTCTGTATCTGATGACATCATCAGATCTCTTCCTTCTTTCTTTAGAACCCTGCACACTTAGAAACTTTTCGTTAGGGTGCCATTTTTAGTTTCATCCTTTGTTATCATCAAAATCAAGGAATCTGTTGTAGAACAATTTTTGTTCTTACAATTAGAAATACTTCATTCATGTTCAAACAAGTCTCATTTGACATTTCAAGCACTCACATTGAAGAATTTGAAGTCAGGTCAAGAATTTCCAAAAATAGCAAGTGACCTATAATTTGAACTTTCCAAAAATGGAAAGATTTTGACCCAACTTCAACTTAATATTACATCATCAAGAAATCTTCAAATGAAATTTTGCTGAACATGAAAGTTGTAGATCTTTCTCTCCCATTTCCAAAAAATCCAAGATCATGAATTTCTAATGTGTGGTTGAGGAGATATGATCAAATCATGGCAAAGTATGCATGGGACTTCAAATGAGCATATCTTTTGACCCAAAGCTCCAAATTGGGTGGTTCTTTTTGCATTTTTCTTGTCATGACATGATGTTTCCAAAACACTCGTCACATTGCATGAATTGTTATCACATGATCACTTGCTATTCCATGCCTTTTTTGGAGGGAAATTGCAAAATTCAAAAATGGTGCATTGTATGGACTTTCTACCATTGCCAATGTGTTTAAAAGATGATTTTAAGTGACTTTGATCAAGGAAATGGTACTGTTCACATGGGTTTACTACATGCACCATGCAAATTTTCAATTTTTGCCAAACACCTCATTTTGCCTAATTTTCATTAACCAAGTTAATTATGGATTAGGAAAGTGATTAGGAAAGCATATATATACTCTAATCTAACAGAATTGGAAAGGGAGTTAATCATTTTTTACATTTTAAGATCAAAAAACTTTTTCTCTCCAAATTTTCTCTCAATCAAAACTTGAAAATTCTCCACATAGCATAGCATTTTTCTTCCATATTCTGGTTTATTGAGTGTAGTGGATGAAGAATCAAGCATTGGATCATTGAATTCGAGCAGAAATCAAGCATACTCCAAGCAAACTCATGAGAATGGAAGTGGAAAATTAATCAAGATCTAAGCCATTACAAGCTCCAATTTCTTCATAAAGCTTCAAGTCATCAATATAGGAGTGGATCTGTACACTTTAGGAGCTTGAATCGCTGGTTTTATTGTTCTTCTCTTCAAGAGGTAAAAAACTCGAATCTCTTAATTCTTCAATCCATTGCCATGTTTAGGTAGAGCTTTTCATGCTGATTAATCTGATATAAAATTCGTGTGAAACAGATGAGAAATGAATGAGTTATGTTTGTTTAAAGTTTGACATGTCAAAATGTTTTTGCTCGTATCTCTTAATCCATGGCTTGTTAGGTTTAGATGTTGATTGATCTGTAATCTATGTTGAATAAGCTTTCATTTGGTATAGATTTTGCTGGATTCTGGGATATTTTTCTGAACACGTACACTGTAGCTCCGCCGTCTTCGCGAAGAAGACGATGGAAACCACCACGTACCATACGCGTACGAGCACCTTACGCGTACCATACGCATATCACCTGCTAGGGCTGGTCTGGTTCAGCGCGCGCACACACTTCGATCCCTGCATGCTGCATATTTTCAAATGTTCACTCATTTTCTTGTTTCCCTCCACATTTCACATGCTATGTCCATTTCCTTTTTTTTAATTTTTTCTTCAACTTAGAAAAATCATAACTATTTGAAAAATGCATCAATTCATCTCCAATTTTTTGCCACTTGTTCTGCTGTTTGTCTATTATTT
Source organism: Lathyrus oleraceus (assembly GCF_024323335.1). NCBI lineage: Eukaryota > Viridiplantae > Streptophyta > Magnoliopsida > Fabales > Fabaceae > Lathyrus > Lathyrus oleraceus. The sequence goes on along the minus strand of NC_066585.1, from coordinate 362,280,101 downwards.
TTTCATCATATTTTCCAAAATTGTGCACGACTGGATTTTATTTGGTGCTAGGTTATGTGATCATGTATCCACTTGTGACCTTGCCTTGCTTATCTCATTGTGAAATGCTTGATTTTAATCCAAATGCTTTGAAATTTTGCATGAGTGTTCTTGACATGTTGCTGGACCTTTGAGGCTTGATTATGCATTTTTCTCATTTACCATTTCTGTTTTATGCATGTGTTTGCATGGTGTGGCAATTTGTGTCACACATTTGATTGTTCAACTGGTGCAATTTAATTTCCATGCCAAATGATTTCCAATGCTTCTGATTTTTTGTATGTGGATCATGTTAAATGTCTTGAATGTTCATGATTTTTTCCAGATTTTTTTGAATCATTTCTGTTTTGATTTGAACTTTTCATTCTTGATGATCACATATTGAACTTTGAAATTGCCTTGGATTTCTTTTGATCATGAAATGCTTTTGGTGATTGATTTTGATGTGAGCCTTTTTAGGATATGTCAATATGTGTTTGAAGTTGCTTTGTGATAAATTTCAGCCCCTGTTTTGATTTTTTTCTCCGTCTTTGACCCTAGGCTTTGACCTAGTGGTTTGTTGCTTACATGTGAGCTTTGATTTCAGGTTGAGCATCCAAGTTCCATAGTTGATGATGCTTCATCATTTGAGTATTGATGTTTGCTTTTGATTACTAACACTTGTGGGTTTTATAGGTTGATGCTAACTCATTTGAGTTTGCCTTTTGGCTTACACATTTTGTACATTGGGATTGTCTGTTGCTTATTGACTGTTGTCTGATTGTCTAAGTATTGTACTGATTTGTTTAGTTGTTTCCACAGGTACTTAAGTTGCTTTAAGTTCATTTTGAACTTTGCTTTGCTTGGTTGCTTAACCACTTAGGTATAATCTCTAATCTTCATGTAGTCTGGAAGACCTACTGTTATTGGTAGGCACCTGTCTGAAGCCCTCCTTAAGAGGCCATGTTTTTGTTTGTTTAACTTTGTGCCAAGCAGGTAAAGTCCTCTTATGAGGCAATTGGCAGATAAAAGAGATGTGTAATCCATCTCCTGCTACTCAGTGTGTCATTCACCTTGCTCACACCATGTGTTGATGCATGGTGAATAATAACCCAAGATCTTATAGAGTCAATCATTTGTGGAGAAGAGTTCCAACTTTCTGAACTCCCACACTTTCCATTGATCAAAGCTCTCCCTGACCAGGGATAAGAGCTATGAGGCACACCCCTCATCTCTATTTCATCTGCTTCACCCTAACTCTCAATGTTAGGGTTAAGAGCACAAAATACCCCATTCTAGTTGGCTGTAAAGCCTAACCTTGCTTGAGCCTAATTGATTGTATATAGTGTGTGCTAATTGACTTGTTTGTTTGCTTACTTGATTCATCTGTGCATATTTGCTTATGTGTACCCTTGTGCATTTATCATCATTACTTGTATATCATTTCATGATCATTGTTCATTACTTTGTAACGTTCTGTTTTGTCCATTGAGGAGTCAATTGTAAGTCCAGCTATTGGCAGTTGTTTCCTATGATCTGGTGGGATTTGGAACTAAGACCATTCATTGGCATTCCTTTCCTTGGAGTCGAGGGTAAGACCATTTATTGGCAACTTGTTTCCTCTTGCTTATTGCATTTGTTGTTTGTTTCTTGTGAGGAGTCAATTGTAAGTCCATCTATTGGCAGTTATTTCCTATGATCATTCCTTGTGAGACTAGTATAAGTCCATTGATTGGCCTCCGGTATCCTTGTTTCTCTTTGTTTTAGGAGATTGGTGTAAGTCCATTGATTGGCATCCGGTATCCATTTTGTTTTGTGAGATTGGCGTAAGTCCATTGATTGGCATCCGATATCCATTTTCTATGTTATTTGCTTGTTGCCTATTCCAAAAGAATAACTTGAATCATCTACATATGATCTCAAGAGGTGAACATCTAAGAAGTTTTACTTCCTCACCCTCCCACCTTTTGTTTCTTTAAACCTCCATTTGCATGTTAATCCAAAACTTGAAAACTATTGTGCAAACATTTTCATTTCTTTTCAAACTAGAAACCTAGGCCTTAAGCCTTTGATTTTTCAAACTTCATTTTCATAATACTTCTTTTGAATTGAATTCTAATCATATCTTGACCACTTTTGTGAATAACCCTAATTGGTTAATTTCACTCACTCAATTGTTTTGTGGCTTTGTCCATTCTTGATAAGTTTTCATACATTAGCCATAGGTTTGATTTATCCTAGTCGGTTGATGTTAATCTCACCTTTTGTCCTTAGTGATTGAATTGTAAGACTTTCTTGCTTATTATAGGGTTAACCCCTCACTAGCAAGTTGAAGCTTTTCTCACGTGGTGGACTTGTTGTTTGTATAAGGTTGAGTTTTCTCCCGTGGATAACGAAAGACTTTAGGGCTTTTGTTTTAAAATGAATCCACTCATACTTTTGGAAATCTTTTAGCCGGACTACGGCGTTTTGATTCTTACCTTCCATGGAAAGGTACGTAGGCAACGAGTTCATCCGTTCAAACACAAAAATAATAACTTGTATATTCTTTTCTCATCCCTTCAATACATGTTTGCACGATAAACATTTCATAAACAAATAACATTTCGTACAACAAGTTGTGAAAAGGGCTCCCTAGGAGTACCTAGGACGTTTTGGGTGCCTAACACCTTCCCATTGCGTAATTAACCCCTTACCCAGATCTCTGACCTTTTCATTAGTTTTCTATGTGTAAAACTTCTTAGACTTTTGTTCGCTTTTTAGCCATTCCTTTGGATAAATAAAAGTGCGGTGGCGACTCGATTCTTTGTATGCTTTGCTTTTGATTTAATCAATAAATCATAAAGTGATGAATACACCGCTACACACATATCTATAAGCTGCAAGGGCAATGCCATGTCTAATGTGCTGGTAGAAACTGGATCATCACTGAATGTGTTGCCAAAATCCACTCTGGCTAGATTGTCATACTAGGGGCCTCCCATGAGGCAGAGTGGAGTGGTAGTAAAAGCTTTTGATGGATCCCACAAAACGGTGATTGCTGAGGTCGAACTACCAGTCAAGATTGGACCAAGTGATTTCCTGATCACTTTTCAGGTCATGGATATCCACCCATCATATAGTTGTCTGTTGGGCAGACCATGGATTCACGAGGCAGGCGCCGTGACATCAACTTTACACCAGAAATTGAAATTTGTCAAGAACAAAAAACTGGTGGTGGTAGGGGGAGAGATGGCTCTCCTGGTTAGCCATCTATCTTCCTTTTCTTATATAGACGCTGAGGATGAAGTTGGGACGCCGTTCCAAGCTTTATCTATTGCTGAGCCTTCTAAGAAAGAAACTTCTTCATTTGCGTCCTACAATGATGCTAAGTTGGCCATTGAGCATGGCACAACTACTGGTTTAGGACAAATGATCAAGATGGAAGACAATAAATCCCGGACTGGCATAGGGTATTCTTCGGGCACTTTCAACAAGCATGGGTTGTTCTAGAGTGGTGGGTTCATCCACACCGTCCAAGACGAGGAAGCTGCTGCTATTGTGGAAGAGGATGCAGAGGAGGATTCTGGCAACTTTGTCATCCCTGGAGGGGTCTGCAATCACTGGGTCGCTGTTGATGTTCCAACAGTTGTCCATAAGTCAACGTAATGTTCGCTGTTTGTTTAAAAACCCTTCTCCCATGCCAAAAGGAGGAGTGATGACATTGTTGGCTCATAAATACAATGATATTTCATTCAATAAATTCATGTTAAATGTTTGTTTTTCAAATTATTTTCACTTTTTGCTTTTTTGCATGAAGTTGGTGATCACATAAAACCTTAAAAATAGAATAAAATCAATCTTTTCATCTGCATAATAATTTGCCTTGCTTGAATTCTAAAATTTATTTATATCCAAAATCATTATGCAGGTTGATCAAACCCATTGAACATAATGATCCAACACCATCTCCCAACTTTGAGTTCCCTGTATTTGAGGCCGAGGAAGATGATGTTGAAGAGATTCCTGACGAGATTACCTGTCTACTTGAGCACTAAGAGAAGATCATTCAGCCGCATCTTGAGAATCTGGAAACAGTCAACTTGGGGTCTGAAGATTGTGTGCGAGAAGTGAAGATTGGGGCACTGCTGGTAGAATCTGTGAAGAAGGGGTTGATTGAGTTGCTATGAGAATACGTCGACGTCTTTTCCTGGTCATATGAAGACATGCCTGGTCTAGATACTGATATCGTGCAACATTTCCTGCCTTTAAAGCCTGAGTGTGTTCCTGTGAAGCAGAAGCTCAGAAGAGCTCATCCTGATATGGCAATGAAGATTAAAGAAGAAGTTCAGAAGCAAATTGATGCGGGGTTTCTGGTGACTTCTACATGTCCTCAATGGGTGGCCAATATTGTGCCCGTGCCTAAGAAAGATGGAAAAGTCCGAATGTGTGTGGACTATAGAGACTTGAATAAGGCTAGTTCGAAAGATGATTTCCTCTACCACATATTGATATGTTGGTAGATAATACAACTAAATTCAATGTCTTCTCGTTTATGGACGGATTTTCCAGATATAATCAGATCAAAATGGCACCCGAGGATATGGAGAAGACAACATTCATCACACCTTGGGGAACATTCTGTTATCGAGTGATGCCCTTCAGTTTGAAGAACGCCGGAGCCACGTATCAACGAGCTATGACTACCTTGTTTCACGATATGATGCACAAGGAAATCGAGGTATATGTTGAGGATATGATTGCAAAGTCAAGAACGGAAGTTGAACATGTTGAGCACTTGTTGAAGCTTTTTCAGCGTTTGAGGAAGTAGAAGCTTCGTTTGAATCCTAACAAGTGTACATTTGGAGTCCGTTCCGACAAGTTATTGGGCTTTATTGTCAGCGAGAGAGGTATTGAAGTTGATCCTGCCAAGGTCAAAGAAATACAAGAGATGCTTGCGCCCAAAACTGAGAAGCAAGTCCGAGGTTTTCTTGGCCGCTTGAATTATATTTCCCGATTTATATCCCACATGACTGCCACATGTGCGCCGATATTTAAGCTCCTCCAGAAAGATCAGCGTCATGATTGGACTGAGGATTTCCAGAAAGCCTTTGACAGTATCAAAGAGTATTTGTCCGAACCTCCGATTCTGTCTCCGCTTGTGGAAGGGAGACCATTGATTATGTATCTGACAGTTCTTGAAGACTCTATGGGTTGCGTACTAGGTCAACAAGATGAAACAGGGAAGAAAGAATATGTTATCTACTATCTGAGTAAGAAGTTCACTGATTGTGAGTATCGATACTCAATGCTTGAGAAAACATGTTGTGCTTTAGCTTGGGCTGCTAAGCGCTTACGCCAATACATGTTAAATCATACAACTTGGTTGATATCAAAAATGGATCCAATTAAGTATATCTTTGAAAAGCCCGCTTTAACTGGGAGGATTGCCCGTTGGCAGATGCTGTTGTCTGAGTATGATATTGAGTATCGAGCTCAGAAAGCCATTAAAGGTAGTATCTTGGCTGACCACTTGGCACATCAACCAATTGAGGACTATCAGTCAGTTCAGTACGACTTCCCAGATGAGGAGATTTTATATTTGAAAATGAAAGATTGCGATGAGCCTACGCTCGATGAAGGGCCAAAACCTGGTTCCCGATGGAGCATGGTGTTTGATGGCGCTGTAAATTAATACGGAAATGATATTAGGGCAGTGATTATTACTTCTCAAGGCACACATTTTCCTTTTACAGCAAGGCTAACTTTCAAATGCACGAATAATATGGCGGAGTATGAGGCCTGTATTATGGGTTTGGAAGAGTCTATTGATCTTAGGATCAAGCATCTGGATGTTTATGGTGATTCAACCCTTGTTGTTAATCAGATTAAGGGCGAATGGGAGACGAATCAGCCTGGCCTCATCCTATACAGAGATTATGCGAGGAGGATTTCAACTTTCTTTACTGAGGTTGACTTCCATCATATTCCTCGAGATGAGAATCGGATGGCAGATGCACTCGCTACACTTGCTTCTATGATCGTGGTGAGACTCTAGAATGAAGTCCCCAATATCACCGTGACGTGCTTGGACAAACCAACTCATGTATTTGCAGTAGAAGAAGAGAAAGATGACAAGCCATGGTATTATGATATCAAATGTTTTCTTCAGAGTCAGATTTACCCGCCCGGGGCATCTGTTAAAGATAAGAAGACTTTGAGGAGATTGTCTGGTAGTTTCTACCTCAATGGCGATATGCTTTATAAAAGGAATTTTGACATGGTTCTGCTTAGATGCGTGGATAAACACGAAGCAGACCTGTTGATGATTGAGGTCCATGAGGATTTATTTGGTACTCATTCCAATGGACATGCCATGGCAAGGAAGATGTTAAGAGCAAGCTACTATTGGCTGACAATGGAGTCTAATTGCTGCAAATATGTGAAGAAATGCCACAAGTGTCAGATTTATGCGGATAAGATTCATATTCCCCCGACACTTCTAAATGTGATTTCATCACCTTGGCCTTTCTCCATGTGGGGAATTGACATGATTGGCATGATAGAGCCGAAAGCGTCCAACGGTCACAGATTTATTCTCGTAGCAATTGATTACTTCACCAAGTGGGTTGAAGCAGCGTCATATGCAAACGTGACCAGACAGATGGTTGTGAAGTTTATCAAGAATCAACTCATATGCCGTTATGGTGTGCCAGAAAAGATCGTTACTGATAATGGATCTAACTTGAACAATAAGATGATGAAAGAGTTGTGTAGCAAGTTCAAGATTGCACACCATAATTCTTCTCCTTATAGACCCAAGATGAATGGGGCTGTTGAAGCTGCCAATAAGAATATCAAGAAGATCGTCCAGAAGATGGTTGTTACTTACAAAGATTGGCATGAGATGCTGCCATTTGCTTTGCATGGATATCGTACATCTGTCCGCACTTCAACAGGGGCAACCCCTTTCTCCCTTGTATATGGCATAGAGGCTGTGCTCCTAGTAGAGGTGGAGATCCCATCAGTGAGAGTCTTGATGGAAGCCAAGTTGACTGATGCTGAATGGATTCAGAGTCGTTATGACCGACTGAATCTGATTGAAGAGAAGAGATTGACTGCCATGTGTCATGGTCAGTTATATCAGCAAAGGATGAAGAAAGCCTTTGATAAGAAGGTCAAGCCTCGTGTGTTTCGAGAAGGTGACCTTGTGCTCAAGAAAGTCTTGTCTTTCACGCCCGATTCTAGGGGAAAGTGGACTCCAAACTATGAAGGTCCATATGTTGTTAAGAGAGCCTTTTCAGGCGGTGCTTTGATACTTACAACTATGGACGGGGAGAATTTCACTCGTCCTGTGAATTCGGATGCAGTCAAGAAATACTTCGCCTAAAAAAAACAGAATACCTCACTAAGTTGAAAACCCAAAAGGGTGGCTTAGGCAAAAATGAGCGTCTCGGTGGATTGAAAACCCGAAAGGGCGATCCAGGCAAAAGTTAGAGACACACAAAAAAATGAATATGTATCCCGCTAGATTGAGTACCCCACCTTGGGGCAATCTAGGCAAAAATTAGGGATTTGGCAAGTAACTGCATCTTGACAAGACTTCGTTCTACTGCCGTATTCTGTCAAAAAATTTCGCTCAGTCATCGTCAACTGAGGCTTCAAATACATCGAATTCAGAGTTGGTGGAGAAATGGTCATTATGTTCAATGTAGCCCTTTTCCAATATATATCACTGTCGCAACAATGCAAAAAAAACAACCGGCGAAGAAAGAAACAGAAGAGTCGCCACCGTTCGTTATTTATCCCAAAGGAGGGAAAGGAAACGATCGAAGAAAACCTGAAGAAAGGAAAAGACAAGGTCTCGCAACCAAATCTTAGGTTCCGGAGTCGATTATGCGAAGGGAATGTATTAGCACCCCTACACATCCGTAGTACTCTACGGGATCCACTCTTGTTGTTCTAGTCTAAAAGGTGTAGGTATATCTAAGGTACTATTTACTAAAAGAGGGTCAAAAGAAAATGACTCGCAAGGATGTCGCATCCACTGCCTACGTATCTCACCTGAGTATGAGAATCAGAGTCTTCGTAGCTCGGCTACCTATGGGTGAAAGAGAAGTGTGCTCGGTAAGACATCGCGTCTTATGCCTACGTATCTCATCTGGAATGAGAATTAGAGCAAAATGTAGTTCAGCTAACTACGAGAACAAAGGTCTCGATTGGAAATAGGGCAAGAGAAAGGGAAGGTCTCGATCGCAACAAGGGCGAGAGAAAAGAATCGCAACGAGGGTGAAAGCAAACAAGGATTAGTTGTTAGTTGTCAGTCAAACTCGGCAAGACATCGCATCTCGTGCCTACATATCTCATCTGAACATGAGAATCAGAGTTGTCGTAGTTCTCCTAACTAGGGGTTAAGGATTGCCATCTGAACATGGACTTACAAAAGAGGACACCAGCTGTGTCAAAGGAAAGTGGGCAATATGTTCAACGTCCTAGCAGTAGGTGTCGCAGCTCGCTGAATCGAGTCTTAGGCAGTTACCTCTTTGCAATAGAACGAATTGACATGCCACAAGATCGGAGACGCACAAAAGGTCTAAAAAGTGGGGAAGCTCTGCCTTAGAGTTATCATGCAATGTGGACCTATGTGTTAGGATTTACAGAGGGGAACATCTACCTAATGTTAGCATGCAAAGAATAAGGGAATTCTACCTATGTTATCATACAAAGGGTTCTACCTAATGGGTGCTACCTAAACTGATTTTATACCAAACCCTAATTTTAGGGCAAAATTGATCGGGAACTGATTGCACTGCTTGCCAATGGATCTTTCTGAGATAATTGTGAATCTTCCTAGGCCAAGATGCCTCTCCAATCATGACATGGATGAGCTCCTCTACTTCCAACCAAACATTGCCTGTTGCAAGTAGCCATGAAACCCTAATTTATGATTAAATCCAGATGAGCACTCTAATAGCTCTGAATCCTTCACTGATGAACTGATGACCATAATAAGACACCTGGAGCCCCCTGAGACCCTTGAGACTTGTACACTTAGAGAGTGAAGTCCAATTCTCAATATTGCTTTGTGCGGGCTCCTTTTGTTAAGGAGTGATCAATCAAAACCTGATTTCCATGTCACTAATGCAGTATGCAATGAGTATGACCTAGTATGATGTCAATGAAATGTAAAACATAATCCCGTGCTTCCAGGAAAAATGAAGGGTAAATTTTGGGGTATTACAGCTGCCCCTATTCAATCAACTAGAGACCCGAAATGAAGATAGCAACGACTTTCGCACTTTCGAGGTATCAAGTGATTGAATACGATAAAAGCCCGAAAATTTACACTGAAGTGAAAAAAATGAAGTAATAATGCCTGTCAGGATCGGCAAAGAGGTCTTGATCTGAGCATCAACAAAGAATCCGTCTGGTACGATGAGAGTCGGTCTGAACACCGAAAAAGAATGTTAGCATGAATACCAAAATAAATGGTAACACAGAAATAACCATGGCCTGAATGCCGCTCATCAATCGGAATACTGGGAATGACTTCGATCTGAGCATCGGAAGATACTAGATTATCAAACATTGGTATGAACACCGGGAAACTGGCCTGAGCGCCACTTCGGTCTGAATACCGGAAAACTGGCCTGAATGCCACAAGTTGCATCGACCTGAACGTCGGAAACTTCATCGATCTGAACATCGGAAAACTGGCCTGAATGCCCCTTCGGTCTGAATACCAGAAACTGGCCTGAATGCCACAAGTTGCGTCGACTTGAAGATCGAAAACTTCTTCGATCTGAACATCGGAAAACTGGCCTGAATGCCACTTCGGTATGAATACCGGAAACTGGCCTGAATGCCACAAGTTGCGTCAACCTGAACGTCGGAAACTTCTTCGATCTGAACATCGGAAAACTGGCCTGAATGCCACTTCGGTCTGAATACCGAAAATTGGCCTGAATGCCACAAGTTGCGTCGACCTGAACGTCGGAAACTGCTTCGATTTGAACATCGGAAAACTGGCCTGAATGCCACTTCGGTCTGAATACCGGAAATTTTCATGCCTGTCAGTATCGGTAGAAATAGGGAAAATGATAATTGAGGCGGCGCGTGGGCCAACGACCCCTGCTGGGAATGATAAAGGATAAGTCATGAACACACTTCAGTCTGAGTACTGGAAATAAACTTTTGGCTTATCACTTGGGATACCGAGAATGTCCTATGCTTTACATGTGTATGCTTGAATTTTTCAATGGCGTAATGCTCCATGAAAATGGAAATGCTACGCGATTTGGGAGGATGCAATGCGATATGATTCTATATGCATGAATGCGAAATGCTAGGTTAGAGAGAACGCCAAGCCGAGGCAAGGAATTCTGCTGGGGAAATGATCACAATCTTCTGGACCCAGGCAATGTTGTTGGAGACACACAGCACAATAAACTCTGTGGGAAATGACCGGCCATGCAGTGTTCTGGCAATAACAAAAAAAATACCGAGACTCTGATTGGGGAGAGAATGGCACTGAAAGCTTGCTGCTGAGGAAAGCGACAGTGGTTCTGGCAACCATAATCTGCGAGAGGGATGACTCAGCAGGGGAAGCAAACACCAATACGGTACCGATATTCTGCTTCAAGGAAAGAGACCATGGATCTAGCGTCGAGATCATCGATCTGGCATCGAACTCTGAGGAGTAGCCGCTTCTGCTGGGAAGATACAGTCTGGCACTGTCAACTCCGCTGGGGATATATAGTCTGACACTGTCGACTCTACTGGTGAATGTATAGCCTGAAATACAAAAGCCTGGTGAAGTACAGTAGCGAGAACCTGCTGGAGATTGAAGAATCCAATGCTTGGACCAGCTTTGAAGAAAAAACTGTCACAACGCGAAAAACAACCGGCGGAAAAAAACAAGTTTACAGAGCCGCCACCGAAGCTATTCATCCTATGACGGAAAGGAAGTCGCAGGACTAACCTAAGAAAGGGAAAAGGAATGGTCTTACGACCAGAGATTGCAAAGTACGGGAGTCGGTTACGCAAGGGGAAGGTATTAGCACCCCTCACGTCCGCCGTACTCGACGTGATCCACGCCCAAAAGAATAGGAAAAGGTTGCTAATAAACAACTCAAAGAAATGCACACACTAGAATAATAAACAGGTGGAAGAAGACGGAGGAAGTGGACTCGGCAGGATGTCGCATCCTGGGCCTACGTAGCTTGTCAGAAACAAACATCAGAGTCAACGTAGTTCAGGAAAATGGGAAACATGCTCGCTAGGACATCGCATCCTATGCCTACGTATCTTCTCTATCCAGAGTAAGAATCAGAGCACTCGTAGCTCGGCTAACGCACGCCGAAACAAAACACTGAAAAGAGACGCTGAGACGTCAAAAGAAACACTCAACAGGAAACGGAATGCCAATCCATGGACTTACACCCGACTCCTGACAACAAAAAGGAAACAGAATGCCAACACATGGACTTATATCCGACTCCAAACAAACACAAAAGGAAACAGAATGCCAATACATGGACTTATATCCGACTCCAAACAAACACAAAAGGAAACAGAATGCCAATAGATGGACTTATATCCGACTCCAAACAGATAGCATACGCTAACAAGCGAACACCAAAGAAAAGGTTATCAGATTGACAAACAAATAGGGAGTCTGGAACTCGAGCCTAATAATTGTCACACAAACACAAAGAGACACTGAGACGTCAAAAGAAACAACAAAGGTTGAACACACACAAAAAACAAAAGGGTGAACAAACAAACTAATAGGGAGTCTGGAACTCGAGCCTAATAGTTGTCACACAAAACACACACAAAAAAGAAAAAGGTTGCCCGGAGAGATCTCGCTCGATCTCCTGCCTACGTATCTCATCTGGTATGAGAATCAGGGCGACGTAGTTCCCCTTAACAGGGGAGAAACTCTCTCCTAACCAGAGACCGGGGAAACAACCAACTAGAAGGGAGACTAACTCGAGCCTAATAGTTGTCATGCAATCCACGATCCCTAAGTTGAGGTCTCTAATCATGCATCTAACTCACACAGGAAGCAAGTAAGTTCAAACAGCAAATAAACACCAATCACAAATGCTCAAGCATCACACACTATATACATACAAGAGGCTCAGACAAACGGTTGGACTTTAGTCAAGAGGGGTCATATCAACCTCGACAAACAAGCCAAAACTGTAGGGGTATGCTGAAGCTCTTAACCACTAACATTGAGAGTTAGGGTGAAGCTGATGAAATGTGGTAATGAGGATGAGACCTCATGCTCTTAACCCTGGCCTGGGTGAGCTCAAATCCAAGAAAGCGTGGGGATCCAGAAAGAGGGACCCTATTCCACTTGACTGACTCTATACAAAGATCTTGGGTACATTGTTCAAGAGTGTAGCACCTCAAATTTGCACCTATCATTGTACATACCCTCTCATATTAGGTCATAGCATTAACATAGTCCACTGCATAACATTGCATTGTCCTTTGCCCCAAGTGCAAGATCATCAGAAAAATTAGGTCAAATTGGTCAGGAGATCAGTCAGTCAAGCAAGCCAGTACAAATTCCATTGAGACAAGGCCCTAGGTTTGGTTCAACATGTTCACATGACTTATGGGTCCTTTTGAAGTGTTTTGGTCAAGGTTTGAATGCTCAGAAGTCATCAGTCATGGCCCAGTTCACCAGAAACCCTCAAAAGTCAACTGTTGGTCAACTGTGCATTTAATCAGTGATTTCAAGGTGGGATTTGGTTTGAGAGGGCTCATTCATGTCCATATAGGCCTCATATAACATGTCAAACATCATCATGGAAAAATTTGAAGCCAGACAAGAAATTTCCAAAAATAGAAAGTTGACCTGTAATTGGAATTTGCAAAAATGGAAACTTCTTGATCCCAAACTTACATCATGATACAAGCTTCAAATGAATTTTTGACCAACATGAAAGTTGAATATCTTGTTCTCCCATTTCCAAAAAGTCCAAGAACACTCAATTCCCATGTATGGTTGGCAAGTTATGATCAAATCATTTCCAGAAATTTTTGAACTTCAAAAGGCCATATCTTCCAAACCATTTGGCCAAATTGGGTGGGGTTTTTTGCTACAAGTCACATTTGATGCCCTCTTTCCAAATTTGTCATCACCATCTACCAAAAGTTAACCAATCAAAATGGCATTTTTGAACTAGCATGAATTATTTCAAGTGTAGAAAAAAGTGACTTTGCAAAATAACCAATTCCAACCACTTTTACCACTTGCAATTGACCAGAAATTGCATTTTGGATATGTTAGAAGCCCAATTTCGCAGCTGTTAGCACATGGCCATGTCATTTGAGTGGAATTGCACAATTAGTCAAAACACCTTCATTTGCAAAGTTCTGTTTACCACTTTGATTAATCATGCTTAGCTCCACTAATCACAACATATATACCTCATTTTCACTCTGAGAAAACCCTAGCTAGCAGCCACAACATTCAAAACAGAAAAACTCTCTTGCTCTCAAAAACCTCTTTTCTTCATTTTGCATTTTTGCTGAAAAACTCAAAGGAGCACGATTCTTGCTTGGTTGCCTCATCATTTACCATCACTTTGGAAGCAATTTTGAGCACCATTTCTTAACTGTGAGCAAGGGAATTGCAGCTGCTACATCAATTTTCTTCCATGGCAGATCTTGGTTGCAGCTAGAAGCAAGGTTGTTGAGCTCAAATTCTCCTTCCATTCACCTCCTGGAAACTTCTTGAACACCTGTTTCGAGTAAACAAAGCCAAACAACAATTACATCTCAACTGCACTTCAGATTTGGTGAGTTTTCGAATTTCCTTATTTACAAAACCATGATATGCATTAGATAGATCTCCTTGCCATGAACATGTTGAGCTTTGAAACACTGAAAATGGTTGTGTATTCTGATAGTTATGTTGACATGAAGTTGCGCATATGAATATGTTTTTGCTTAGTTCATCTTGGTTAACATGATTTGATGAATTTGGTTGTTGGATTATGAATGTACATTGCCTGATGGTTCGAATTCCATGTTTGATTTCATTTTCTGGGCAAGAAAAATTTTCACGAGTTGTTGATGAAGATGAAGGTACACTATGCACGTGAAACCCTAAATTCATTTTTTCAGAATTTGCCTTGAACGTGTTTTGCATGCTGTTCACTGTTGTATTGCTCATGACCAGTAGCCATTTGCCACGCCTCTATTCCATACGCAGCGTTTCACTAATGTTTCATCTTATTTACAATATTGCCACTCCGTGTTTTATTATTTAAATTAATCAATTAAATCATTTTGTTTTTTGCAATAATTATTTCATTTGTTACATCATCTTTGAAAAATCATAGCATCTTCAATTTTGATCCAAATTTCATGAGATTTTTTGCCAAATGTTCATCTCAATCTCTAGTTTTTTATCATGATTTTTCCAGAATTTTTGCATGAATGGTTTTTAAATGGTGTTAGGGTTTGTGACATGTGCTCATTTTTTGTACACTTTGCCAAATCAGTTGTGAAATGATGATGCTTTATCCAATGGCTTCCAAATTTTTTGTGCTTAAACTAGACACATCCATGGTGATTTTGGTGTAGAGTTTGTGAATTTATCTTTTCTGGTTTGTGAGTTATGAATTTTTGAATTAGGGTGTGACAATTTGTGTCACACCATTGATGTCCAACTTCATGATTTTTTCTACCTTACCTAATGAACTCATTTTGATCTGATTTTTTGCATGAACATACTTGTGGATGTCTAGTTTACATGTGAATTTTCTTGGAATTATTGATGGCATTTCCTAATTGTTTGAGATTTTCTCCCCTGTTTGACCAAAGTGTTGACTTTTATGACACATGATGCCATTTGCTTTGTGAAATTCTCATACATTATTGGAAGGACATAAAATTTAACATGTGATTAGTAGACATCTTAAGGTTTATCATGGTGTTAGTCCCATTCATTTATCATTTGTTATCACTGATTTATGATTTATTCAAGTTGGTGCATGTTTGGTTGACTTTCTTGAGCATGTTTGAACTTGCCTCGCCTTCCTGATTTTCATTGACCACCTTCCCTTTGTCCAAATGAGTTGAAATTTGATATGCTTACCATGCTATGGGTTATGTTTGATCATGATTTATTTGATGATTTTTTGGAATGTTTATGATTGGTTTTGACTTAAGTCTTGCTGTTGACTTCTATGAGCTTCCATATGCCATGTCTTGACCTATTTTGCTTATGAAATCATGATGATGAATGATATGATTGTAAAACCAATTGAGTTTGTCTCTTGTTTGTTTAAACTTGATTTTGGACACTTGCCATTTGCTGTTTTGACTTTCTCATTCCCTTTTGACCCTAGGCTTGTCCTAGTGGTCCTGTTACTCATGTTTGAGTTCATTTTTCAGGATAAGGAGCAATTGCCTTAGAGAGATCAATACAAATTGATTGATGCTTGATTGATTATCATGACTAATTTGTTTGTTTTGTAGGTTGCTTGGCTCACATGCCTTGAGCCTTGTGCATTGCACATTTATCTGATTGTGTTGACTGTTGACCTCTGTCACATTTTGATTTAACTTTGAATTGTGTACTGATTCTGTTTGACTGGTTTCAGGTACCTTTAGTTGCTTTTAGTTCCTTGTGAACTTTGCTTTGCTTTGCTTAAGAGCAATTTGCATTGAGGTATATTTTCTCATCTTCATGTAGTCTGGAAGACCTGGCCTGTTACTTGGCCAGGCAACTGTCTGAAGTCCTCCTTAAGAGGCAATGTTTGTGACTGTTTACATTTGTCCTTGTATAGAGTCAAAGACCTCCTAAGTGAAGAGGCAATTGGCAGAACCCAAGGGATATGCAACCTATCCCCTGCTATTCTGTGTGTCATCAGCTTTGCTCACACCACTGTGTTGATGCATTGCAGATACAAACCCAAGATCTTGTACAATTGTGCAGTTGAGTCAGTATTAAATGTGTAGTAGGGTTCCCACTTTCTGAACCCACACATTCTTGTCTTAAGCTCTCCCAGGCCAGGGATAAGAGCTGTGAAGTCTTATCTTCACTCACCTTTCATCTGCTTCACCTTAGCCCCTCAATGGCAAGGTTAAGAGCTAACACTACCCAGTTCCAGTGGTTTGTTTGTTGAGGTTGATATGACCCCTCGACTAAACCCTAACCTTGATTGAGCCCATTGTTTGCATATAGTGTGTGCTACTTGTGCTTGTGTGTTTGTTTGACTTGCTTCCTATGCAAGTTAGGTTTAATTTGACTTGCTTCCTGTGCAAGTTAGGTTAGGTGTGGCTTGCTTCCTGTGCAAGTCATGTTTAGGATAGGCTTGCTTCCTGTGCAAGTTAGCTAGAAACCTTAACTTAGGGATGATTTTGCATGACAACATCTAGGCTCGAGTCGTAGTCTCCCTAGTGTTGTGTCTGCCTCTATTATCTGGTTAGGCTAGTCCTTTGTCCCTGCGTAGGGGAACTACGTCGCCCTGATTCTCATACCAGATGAGATACGTAGGCAGGAGATGAGCAGATCTCTCCGGGCGCCTTTTTTCTTTTTTTTGTGTGTGTTTGGCAACTATTGGGCTCGAGCTCTAGTCTCCCTATTAGTTTGTCCTTTCAACCTTTGTGTTCCTTCTAACGTCTCAGCGTCTCTTTTTGTTTGCGTGGCAACTATTAGGCTCGAGCTCTAGTCTCCCTTTTAGTTTGTTTGTTCGTCCTTTGTCCCTGCGTAGGGGAACTACGTCGCCCTGATCCTCATACCAGATGAGGTACGTAGGCAGGAGATGAGCTGATCTCTCCGGGCGCCTTTTTTCTTTTTTTTGTGTGTGTTTGGCAACTATTAGGCTCGAGCTCTAGTCTCCCTATTAGTTTGTCCTTTCAACCTTTGTGTTCCTTCTGACGTCTCAGCGTCTCTTTTTGTTTGCGTGGCAACTATTAGGCTCGAGCTCTAGTCTCCCTTTTAGTTTGTTTGTTCGTCCTGTGTCCCTGTGTAGGGGAACTACGTCGCCCTGATCCTCATACCAGATGAGGTACGTAGGCAGGAGATGAGCTGATCTCTCCGGGCGCCCTTTTTGTTTTATTTGTGTGAGTTGTTTCTCCTTTTTCTGGTTGGAGTCCGACGTAAGTCCAGCGATTGGCAGTTGGTTTCCTGTGTGTGTTTGTTGGTTCGGATGCTGATATAAGTCCAGTGATTGGCATTCAGGCTCCACGTTTGCCTTTGCTTGTGTTTGTTTGTGTGCGTGTCAGCCGAGCTACGAATGCTCTGATTCTCCTTCGTCCAAAGGAGATACGTATGCATAGGATGCGACATCCTAGCGAGCATGTGTCGTTTCCCCAGTCCGAACTACTTCGACTCTGATGTCTATGCCTGATAGACTAAGTAGGCCCAGGATGCGATATCCTGCCGAGTCAGTCTTGTCTTGTTTTCTTGTGTCTCTTTCAGCCAGTGTGTGTGTGTGTGAGCAGTGTTTTAGCAACCATTGTCCTTTCTATTGTGCGTGGATCCCGTCGAGTACGACGGATGCGTAGGGGTGCTAATACCTTCCCTTCGCATAACCGACTCCCGATCCCATTCTCTTTGGTCGCGAGACCATGTCCTTTTCCAGGTTTACTCTGAGCGTTTCCTTTCCCTCTTTTGGGATAAATAACGCACGGTGGCGGCTCTGTTGTTCTTGTTTTCCCGCCGGTTTTTCGCGTAATGCGACAGCTGGCGACTCTGCTGGGGATAAATAGAAGTTGACCTGTGCTGGTCCGTCTTCCCTAAGCGAGTCTCTCCTAGCGCTCTCTAGGTTAGGGCTTTGGTTGCTTTGTGCTGTTATTTATTGCATTCATTTGTATATATTTGCATTTACTGTTTGCATTTATTATTTGCATTAATGTTTGCATTCATTCATATTCATCTGCTGGTTGTGCTGTATTTCTCTGTTTGGGGTGGGAGTTACTCGAGGTAAAAGGCCCAATACCCAGGCTATGAGTGAAATCTAGGAAACCTAGGAATAGAGTGATTCATGGGAAGCGGGTGGTGTACGCCACTTAGCGGAACATTGATATCACGAGCAGTTCAAACCCTGGTGGGATATTATCGTTGCATACATCGGGTATGCACAGGATGATATTCTGCGAAAGGTTATTTATGCTGCGTTTCTCTCGACCTTACCCTGGCCTAGATGACACCCGTGAGTGGGGGGGTTTGATCATTTTAACAGGTACAGTTGGTGACTCCCGGTACTGTGGTGACTGTGAATTATGGACATTTATTTCTGGGACGCCGGAGTTCTGTCCGTGGTTTATCAGCGGGTTCCGTTTATTTCGGATCCCCGGGTTGAATTCGAGAGTACCTGTTCAGAGGATCTGGCTGTCATCCATTCAATGGATGATCCTGTGATGATAGTAATGTAATCTCCAGTTCCGTTTATTTCGGAACTCCACAAGTCGGATTTATGGTGACTCAGTTCTCCAGATATGGGTTCAGATGACAGTTCCTCAGATGACTTTGGGTTTCAGATGAGTTGTGGTTCAGAATTCAAGCCGAAGCTTTGACCCTGTGCCTTGAGACGCACAGCCTGACCAGTCATGTTGCATCATTTGCATCATAGCATGTTTATTTTCAAAAAAATAATAATGCATGAAAAAACCGAAAAAGTTAACTTGCATGCGCATATCCTTTATCAGGATCATTCATGATAAAATATAGTACCCATATCATGCACATATCATCCTGTCATTGCAGACATGTTTGGAGAGACTTCTCACTGTGGTTCCTGACTGAGACAGGATTGCTGATCGTCGTCCGCACCGCTACTCAACCAGATTGAATCAACAGAGGAGTATGGATCAGGTTCAAGCAGAATTGGCCGAGATGAGGGCAAACATGGCCCAGTTCATGACAATGATGCAAGGAGTTGTTCAGGGGCAAGAGGAGCTGCGTGCCTTAGCCCAGAGACTGGAAGCCGTGATTCCACCAGTCCACCGTGCTTCACCAGTGGGTGTACCCGTTCATGAGAATGCTGCTGTCACTATTCTCGTCAATGATTATGCCGTGGGTGATGAATTGAGGGGGATCAGAATCAGTGAACAACCTCTTGCTGCAGAGACTGTTAATGTTAGAGCAACCCGCGCTCCGGTTCGCCATCCTGGCTCTTCAAGTTCTTCCGGTTCTAAGAAGCCATCCTCTGGGGCACCCAAAAGGGGAGAGATTGAAACAAATGCTGTGCACCGTCGGAGGAGCGCAAACAGAGGACAGTATCGTCAGGCTGCTGCTGTGACTATCCCAGCAACTCAAACTCCACAGCAACAGAGAAGACCAACTCAGCAATATCAACATCAGCAACATTGTCCTCAGCAGCAAGCTTACCAACCTCAGAATGATAATCAAGCCGGTACAAGTAATGAGAGGAAGAAGATCATTTTTGATCCAATCCCCATGTCCTACACCGAACTGTATCCCTCTCTGTTAGAGTGGAACTTGATTACTCCCAGAGACCCGCCGCCCATACCCGTCAACCCTCGGTGGTGGTATAGGCCTGAACAGCATTGTGTGTATCACTCGGGTGCTCCTGGTCATGACGTGGATAGTTGTTTCCAGCTGAAGATGAAGGTTCAAGACCTTGTGAGGTCAGGTATTCTGATCTTGGAGGATTTAGGTCCCCGTATTAATCAAGCTTGAAGATAACAAGTCCTGGGCTGGCGCCGACTTTTCTTCAGAAGGGTTGTTCAGAAGACAGAAGCTGCTGATGCAAGAGATACTGACAGTTGTCATCCCCGGTGGGATCTATCACAATTGGGTCACTGTGGGCTTTCCTACAGTTGTTCATAAGTCAGCGTAATAATCACTTTGTTTAAAAACCCTTCTCCCATGCCAAAAGGAGAAGTGATGACATTGTTGGCAACATTTTGTGCAATGATATTTTCATTCAAATAAATTCATGATTAAACATTTGTTTTTCCATTTGTTTTTCCTTTTTGCTTTTTGCATGAAATTGGTGATCACGAAAAAACCCTAAAAACAAGAATAAAAGCAATCTTTTCATCTGCATAACGATTGTCTTGTTTGATTTTCAAAAGCTTTTCATATCAAAATCTTTATGCAGGTTGTTTCTTAAACCCATTGAACATCATGATCAGACGTCATCTCCCAATTTTGAATTCCCTGTATTTGAAGCGGAAGAAGATGATGTTGAAGGGATTCCTGACGAGATTTCCCGACTTCTTGAGCAAGAAAAGAAGATCACTCAGCTGCATCTCGAGAATCAGCAGAACAGCCAACCGGGGCATATTAAAAAAAAAGAGAAGAAAAAAAAAAGAAGAAAAAAAAAGAAGAAAAAAAAAAGAAAAAGAAAGAGGAGGGTGCAAAATCAAAAGAAACCCAAATCAAAAGAAAGAAAAAGAAAGAAAGAAACAAAAGGAAAATAGCCCCCTCAAAGTTCCAAGTTGACTGATGCTGAGTGGATTCAGAGTCACTACGACCAGGTGAATCCAATCGAAAAGAAGAGATCAACTGCCATGTGTCATGGTCAGTCATATCAGCAGAGAGTGAAAAAGCATTCGATAAGAAGGTCAAGCCTCGTGTGTTCCGAGAAGGTGACCTTGTGCTCAAGAAGGTCTTGTCTTTCGTGCCCGATTACAGGGGCAAGTGAACCCCCAAGCTATGAATGTCCATATGTTGTCAAGAGAGCCTTTTCAAGCAATGTTTTGACACTTACAACAATGGATGGAAGTTCACTCGTCCTGTGAATTCCGATGCAGTCAAGAAATACTTCGCCTAAAACAAAAAAGCAGAATAGCTCGCTAAGTCGAACACCCCAAAGGGCGACTTAGGCAAAAAGGAGCGTCTCGGTGGATTGAAAACCCGAAAGGGCGATCCAGGCAAAAGTTAGAGACATTGAAAAAGAATTTGCATCCCGCTAGATTGATCACCTCACACTGGGGCAATCTAGGCAAAAATTAGGGACTTGGCAAGTAACTGTATCTTGACAAGACTGTGCTCTATATCTTTCATCCGTCAGGGATTCTCGATTTATCATCGACTGAAGCTCCGAATACATCGAAAATTTGGAATGGTAGAGGAAAGGTCATTATGTTCAATGTAGCCCTCTCCAATATATATCACCGATTTCAAACTTGTACAGATCTATGGAGTCTCGCCCTTTGCAGACTACCATTCCATCACATCAATTTGAGCTTTTATCCAATTATTTGCACTCTTATTTGTTTCGACTCAACAAATGTTTTGCGTGTTTTAATTGATAAAGTATCATTGTTTTCAAAATAAACAAATTTTTCAAAATTGTTCTTAAACAAAGTGAACATTCACAATGATGGAAGGATACTTAGGAGATCCGCAGTGCTCTCCCGAGGGTGGTATGATTACCAACAGGTAAGACATTTGTTCGTATCTCGAGCATAACTGTATCTTTTTCCTGTCGAACCTCTTTTGGTTTCTCCTCAGCAAGGTTGCTCAGTGCAGTGTTGGTTGAAGTTGTTTATCTTCATGTTCCCGGCAGTACCCCATTCTTCCTCCAAGTCCCTGTTAGCCCTACTGTGGGGCATCTCCAGTACAGGTTTGTTTGAGCCCTACTGTGGGGCATTCCCAGCAAGGTTGCTGTTGAAATACTTTTGTGGGGCAGTTCCCCAAGCATAGTGTTTACTGAAGACGTTAGCGTTCGTCTCTCCAGCAGAGCAGTCTTCTCCTCTCCCCGCAGGATGGTGTTGTTCCCTGATATCCCGGTTTCCAGCAGATCGCGTTTGCTCTCTGGTGTTTTTGGCCTTCCCTATGGAAAAAGAGTAGTACCGGGTGGTTGGTTCCTGGACCTGTGTGTTTACATGTCTGTTTGTCAGCATTCATCATACATTCATCATGTATAATGCATACATGCATAATCATAGCATTCAGATACTCATGTTGCAGCTGTTGCCGGGTATCTGTTGATGGTTGTCTCCTGCTATTTGTTGATACAGATCTCTCCATTAGATCCTCCCTAGAAGATATGGGTGTGTCTGATCTCTCCATGTAGAGCCAACCCCTTAAGCAGAAAGTGTCTATCCTTTCCTGCCATTTCCCCACTGAGATACATCCTCGTGGATGACGGTTGTTTCCGTTCCCTCCCAACACACATTGGGATGGGTTTTCCCTATTGAGTTCTTTCCTCATTAGGATGAGTCTTGTTTCAGTCTGCCTTTTGGATCGATCCCAAATTGGCTTCCTGTTGACTGTCTCCTGGGCTTCCCTGGGGCATAAATGAATAGTGATTCACTAACCGGCACTCATTCATCTTATCCTCAGTAGATTGTGTTGGCTTCTACCTACAAACCGGTAGTTGTAAGTCCTATCTTTGTGGTTTTCTACCTACTAGCTGGTAGTTGTAAAATCCCACGTTCTCCCCTTGTTGGAGTTAACCCTTTGTGCTCATCCTATCGATGACTGGTTACTTTTCCATGGTTTTCGGCCTACTAACCGGTAGATGTAATCCCCTCTTTGCAGTTATCAGTATCCGGTTTGTGATATTGATATTCTTTCCCCTCTGGATACTTGCCTTGATCAAGCAGTATTGTCCCCATTGGGTCTTCCCCTTCTTTTTGGATACTTGCTCCACGTAAGCAACTTTATCCTCTTTTGATTGGTCATCTTTTGCATACCTAGTCCTGGTACTCTGATGCCTTTCTTTTCGGTCGTTTATCCATCTAACAACCTACAACCCGGTTATGGATAATCTTCCATGCGAGTGTATTATCTACGTTTTGACGGCTATAGATAATATGCTTCATGCACTTTTTGGTCAATCTTTCGGTTGTTATCTCCAGCAGAGTAAGATTCGTATTCCTTGTGGAATCGAATGTCCATCCTTTAACAAGACTGCTTTTCTAGTCCTCTTCAGGATGTTGAGTGTTTTGGAACACAAACCAATTTTCCGGTATTCAGACCGAAGTGGCATTCAGGCCAATTTTCCGGTATTCAGACCGAAGAAGTTTCCGACGATCAGGTCGATGTACTTATGTTTTTCCGGTATTCAGACCGAAGAAGTTTCCGACGATCAGGTCGATGTACTTATGTTTTTTCCGGTATTCAGACCGAAGAAGTTTCCGACGATCAGGTCGATGTACTTATGTTTTTTCCGGTATTCAGACCGAAGAAGTTTCCGACGATCAGGTCGATGTACTTATGTTTTTTCCGGTATTCAGACCGAAGAAGTTTCCGACAATCAGGTCGATGTACTTATGTTTTTTCCGGTATTCAGACCGAAGAAGTTTCCGACGATCAGGTCGATGTACTTATGTTTTTTCCGGTATTCAGACCGAAGAAGTTTCCGACGATCAGGTCGATGTACTTATGTTTTTTCCGGTATTCAGACCGAAGAAGTTTCCGACGATCAGGTCGATGTACTTATGTTTTTTCCGGTATTCAGACCGAAGAAGTTTCCAATGATCAGGTCGATGTACTTATGTTTTTTCCGGTATTCAGACCGAAGAAGTTTCCGACGATCAGGTCGATGTACTTATGTTTTTCCGGTATTCAGACCGAAGAAGTTTCCGACGATCAGGTCGATGTACTTATGTTTTTTCCGGTATTCAGACCGAAGAAGTTTCCGACGATCAGGTCGATGTACTTATGTTTTTTCCGGTATTCAAACCGAAGAAGTTTCCGACGATCAGGTCGATGTACTTATGTTTTTTCCGATATTCAGACCGAAGAAGTTTCTGACGATCAGGTCGATGTACTTATGTTTTTTCCGGTATTCAGACCGAAGAAGTTTCCGACGATCAGGTCGATGTACTTATGTTTTTTCTGGTATTCAGACCGAAGAAGTTTCCGACGATCAGGTCGATGTACTTATGTTTTTTCCGGTATTCAGACCGAAGAAGTTTCCGACGATCAGGTCGATGTACTTATGTTTTTTCCGGTATTCAGACCGAATAAGTTTCCGACGATCAGGTCGATGTACTTATGTTTTTTCCGGTATTCAGACCGAAGAAGTTTCCGACGATCAGGTCGATGTACTTATGTTTTTTTCCGGTATTCAGACCGAAGAAGTTTCCGACGATCAGGTCGATGTACTTATGTTTTTTCCGGTATTCACACCGAAGAAGTTTCCGACGATCAGGTCGATGTACTTATGTTTTTTCCGGTATTCAGACCGAAGAAGTTTCCGACGATCAGGTCGATGTACTTATGTTTTTTCCGGTATTCAGACCGAAGAAGTTTCCGACGATCAGGTCGATGTACTTATGTTTTTTCCGGTATTCAGACCGAAGAAGTTTCCGACGATCAGGTCGATGTACTTATGTTTTTCCGGTATTCAGACCGAAGAAGTTTCCGACGATCAGGTCGATGTACTTATGTTTTTTCCGGTATTCAGACCGAAGAAGTTTCCGACGATCAGGTCGATGTACTTATGTTTTTTCCGGTATTCAGACCGAAGAAGTTTCCGACGATCAGGTCGATGTACTTATGTTTTTTCCGGTATTCAGACCGAAGAAGATTCCGACGATCAGGTCGATGTACTTATGTTTTTCCGGTATTCAGACCGAAGAAGTTTCCGACGATCAGGTCGATGTACTTATGTTTTTTCCGGTATTCAGACCGAAGAAGTTTCCGACGATCAGGTCGATGTACTTATGTTTTTTCCGGTATTCAGATCGAAGAAGTTTCCGACGATCAGGTCGATGTACTTATGTTTTTTCCGGTATTCAGACCGAAGAAGTTTCCGACGATCAGGTCGATGTACTTATGTTTTTTCCGGTATTCAGACCGAAGAAGTTTCCGACGATCAGGTCGATGTACTTATGTTTTTTCCGGTATTCAGACCGAAGAAGTTTCCGACGATCAGGTCGATGTACTTATGTTTTTTCCGGTATTCAGACCGAAGAAGTTTCCGACGATCAGGTCGATGTACTTATGTTTTTTCCGGTATTCAGACCGAAGAAGTTTCCGACGATCAGGTCGATGTACTTATGTTTTTTCCGGTATTCAGACCGAAGAAGTTTCCGACGATCAGGTCGATGTACTTATGTTTTTTCCGGTATTCAGACCGAAGAAGTTTCCGACGATCAGGTCGATGTAGTTATGTTTTTCCGGTATTCAGACCGAAGAAGTTTCCGACGATCAGGTCGATGTACTTATGTTTTTTCCGGTATTCAGACCGAAGAAGTTTCCGACGATCAGGTCGATGTACTTATGTTTTTTCCGGTTTTCAGACCGAAGAAGTTTCCGACGATCAGGTCGATGTACTTTTGCTTTTTCCGGTATTCAGACCGAAGAAGTTTCCGACGATCAGGTCGATGTACTTATGTTTTTTTCCGGTATTCAGACCGGAGAAGTTTCCGACGATCAGGTCGATGTACTTATGTTTTTTCCGGTATTCAGACCGAAGAAGTTTCCGACGATCAGGTCGATGTACTTATGTTTTTTCCGGTATTCAGCCGAAGAAGTTTCCGATGATCAGGTCGATGTACTTATGTTTTTCCGGTATTCAGACCGAAGAAGTTTCCGACGATCAGGTCGATGTACTTATGTTTTTTCCGGTATTCAGACCGAAGAAGTTTCCGACGATCAGGTCGATGTACTTATGTTTTTTCCGGTATTCAGACCGAAGAAGTTTCCGACGATCAGGTCGATGTACTTATGTTTTTTCCGGTATTCAGACCGAAGAAGATTCCGACGATCAGGTCGATGTACTTATGTTTTTCCGGTATTCAGACCGAAGAAGTTTCCGACGATCAGGTCGATGTACTTATGTTTTTTCCGGTATTCAGACCGAAGAAGTTTCCGACGATCAGGTCGATGTACTTATGTTTTTTCCGGTATTCAGACCGAATAAGTTTCCGACGATCAGGTCGATGTACTTATGTTTTTTCCGGTATTCAGACCGAAGAAGTTTCCGACGATCAGGTCGATGTACTTATGTTTTTTCCGGTATTCAGACCGAAGAAGTTTCCGACGATCAGGTCGATGTACTTATGTTTTTTCCGGTATTCAGATCGAAGAAGTTTCCGACGATCAGGTCGATGTACTTATGTTTTTTCCGGTATTCAGACCGAAGAAGTTTCCGACGATCAGGTCGATGTACTTATGTTTTTTCCGGTATTCAGACCGAAGAAGTTTCCGACGATCAGGTCGATGTACTTATGTTTTTTCCGGTATTCAGACCGAAGAAGTTTCCGACGATCAGGTCGATGTACTTATGTTTTTTCCGGTATTCAGACCGAAGAAGTTTCCGACGATCAGGTCGATGTACTTATGTTTTTCCGGTATTCAGACCGAAGAAGTTTCCGACGATCAGGTCGATGTACTTATGTTTTTTCCGGTATTCAGACCGAAGAAGTTTCCGACGATCAGGTCGATGTACTTATGTTTTTTCCGGTATTCAGACCGAAGAAGTTTCCGACGATCAGGTCGATGTACTTATGTTTTTTCCGGTATTCAGACCGAAGAAGTTTCCGACGATCAGGTCGATGTACTTATGTTTTTCCGGTATTCAGACCGAAGAAGTTTCCGACGATCAGGTCGATGTACTTATGTTTTTTCCGGTATTCAGACCGAAGAAGTTTCCGACGATCAGGTCGATGTACTTATGTTTTTTCCGGTATTCAGACCGAAGAAGTTTCCGACGATCAGGTCGATGTACTTATGTTTTTTTCCGGTATTCAGACCGAAGAAGTTTCCGACGATCAGGTCGATGTACTTATGTTTTTTCCGGTATTCAGACCGAAGAAGTTTCCGACGATCAGGTCGATGTACTTATGTTTTTTCCGGTATTCAGACCGAAGAAGTTTCCGACGATCAGGTCGATGTACTTATGTTTTTTCCGGTATTCAGACCGAAGAAGTTTCCGACGATCAGGTCGATGTACTTATGTTTTTTCCGGTATTCAGACCGAAGAAGTTTCCGACGATCAGGTCGATGTACTTATGTTTTTTCCGGTATTCAGACCGAAGAAGTTTCCGACGATCAGGTCGATGTACTTATGTTTTTTCCGGTATTCAGACCGAAGAAGTTTCCGACGATCAGGTCGATGTACTTATGTTTTTTCCGGTATTCAGACCGAAGAAGTTTCCGACGATCAGGTCGATGTACTTATGTTTTTTCCGGTATTCAGACCGAAGAAGTTTCCGACGATCAGGTCGATGTACTTATGTTTTTTCCGGTATTCAGACCGAAGAAGTTTCCGACGATCAGGTCGATGTACTTATGTTTTTTCCGGTATTCAGACCGAAGAAGTTTCCGACGATCAGGTCGATGTACTTATGTTTTTTCCGGTATTCAGACCGAAGAAGTTTCCGACGATCAGGTCGATGTACTTATGTTTTTTCCGGTATTCAGACCGAAGAAGTTTCCGACGATCAGGTCGATGTACTTATGTTTTTTCCGGTATTCAGACCGAAGAAGTTTCCGACGATCAGGTCGATGTACTTATGTTTTTTCCGGTATTCAGACCGAAGAAGTTTCCGACGATCAGGTCGATGTACTTATGTTTTTTCCGGTATTCAGACCGAAGAAGTTTCCGACGATCAGGTCGATGTACTTATGTTTTTTCCGGTATTCAGACCGAAGAAGTTTCCGACGATCAGGTCGATGTACTTATGTTTTTTCCGGTATTCAGACCGAAGAAGTTTCCGACGATCAGGTCGATGTACTTATGTTTTTTCCGGTATTCAGACCGAAGAAGTTTCCGACGATCAGGTCGATGTACTTATGTTTTTTCCGGTATTCAGACCGAAGAAGTTTCCGACGATCAGGTCGATGTACTTATGTTTTTCCGGTATTCAGACCGAAGAAGTTTCCGACGATCAGGTCGATGTACTTATGTTTTTTCCGGTATTCAGACCGAAGAAGTTTCCGACGATCAGGTCGATGTACTTATGTTTTTTCCGGTATTCAGACCGAAGAAGTTTCCGACGATCAGGTCGATGTACTTATGTTTTTTCCGGTATTCAGACCGAAGAAGTTTCCGACGATCAGGTCGATGTACTTATGTTTTTCCGGTATTCAGACCGAAGAAGTTTCCGACGATCAGGTCGATGTACTTATGTTTTTTCCGGTATTCAGACCGAAGAAGTTTCCGACGATCAGGTCGATGTACTTATGTTTTTTCCGGTATTCAGACCGAAGAAGTTTCCGACGATCAGGTCGATGTACTTATGTTTTTTCCGGTATTCAGACCGAAGAAGTTTCCGACGATCAGGTCGATGTACTTATGTTTTTTCCGGTATTCAGACCGAAGAAGTTTCCGACGATCAGGTCGATGTACTTATGTTTTTTCCGGTATTCAGACCGAAGAAGTTTCCGACGATCAGGTCGATGTACTTATGTTTTTTCCGGTATTCAGACCGAAGAAGTTTCCGACGATCAGGTCGATGTACTTATGTTTTTTCCGGTATTCAGACCGAAGAAGTTTCCGACGATCAGGTCGATGTACTTATGTTTTTTCCGGTATTCAGACCGAAGAAGTTTCCGACGATCAGGTCGATGTACTTATGTTTTTTCCGGTATTCAGACCGAAGAAGTTTCCGACGATCAGGTCGATGTACTTATGTTTTTTCCGGTATTCAGACCGAAGAAGTTTCCGACGATCAGGTCGATGTACTTATGTTTTTTCCGGTATTCAGACCGAAGAAGTTTCCGACGATCAGGTCGATGTACTTATTTTTTTCCGGTATTCAGACCGAAGAAGTTTCCGACGATCAGGTCGATGTACTTATGTTTTTTCCGGTATTCAGACCGAAGAAGTTTCCGACGATCAGGTCGATGTACTTATGTTTTTTCCGGTATTCAGACCGAAGAAGTTTCCGACGATCAGGTCGATGTACTTATGTTTTTTCCGGTATTCAGACCGAAGAAGTTTCCGACGATCAGGTCGATGTACTTATGTTTTTTCCGGTATTCAGACCGAAGAAGTTTCCGACGATCAGGTCGATGTACTTATGTTTTTTCCGGTATTCAGACCGAAGAAGTTTCCGACGATCAGGTCGATGTACTTATGTTTTTCCGGTATTCAGACCGAAGAAGTTTCCGACGATCAGGTCGATGTACTTATGTTTTTTCCGGTATTCAGACCGAAGAAGTTTCCGACGATCAGGTCGATGTACTTATGTTTTTTCCGGTATTCAGACCGAAGAAGTTTCCGACGATCAGGTCGATGTACTTATGTTTTTTCCGGTATTCAGACCGAAGAAGTTTCCGACGATCAGGTCGATGTACTTATGTTTTTTCCGGTATTCAGACCGAAGAAGTTTCCGACGATCAGGTCGATGTACTTATGTTTTTTCCGGTATTCAGACCGAAGAAGTTTCCGACGATCAGGTCGATGTACTTATGTTTTTTCCGGTATTCAGACCGAAGAAGTTTCCGACGATCAGGTCGATGTACTTATGTTTTTTCCGGTATTCAGACCGAAGAAGTTTCCGACGATCAGGTCGATGTACTTATGTTTTTTCCGGTATTCAGACCGAAGAAGTTTCCGACGATCAGGTCGATGTACTTATGTTTTTTCCGGTATTCAGACCGAAGAAGTTTCCGACGATCAGGTCGATGTACTTATGTTTTTCCGGTATTCAGACCGAAGAAGTTTCCGACGATCAGGTCGATGTACTTATGTTTTTTCCGGTATTCAGACCGAAGAAGTTTCCGACGATCAGGTCGATGTACTTATGTTTTTTCCGGTATTCAGACCGAAGAAGTTTCCGACGATCAGGTCGATGTACTTTGTTTTTTCCGGTATTCAGACCGAAGAAGTTTCCGACGATCAGGTCGATGTACTTATGTTTTTTCCGGTATTCAGACCGAAGAAGTTTCCGACGATCAGGTCGATGTACTTATGTTTTTTCCGGTATTCAGACCGAAGAAGTTTCCGACGATCAGGTCGATGTACTTATGTTTTTTCCGGTATTCAGCCGAAGAAGTTTCCGACGATCAGGTCGATGTACTTATGTTTTTTCCGGTATTCAGACCGAAGAAGTTTCCGACGATCAGGTCGATGTACTTATGTTTTTTCCGGTATTCAGACCGAAGAAGTTTCCGACGATCAGGTCGATGTACTTATGTTTTTTCCGGTATTCAGACCGAAGAAGTTTCCGACGATCAGGTCGATGTACTTATGTTTTTTCCGGTATTCAGACCGAAGAAGTTTCCGACGATCAGGTCGATGTACTTATGTTTTTTCCGGTATTCAGACCGAAGAAGTTTCCGACGATCAGGTCGATGTACTTATGTTTTTTCCGGTATTCAGACCGAAGAAGTTTCCGACGATCAGGTCGATGTACTTATGTTTTTTCCGGTATTCAGACCGAAGAAGTTTCCGACGATCAGGTCGATGTACTTATGTTTTTTCCGGTATTCAGACCGAAGAAGTTTCCGACGATCAGGTCGATGTACTTATGTTTTTTCCGGTATTCAGACCGAAGAAGTTTCCGACGATCAGGTCGATGTACTTATGTTTTTTCCGGTATTCAGACCGAAGAAGTTTCCGACGATCAGGTCGATGTACTTATGTTTTTCCGGTATTCAGACCGAAGAAGTTTCCGACGATCAGGTCGATGTACTTATGTTTTTTCCGGTATTCAGACCGAAGAAGTTTCCGACGATCAGGTCGATGTACTTATGTTTTTTCCGGTATTCAGACCGAAGAAGTTTCCGACGATCAGGTCGATGTACTTATGTTTTTTCCGGTATTCAGACCGAAGAAGTTTCCGACGATCAGGTCGATGTACTTATGTTTTTTCCGGTATTCAGACCGAAGAAGTTTCCGACGATCAGGTCGATGTACTTATGTTTTTTCCGGTATTCAGACCGAAGAAGTTTCCGACGATCAGGTCGATGTACTTATGTTTTTTCCGGTATTCAGACCGAAGAAGTTTCCGACGATCAGGTCGATGTACTTATGTTTTTTCCGGTATTCAGACCGAAGAAGTTTCCGACGATCAGGTCGATGTACTTATGTTTTTTTCCGGTATTCAGACCGAAGAAGTTTCCGACGATCAGGTCGATGTACTTATGTTTTTTCCGGTATTCAGACCGAAGAAGTTTCCGACGATCAGGTCGATGTACTTATGTTTTTTCCGGTATTCAGACCGAAGAAGTTTCCGACGATCAGGTCGATGTACTTATGTTTTTTCCGGTATTCAGACCGAAGAAGTTTCCGACGATCAGGTCGATGTACTTATGTTTTTTCCGGTATTCAGACCGAAGAAGTTTCCGACGATCAGGTCGATGTACTTATGTTTTTTCCGGTATTCAGACCGAAGAAGTTTCCGACGATCAGGTCGATGTACTTATGTTTTTTCCGGTATTCAGACCGAAGAAGTTTCCGACGATCAGGTCGATGTACTTATGTTTTTTCCGGTATTCAGACCGAAGAAGTTTCCGACGATCAGGTCGATGTACTTATGTTTTTTCCGGTATTCAGACCGAAGAAGTTTCCGACGATCAGGTCGATGTACTTATGTTTTTTCCGGTATTCAGACCGAAGAAGTTTCCGACGATCAGGTCGATGTACTTATGTTTTTTCCGGTATTCAGACCGAAGAAGTTTCCGACGATCAGGTCGATGTACTTATGTTTTTTCCGGTATTCAGACCGAAGAAGTTTCCGACGATCAGGTCGATGTACTTATGTTTTTTCCGGTATTCAGACCGAAGAAGTTTCCGACGATCAGGTCGATGTACTTATGTTTTTTCCGGTATTCAGACCGAAGAAGTTTCCGACGATCAGGTCGATGTACTTATGTTTTTCCGGTATTCAGACCGAAGAAGTTTCCGACGATCAGGTCGATGTACTTATGTTTTTTCCGGTATTCAGACCGAAGAAGTTTCCGACGATCAGGTCGATGTACTTATGTTTTTTCCGGTATTCAGACCGAAGAAGTTTCCGACGATCAGGTCGATGTACTTATGTTTTTTCCGGTATTCAGACCGAAGAAGTTTCCGACGATCAGGTCGATGTACTTATGTTTTTTCCGGTATTCAGACCGAAGAAGTTTCCGACGATCAGGTCGATGTACTTATGTTTTTTCCGGTATTCAGACCGAAGAAGTTTCCGACGATCAGGTCGATGTACTTATGTTTTTTCCGGTATTCAGACCGAAGAAGTTTCCGACGATCAGGTCGATGTACTTATGTTTTTCCGGTATTCAGACCGAAGAAGTTTCCGACGATCAGGTCGATGTACTTATGTTTTTTCCGGTATTCAGACCGAAGAAGTTTCCGACGATCAGGTCGATGTACTTATGTTTTTTCCGGTATTCAGACCGAAGAAGTTTCCGACGATCAGGTCGATGTACTTATGTTTTTTCCGGTATTCAGACCGAAGAAGTTTCCGACGATCAGGTCGATGTACTTATGTTTTTTCCGGTATTCAGACCGAAGAAGTTTCCGACGATCAGGTCGATGTACTTATGTTTTTTCCGGTATTCAGACCGAAGAAGTTTCCGACGATCAGGTCGATGTACTTATGTTTTTTCCGGTATTCAGACCGAAGAAGTTTCCGACGATCAGGTCGATGTACTTATGTTTTTTCCGGTATTCAGACCGAAGAAGTTTCCGACGATCAGGTCGATGTACTTATGTTTTTTCCGGTATTCAGACCGAAGAAGTTTCCGACGATCAGGTCGATGTACTTATGTTTTTTCCGGTATTCAGACCGAAGAAGTTTCCGACGATCAGGTCGATGTACTTATGTTTTTTCCGGTATTCAGACCGAAGAAGTTTCCGACGATCAGGTCGATGTACTTATGTTTTTTCCGGTATTCAGACCGAAGAAGTTTCGACGATCAGGTCGATGTACTTATGTTTTTTCCGGTATTCAGACCGAAGAAGTTTCCGACGATCAGGTCGATGTACTTATGTTTTTTCCGGTATTCAGACCGAAGAAGTTTCCGACGATCAGGTCGATGTACTTATGTTTTTTCCGGTATTCAGACCGAAGAAGTTTCCGACGATCAGGTCGATGTACTTATGTTTTTTCCGGTATTCAGACCGAAGAAGTTTCCGACGATCAGGTCGATGTACTTATGTTTTTTCCGGTATTCAGACCGAAGAAGTTTCCGACGATCAGGTCGATGTACTTATGTTTTTTCCGGTATTCAGACCGAAGAAGTTTCCGACGATCAGGTCGATGTACTTATGTTTTTTCCGGTATTCAGACCGAAGAAGTTTCCGACGATCAGGTCGATGTACTTATGTTTTTTCCGGTATTCAGACCGAAGAAGTTTCCGACGATCAGGTCGATGTACTTATGTTTTTTCCGGTATTCAGACCGAAGAAGTTTCCGACGATCAGGTCGATGTACTTATGTTTTTTCCGGTATTCAGACCGAAGAAGTTTCCGACGATCAGGTCGATGTACTTATGTTTTTTCCGGTATTCAGACCGAAGAAGTTTCCGACGATCAGGTCGATGTACTTATGTTTTTTCCGGTATTCAGACCGAAGAAGTTTCCGACGATCAGGTCGATGTACTTATGTTTTTTCCGGTATTCAGACCGAAGAAGTTTCCGACGATCAGGTCGATGTACTTATGTTTTTTCCGGTATTCAGACCGAAGAAGTTTCCGACGATCAGGTCGATGTACTTATGTTTTTTCCGGTATTCAGACCGAAGAAGTTTCCGACGATCAGGTCGATGTACTTATGTTTTTTCCGGTATTCAGACCGAAGAAGTTTCCGACGATCAGGTCGATGTACTTATGTTTTTTCCGGTATTCAGACCGAAGAAGTTTCCGACGATCAGGTCGATGTACTTATGTTTTTTCCGGTATTCAGACCGAAGAAGTTTCCGACGATCAGGTCGATGTACTTATGTTTTTTCCGGTATTCAGACCGAAGAAGTTTCCGACGATCAGGTCGATGTACTTATGTTTTTTCCGGTATTCAGACCGAAGAAGTTTCCGACGATCAGGTCGATGTACTTATGTTTTTTCCGGTATTCAGACCGAAGAAGTTTCCGACGATCAGGTCGATGTACTTATGTTTTTTCCGGTATTCAGACCGAAGAAGTTTCCGACGATCAGGTCGATGTACTTATGTTTTTTCCGGTATTCAGACCGAAGAAGTTTCCGACGATCAGGTCGATGTACTTATGTTTTTTCCGGTATTCAGACCGAAGAAGTTTCCGACGATCAGGTCGATGTACTTATTTTTTTCCGGTATTCAGACCGAAGAAGTTTCCGACGATCAGGTCGATGTACTTATGTTTTTTTCCGGTATTCAGACCGAAGAAGTTTCCGACGATCAGGTCGATGTACTTATGTTTTTTCCGGTATTCAGACCGAAGAAGTTTCCGACGATCAGGTCGATGTACTTATGTTTTTTCCGGTATTCAGACCGAAGAAGTTTCCGACGATCAGGTCGATGTACTTATGTTTTTTCCGGTATTCAGACCGAAGAAGTTTCCGACGATCAGGTCGATGTACTTATGTTTTTTCCGGTATTCAGACCGAAGAAGTTTCCGACGATCAGGTCGATGTACTTATGTTTTTTCCGGTATTCAGACCGAAGAAGTTTCCGACGATCAGGTCGATGTACTTATGTTTTTTCCGGTATTCAGACCGAAGAAGTTTCCGACGATCAGGTCGATGTACTTATGTTTTTTCCGGTATTCAGACCGAAGAAGTTTCCGACGATCAGGTCGATGTACTTATGTTTTTTCCGGTATTCAGACCGAAGAAGTTTCCGACGATCAGGTCGATGTACTTATGTTTTTTCCGGTATTCAGACCGAAGAAGTTTCCGACGATCAGGTCGATGTACTTATGTTTTTTCCGGTATTCAGACCGAAGAAGTTTCCGACGATCAGGTCGATGTACTTATGTTTTTTCCGGTATTCAGACCGAAGAAGTTTCCGACGATCAGGTCGATGTACTTATGTTTTTTCCGGTATTCAGACCGAAGAAGTTTCCGACGATCAGGTCGATGTACTTATGTTTTTCCGGTATTCAGACCGAAGAAGTTTCCGACGATCAGGTCGATGTACTTATGTTTTTTCCGGTATTCAGACCGAAGAAGTTTCCGACGATCAGGTCGATGTACTTATGTTTTTTCCGGTATTCAGACCGAAGAAGTTTCCGACGATCAGGTCGATGTACTTATGTTTTTTTTCCGGTATTCAGACCGAAGAA
Source organism: Lathyrus oleraceus (assembly GCF_024323335.1). Classification (NCBI taxonomy): domain Eukaryota; kingdom Viridiplantae; phylum Streptophyta; class Magnoliopsida; order Fabales; family Fabaceae; genus Lathyrus; species Lathyrus oleraceus. The sequence continues at coordinate 362,244,992 of NC_066585.1, read as the reverse complement.
GTTTCCGACGATCAGGTCGATGTACTTATGTTTTTTCCGGTATTCAGACCGAAGAAGTTTCCGACGATCAGGTCGATGTACTTATGTTTTTTCCGGTATTCAGACCGAAGAAGTTTCCGACGATCAGGTCGATGTACTTATGTTTTTTCCGGTATTCAGACCGAAGAAGTTTCCGACGATCAGGTCGATGTACTTATGTTTTTTCCGGTATTCAGACCGAAGAAGTTTCCGACGATCAGGTCGATGTACTTATGTTTTTTCCGGTATTCAGACCGAAGAAGTTTCCGACGATCAGGTCGATGTACTTATGTTTTTTTCCGGTATTCAGACCGAAGAAGTTTCCGACGATCAGGTCGATGTACTTATGTTTTTTCCGGTATTCAGACCGAAGAAGTTTCCGACGATCAGGTCGATGTACTTATGTTTTTTTCCGGTATTCAGACCGAAGAAGTTTCCGACGATCAGGTCGATGTACTTATGTTTTTTCCGGTATTCAGACCGAAGAAGTTTCCGACGATCAGGTCGATGTACTTATGTTTTTTCCGGTATTCAGACCGAAGAAGTTTCCGACGATCAGGTCGATGTACTTATGTTTTTTCCGGTATTCAGACCGAAGAAGTTTCCGACGATCAGGTCGATGTACTTATGTTTTTTCCGGTATTCAGACCGAAGAAGTTTCCGACGATCAGGTCGATGTACTTATGTTTTTTCCGGTATTCAGACCGAAGAAGTTTCCGACGATCAGGTCGATGTACTTATGTTTTTTCCGGTATTCAGACCGAAGAAGTTTCCGACGATCAGGTCGATGTACTTATGTTTTTTCCGGTATTCAGACCGAAGAAGTTTCCGACGATCAGGTCGATGTACTTATGTTTTTTCCGGTATTCAGACCGAAGAAGTTTCCGACGATCAGGTCGATGTACTTATGTTTTTTTCCGGTATTCAGACCGAAGAAGTTTCCGACGATCAGGTCGATGTACTTATGTTTTTTCCGGTATTCAGACCGAAGAAGTTTCCGACGATCAGGTCGATGTACTTATGTTTTTTCCGGTATTCAGACCGAAGAAGTTTCCGACGATCAGGTCGATGTACTTATGTTTTTTCCGGTATTCAGACCGAAGAAGTTTCCGACGATCAGGTCGATGTACTTATGTTTTTTCCGGTATTCAGACCGAAGAAGTTTCCGACGATCAGGTCGATGTACTTATGTTTTTTCCGGTATTCAGACCGAAGAAGTTTCCGACGATCAGGTCGATGTACTTATGTTTTTTCCGGTATTCAGACCGAAGAAGTTTCCGACGATCAGGTCGATGTACTTATGTTTTTTCCGGTATTCAGACCGAAGAAGTTTCCGACGATCAGGTCGATGTACTTATGTTTTTTTCCGGTATTCAGACCGAAGAAGTTTCCGACGATCAGGTCGATGTACTTATGTTTTTTCCGGTATTCAGACCGAAGAAGTTTCCGACGATCAGGTCGATGTACTTATGTTTTTTCCGGTATTCAGACCGAAGAAGTTTCCGACGATCAGGTCGATGTACTTATGTTTTTTCCGGTATTCAGACCGAAGAAGTTTCCGACGATCAGGTCGATGTACTTATGTTTTTTCCGGTATTCAGACCGAAGAAGTTTCCGACGATCAGGTCGATGTACTTATGTTTTTTCCGGTATTCAGACCGAAGAAGTTTCCGACGATCAGGTCGATGTACTTATGTTTTTTCCGGTATTCAGACCGAAGAAGTTTCCGACGATCAGGTCGATGTACTTATGTTTTTTTCCGGTATTCAGACCGAAGAAGTTTCCGACGATCAGGTCGATGTACTTATGTTTTTTCCGGTATTCAGACCGAAGAAGTTTCCGACGATCAGGTCGATGTACTTATGTTTTTTCCGGTATTCAGACCGAAGAAGTTTCCGACGATCAGGTCGATGTACTTATGTTTTTTCCGGTATTCAGACCGAAGAAGTTTCCGACGATCAGGTCGATGTACTTATGTTTTTTCCGGTATTCAGACCGAAGAAGTTTCCGACGATCAGGTCGATGTACTTATGTTTTTTCCGGTATTCAGACCGAAGAAGTTTCCGACGATCAGGTCGATGTACTTATGTTTTTTCCGGTATTCAGACCGAAGAAGTTTCCGACGATCAGGTCGATGTACTTATGTTTTTTCCGGTATTCAGACCGAAGAAGTTTCCGACGATCAGGTCGATGTACTTATGTTTTTTCCGGTATTCAGACCGAAGAAGTTTCCGACGATCAGGTCGATGTACTTATGTTTTTTTCCGGTATTCAGACCGAAGAAGTTTCCGACGATCAGGTCGATGTACTTATGTTTTTTCCGGTATTCAGACCGAAGAAGTTTCCGACGATCAGGTCGATGTACTTATGTTTTTTTCCGGTATTCAGACCGAAGAAGTTTCCGACGATCAGGTCGATGTACTTATGTTTTTTTCCGGTATTCAGACCGAAGAAGTTTCCGACGATCAGGTCGATGTACTTATGTTTTTTCCGGTATTCAGACCGAAGAAGTTTCCGACGATCAGGTCGATGTACTTATGTTTTTTCCGGTATTCAGACCGAAGAAGTTTCCGACGATCAGGTCGATGTACTTATGTTTTTTCCGGTATTCAGACCGAAGAAGTTTCCGACGATCAGGTCGATGTACTTATGTTTTTTCCGGTATTCAGACCGAAGAAGTTTCCGACGATCAGGTCGATGTACTTATGTTTTTTCCGGTATTCAGACCGAAGAAGTTTCCGACGATCAGGTCGATGTACTTATGTTTTTTCCGGTATTCAGACCGAAGAAGTTTCCGACGATCAGGTCGATGTACTTATGTTTTTTCCGGTATTCAGACCGAAGAAGTTTCCGACGATCAGGTCGATGTACTTATGTTTTTTTCCGGTATTCAGACCGAAGAAGTTTCCGACGATCAGGTCGATGTACTTATGTTTTTTCCGGTATTCAGACCGAAGAAGTTTCCGACGATCAGGTCGATGTACTTATGTTTTTTCCGGTATTCAGACCGAAGAAGTTTCCGACGATCAGGTCGATGTACTTATGTTTTTTCCGGTATTCAGACCGAAGAAGTTTCCGACGATCAGGTCGATGTACTTATGTTTTTTCCGGTATTCAGACCGAAGAAGTTTCCGACGATCAGGTCGATGTACTTATGTTTTTTCCGGTATTCAGACCGAAGAAGTTTCCGACGATCAGGTCGATGTACTTATGTTTTTTCCGGTATTCAGACCGAAGAAGTTTCCGACGATCAGGTCGATGTACTTATGTTTTTTCCGGTATTCAGACCGAAGAAGTTTCCGACGATCAGGTCGATGTACTTATGTTTTTTCCGGTATTCAGACCGAAGAAGTTTCCGACGATCAGGTCGATGTACTTATGTTTTTTCCGGTATTCAGACCGAAGAAGTTTCCGACGATCAGGTCGATGTACTTATGTTTTTTTCCGGTATTCAGACCGAAGAAGTTTCCGACGATCAGGTCGATGTACTTATGTTTTTTCCGGTATTCAGACCGAAGAAGTTTCCGACGATCAGGTCGATGTACTTATGTTTTTTCCGGTATTCAGACCGAAGAAGTTTCCGACGATCAGGTCGATGTACTTATGTTTTTTCCGGTATTCAGACCGAAGAAGTTTCCGACGATCAGGTCGATGTACTTATGTTTTTTCCGGTATTCAGACCGAAGAAGTTTCCGACGATCAGGTCGATGTACTTATGTTTTTTTCCGGTATTCAGACCGAAGAAGTTTCCGACGATCAGGTCGATGTACTTATGTTTTTTCCGGTATTCAGACCGAAGAAGTTTCCGACGATCAGGTCGATGTACTTATGTTTTTTTCCGGTATTCAGACCGAAGAAGTTTCCGACGATCAGGTCGATGTACTTATGTTTTTTCCGGTATTCAGACCGAAGAAGTTTCCGACGATCAGGTCGATGTACTTATGTTTTTTCCGGTATTCAGACCGAAGAAGTTTCCGACGATCAGGTCGATGTACTTATGTTTTTTCCGGTATTCAGACCGAAGAAGTTTCCGACGATCAGGTCGATGTACTTATGTTTTTTCCGGTATTCAGACCGAAGAAGTTTCCGACGATCAGGTCGATGTACTTATGTTTTTTCCGGTATTCAGACCGAAGAAGTTTCCGACGATCAGGTCGATGTACTTATGTTTTTTCCGGTATTCAGACCGAAGAAGTTTCCGACGATCAGGTCGATGTACTTATGTTTTTTCCGGTATTCAGACCGAAGAAGTTTCCGACGATCAGGTCGATGTACTTATGTTTTTTTCCGGTATTCAGACCGAAGAAGTTTCCGACGATCAGGTCGATGTACTTATGTTTTTTTCCGGTATTCAGACCGAAGAAGTTTCCGACGATCAGGTCGATGTACTTATGTTTTTTCCGGTATTCAGACCGAAGAAGTTTCCGACGATCAGGTCGATGTACTTATGTTTTTTCCGGTATTCAGACCGAAGAAGTTTCCGACGATCAGGTCGATGTACTTATGTTTTTTCCGGTATTCAGACCGAAGAAGTTTCCGACGATCAGGTCGATGTACTTATGTTTTTTTCCGGTATTCAGACCGAAGAAGTTTCCGACGATCAGGTCGATGTACTTATGTTTTTTCCGGTATTCAGACCGAAGAAGTTTCCGACGATCAGGTCGATGTACTTATGTTTTTTCCGGTATTCAGACCGAAGAAGTTTCCGACGATCAGGTCGATGTACTTATGTTTTTTTCCGGTATTCAGACCGAAGAAGTTTCCGACGATCAGGTCGATGTACTTATGTTTTTTTCCGGTATTCAGACCGAAGAAGTTTCCGACGATCAGGTCGATGTACTTATGTTTTTTCCGGTATTCAGACCGAAGAAGTTTCCGACGATCAGGTCGATGTACTTATGTTTTTTCCGGTATTCAGACCGAAGAAGTTTCCGACGATCAGGTCGATGTACTTATGTTTTTTCCGGTATTCAGACCGAAGAAGTTTCCGACGATCAGGTCGATGTACTTATGTTTTTTCCGGTATTCAGACCGAAGAAGTTTCCGACGATCAGGTCGATGTACTTATGTTTTTTCCGGTATTCAGACCGAAGAAGTTTCCGACGATCAGGTCGATGTACTTATGTTTTTTTCCGGTATTCAGACCGAAGAAGTTTCCGACGATCAGGTCGATGTACTTATGTTTTTTCCGGTATTCAGACCGAAGAAGTTTCCGACGATCAGGTCGATGTACTTATGTTTTTTTCCGGTATTCAGACCGAAGAAGTTTCCGACGATCAGGTCGATGTACTTATGTTTTTTCCGGTATTCAGACCGAAGAAGTTTCCGACGATCAGGTCGATGTACTTATGTTTTTTCCGGTATTCAGACCGAAGAAGTTTCCGACGATCAGGTCGATGTACTTATGTTTTTTCCGGTATTCAGACCGAAGAAGTTTCCGACGATCAGGTCGATGTACTTATGTTTTTTCCGGTATTCAGACCGAAGAAGTTTCCGACGATCAGGTCGATGTACTTATGTTTTTTCCGGTATTCAGACCGAAGAAGTTTCCGACGATCAGGTCGATGTACTTATGTTTTTTCCGGTATTCAGACCGAAGAAGTTTCCGACGATCAGGTCGATGTACTTATGTTTTTTTCCGGTATTCAGACCGAAGAAGTTTCCGACGATCAGGTCGATGTACTTATGTTTTTTCCGGTATTCAGACCGAAGAAGTTTCCGACGATCAGGTCGATGTACTTATGTTTTTCCGGTATTCAGACCGAAGAAGTTTCCGACGATCAGGTCGATGTACTTATGTTTTTTCCGGTATTCAGACCGAAGAAGTTTCCGACGATCAGGTCGATGTACTTATGTTTTTTCCGGTATTCAGACCGAAGAAGTTTCCGACGATCAGGTCGATGTACTTATGTTTTTTCCGGTATTCAGACCGAAGAAGTTTCCGACGATCAGGTCGATGTACTTATGTTTTTTCCGGTATTCAGACCGAAGAAGTTTCCGACGATCAGGTCGATGTACTTATGTTTTTTCCGGTATTCAGACCGAAGAAGTTTCCGACGATCAGGTCGATGTACTTATGTTTTTTCCGGTATTCAGACCGAAGAAGTTTCCGACGATCAGGTCGATGTACTTATGTTTTTTCCGGTATTCAGACCGAAGAAGTTTCCGACGATCAGGTCGATGTACTTATGTTTTTTCCGGTATTCAGACCGAAGAAGTTTCCGACGATCAGGTCGATGTACTTATGTTTTTTTCCGGTATTCAGACCGAAGAAGTTTCCGACGATCAGGTCGATGTACTTATGTTTTTTCGGTATTCAGACCGAAGAAGTTTCCGACGATCAGGTCGATGTACTTATGTTTTTTCCGGTATTCAGACCGAAGAAGTTTCCGACGATCAGGTCGATGTACTTATGTTTTTTTCCGGTATTCAGACCGAAGAAGTTTCCGACGATCAGGTCGATGTACTTATGTTTTTTCCGGTATTCAGACCGAAGAAGTTTCCGACGATCAGGTCGATGTACTTATGTTTTTTCCGGTATTCAGACCGAAGAAGTTTCCGACGATCAGGTCGATGTACTTATGTTTTTCCGGTATTCAGACCGAAGAAGTTTCCGACGATCAGGTCGATGTACTTATGTTTTTTTCCGGTATTCAGACCGAAGAAGTTTCCGACGATCAGGTCGATGTACTTATGTTTTTTCCGGTATTCAGACCGAAGAAGTTTCCGACGATCAGGTCGATGTACTTATGTTTTTTCCGGTATTCAGACCGAAGAAGTTTCCGACGATCAGGTCGATGTACTTATGTTTTTTCGGTATTCAGACCGAAGAAGTTTCCGACGATCAGGTCGATGTACTTATGTTTTTTCCGGTATTCAGACCGAAGAAGTTTCCGACGATCAGGTCGATGTACTTATGTTTTTTCCGGTATTCAGACCGAAGAAGTTTCCGACGATCAGGTCGATGTACTTATGTTTTTTCCGGTATTCAGACCGAAGAAGTTTCCGACGATCAGGTCGATGTACTTATGTTTTTTTCCGGTATTCAGACCGAAGAAGTTTCCGACGATCAGGTCGATGTACTTATGTTTTTTCCGGTATTCAGACCGAAGAAGTTTCCGACGATCAGGTCGATGTACTTATGTTTTTTCCGGTATTCAGACCGAAGAAGTTTCCGACGATCAGGTCGATGTACTTATGTTTTTTCCGGTATTCAGACCGAAGAAGTTTCCGACGATCAGGTCGATGTACTTATGTTTTTTCCGGTATTCAGACCGAAGAAGTTTCCGACGATCAGGTCGATGTACTTATGTTTTTTTCCGGTATTCAGACCGAAGAAGTTTCCGACGATCAGGTCGATGTACTTATGTTTTTTTCCGGTATTCAGACCGAAGAAGTTTCCGACGATCAGGTCGATGTACTTATGTTTTTTCCGGTATTCAGACCGAAGAAGTTTCCGACGATCAGGTCGATGTACTTATGTTTTTTCCGGTATTCAGACCGAAGAAGTTTCCGACGATCAGGTCGATGTACTTATGTTTTTTCCGGTATTCAGACCGAAGAAGTTTCCGACGATCAGGTCGATGTACTTATGTTTTTTCCGGTATTCAGACCGAAGAAGTTTCCGACGATCAGGTCGATGTACTTATGTTTTTTCCGGTATTCAGACCGAAGAAGTTTCCGACGATCAGGTCGATGTACTTATGTTTTTTCCGGTATTCAGACCGAAGAAGTTTCCGACGATCAGGTCGATGTACTTATGTTTTTTCCGGTATTCAGACCGAAGAAGTTTCCGACGATCAGGTCGATGTACTTATGTTTTTTCCGGTATTCAGACCGAAGAAGTTTCCGACGATCAGGTCGATGTACTTATGTTTTTTCCGGTATTCAGACCGAAGAAGTTTCCGACGATCAGGTCGATGTACTTATGTTTTTTCCGGTATTCAGACCGAAGAAGTTTCCGACGATCAGGTCGATGTACTTATGTTTTTTCCGGTATTCAGACCGAAGAAGTTTCCGACGATCAGGTCGATGTACTTATGTTTTTTTCCGGTATTCAGACCGAAGAAGTTTCCGACGATCAGGTCGATGTACTTATGTTTTTTCCGGTATTCAGACCGAAGAAGTTTCCGACGATCAGGTCGATGTACTTATGTTTTTTCCGGTATTCAGACCGAAGAAGTTTCCGACGATCAGGTCGATGTACTTATGTTTTTCCGGTATTCAGACCGAAGAAGTTTCCGACGATCAGGTCGATGTACTTATGTTTTTTTCCGGTATTCAGACCGAAGAAGTTTCCGACGATCAGGTCGATGTACTTATGTTTTTTCGGTATTCAGACCGAAGAAGTTTCCGACGATCAGGTCGATGTACTTATGTTTTTTCCGGTATTCAGACCGAAGAAGTTTCCGACGATCAGGTCGATGTACTTATGTTTTTTTCCGGTATTCAGACCGAAGAAGTTTCCGACGATCAGGTCGATGTACTTATGTTTTTTCCGGTATTCAGACCGAAGAAGTTTCCGACGATCAGGTCGATGTACTTATGTTTTTCCGGTATTCAGACCGAAGAAGTTTCCGACGATCAGGTCGATGTACTTATGTTTTTTCCGGTATTCAGACCGAAGAAGTTTCCGACGATCAGGTCGATGTACTTATGTTTTTTCCGGTATTCAGACCGAAGAAGTTTCCGACGATCAGGTCGATGTACTTATGTTTTTCCGGTATTCAGACCGAAGAAGTTTCCGACGATCAGGTCGATGTACTTATGTTTTTTCCGGTATTCAGACCGAAGAAGTTTCCGACGATCAGGTCGATGTACTTATGTTTTTTCCGGTATTCAGACCGAAGAAGTTTCCGACGATCAGGTCGATGTACTTATGTTTTTTTCCGGTATTCAGACCGAAGAAGTTTCCGACGATCAGGTCGATGTACTTATGTTTTTTCCGGTATTCAGACCGAAGAAGTTTCCGACGATCAGGTCGATGTACTTATGTTTTTTCCGGTATTCAGACCGAAGAAGTTTCCGACGATCAGGTCGATGTACTTATGTTTTTTTCCGGTATTCAGACCGAAGAAGTTTCCGACGATCAGGTCGATGTACTTATGTTTTTTCCGGTATTCAGACCGAAGAAGTTTCCGACGATCAGGTCGATGTACTTATGTTTTTTCCGGTATTCAGACCGAAGAAGTTTCCGACGATCAGGTCGATGTACTTATGTTTTTTCCGGTATTCAGACCGAAGAAGTTTCCGACGATCAGGTCGATGTACTTATGTTTTTCCGGTATTCAGACCGAAGAAGTTTCCGACGATCAGGTCGATGTACTTATGTTTTTTCCGGTATTCAGACCGAAGAAGTTTCCGACGATCAGGTCGATGTACTTATGTTTTTTCCGGTATTCAGACCGAAGAAGTTTCCGACGATCAGGTCGATGTACTTATGTTTTTTTCCGGTATTCAGACCGAAGAAGTTTCCGACGATCAGGTCGATGTACTTATGTTTTTTCCGGTATTCAGACCGAAGAAGTTTCCGACGATCAGGTCGATGTACTTATGTTTTTTCCGGTATTCAGACCGAAGAAGTTTCCGACGATCAGGTCGATGTACTTATGTTTTTTCCGGTATTCAGACCGAAGAAGTTTCCGACGATCAGGTCGATGTACTTATGTTTTTTCCGGTATTCAGACCGAAGAAGTTTCCGACGATCAGGTCGATGTACTTATGTTTTTTCCGGTATTCAGACCGAAGAAGTTTCCGACGATCAGGTCGATGTACTTATGTTTTTTCCGGTATTCAGACCGAAGAAGTTTCCGACGATCAGGTCGATGTACTTATGTTTTTTCCGGTATTCAGACCGAAGAAGTTTCCGACGATCAGGTCGATGTACTTATGTTTTTTCCGGTATTCAGACCGAAGAAGTTTCCGACGATCAGGTCGATGTACTTATGTTTTTTCCGGTATTCAGACCGAAGAAGTTTCCGACGATCAGGTCGATGTACTTATGTTTTTTCCGGTATTCAGACCGAAGAAGTTTCCGACGATCAGGTCGATGTACTTATGTTTTTTCCGGTATTCAGACCGAAGAAGTTTCCGACGATCAGGTCGATGTACTTATGTTTTTTCCGGTATTCAGACCGAAGAAGTTTCCGACGATCAGGTCGATGTACTTATGTTTTTTCCGGTATTCAGACCGAAGAAGTTTCCGACGATCAGGTCGATGTACTTATGTTTTTTCCGGTATTCAGACCGAAGAAGTTTCCGACGATCAGGTCGATGTACTTATGTTTTTTCCGGTATTCAGACCGAAGAAGTTTCCGACGATCAGGTCGATGTACTTATGTTTTTTCCGGTATTCAGACCGAAGAAGTTTCCGACGATCAGGTCGATGTACTTATGTTTTTTCCGGTATTCAGACCGAAGAAGTTTCCGACGATCAGGTCGATGTACTTATGTTTTTTCCGGTATTCAGACCGAAGAAGTTTCCGACGATCAGGTCGATGTACTTATGTTTTTTCCGGTATTCAGACCGAAGAAGTTTCCGACGATCAGGTCGATGTACTTATGTTTTTTCCGGTATTCAGACCGAAGAAGTTTCCGACGATCAGGTCGATGTACTTATGTTTTTTCCGGTATTCAGACCGAAGAAGTTTCCGACGATCAGGTCGATGTACTTATGTTTTTTCCGGTATTCAGACCGAAGAAGTTTCCGACGATCAGGTCGATGTACTTATGTTTTTTCCGGTATTCAGACCGAAGAAGTTTCCGACGATCAGGTCGATGTACTTATGTTTTTTCCGGTATTCAGACCGAAGAAGTTTCCGACGATCAGGTCGATGTACTTATGTTTTTTCCGGTATTCAGACCGAAGAAGTTTCCGACGATCAGGTCGATGTACTTATGTTTTTTCCGGTATTCAGACCGAAGAAGTTTCCGACGATCAGGTCGATGTACTTATGTTTTTTCCGGTATTCAGACCGAAGAAGTTTCCGACGATCAGGTCGATGTACTTATGTTTTTTCGGTATTCAGACCGAAGAAGTTTCCGACGATCAGGTCGATGTACTTATGTTTTTTCCGGTATTCAGACCGAAGAAGTTTCCGACGATCAGGTCGATGTACTTATGTTTTTTCCGGTATTCAGACCGAAGAAGTTTCCGACGATCAGGTCGATGTACTTATGTTTTTTCCGGTATTCAGACCGAAGAAGTTTCCGACGATCAGGTCGATGTACTTATGTTTTTTCCGGTATTCAGACCGAAGAAGTTTCCGACGATCAGGTCGATGTACTTATGTTTTTTCCGGTATTCAGACCGAAGAAGTTTCCGACGATCAGGTCGATGTACTTATGTTTTTTCCGGTATTCAGACCGAAGAAGTTTCCGACGATCAGGTCGATGTACTTATGTTTTTTCCGGTATTCAGACCGAAGAAGTTTCCGACGATCAGGTCGATGTACTTATGTTTTTTCCGGTATTCAGACCGAAGAAGTTTCCGACGATCAGGTCGATGTACTTATGTTTTTTCCGGTATTCAGACCGAAGAAGTTTCCGACGATCAGGTCGATGTACTTATGTTTTTTCCGGTATTCAGACCGAAGAAGTTTCCGACGATCAGGTCGATGTACTTATGTTTTTTCCGGTATTCAGACCGAAGAAGTTTCCGACGATCAGGTCGATGTACTTATGTTTTTTCCGGTATTCAGACCGAAGAAGTTTCCGACGATCAGGTCGATGTACTTATGTTTTTTCCGGTATTCAGACCGAAGAAGTTTCCGACGATCAGGTCGATGTACTTATGTTTTTTCCGGTATTCAGACCGAAGAAGTTTCCGACGATCAGGTCGATGTACTTATGTTTTTTCCGGTATTCAGACCGAAGAAGTTTCCGACGATCAGGTCGATGTACTTATGTTTTTTCCGGTATTCAGACCGAAGAAGTTTCCGACGATCAGGTCGATGTACTTATGTTTTTTCCGGTATTCAGACCGAAGAAGTTTCCGACGATCAGGTCGATGTACTTATGTTTTTTCCGGTATTCAGACCGAAGAAGTTTCCGACGATCAGGTCGATGTACTTATGTTTTTTCCGGTATTCAGACCGAAGAAGTTTCCGACGATCAGGTCGATGTACTTATGTTTTTTCCGGTATTCAGACCGAAGAAGTTTCCGACGATCAGGTCGATGTACTTATGTTTTTTCCGGTATTCAGACCGAAGAAGTTTCCGACGATCAGGTCGATGTACTTATGTTTTTTCCGGTATTCAGACCGAAGAAGTTTCCGACGATCAGGTCGATGTACTTATGTTTTTTCCGGTATTCAGACCGAAGAAGTTTCCGACGATCAGGTCGATGTACTTATGTTTTTTCCGGTATTCAGACCGAAGAAGTTTCCGACGATCAGGTCGATGTACTTATGTTTTTTCCGGTATTCAGACCGAAGAAGTTTCCGACGATCAGGTCGATGTACTTATGTTTTTTCCGGTATTCAGACCGAAGAAGTTTCCGACGATCAGGTCGATGTACTTATGTTTTTTCCGGTATTCAGACCGAAGAAGTTTCCGACGATCAGGTCGATGTACTTATGTTTTTTCGGTATTCAGACCGAAGAAGTTTCCGACGATCAGGTCGATGTACTTATGTTTTTTCCGGTATTCAGACCGAAGAAGTTTCCGACGATCAGGTCGATGTACTTATGTTTTTCCGGTATTCAGACCGAAGAAGTTTCCGACGATCAGGTCGATGTACTTATGTTTTTTCCGGTATTCAGACCGAAGAAGTTTCCGACGATCAGGTCGATGTACTTATGTTTTTTCCGGTATTCAGACCGAAGAAGTTTCCGACGATCAGGTCGATGTACTTATGTTTTTTCGGTATTCAGACCGAAGAAGTTTCCGACGATCAGGTCGATGTACTTATGTTTTTTCCGGTATTCAGACCGAAGAAGTTTCCGACGATCAGGTCGATGTACTTATGTTTTTTCCGGTATTCAGACCGAAGAAGTTTCCGACGATCAGGTCGATGTACTTATGTTTTTTCCGGTATTCAGACCGAAGAAGTTTCCGACGATCAGGTCGATGTACTTATGTTTTTTCCGGTATTCAGACCGAAGAAGTTTCCGACGATCAGGTCGATGTACTTATGTTTTTTCCGGTATTCAGACCGAAGAAGTTTCCGACGATCAGGTCGATGTACTTATGTTTTTTTCCGGTATTCAGACCGAAGAAGTTTCCGACGATCAGGTCGATGTACTTATGTTTTTTCCGGTATTCAGACCGAAGAAGTTTCCGACGATCAGGTCGATGTACTTATGTTTTTTCCGGTATTCAGACCGAAGAAGTTTCCGACGATCAGGTCGATGTACTTATGTTTTTTCCGGTATTCAGACCGAAGAAGTTTCCGACGATCAGGTCGATGTACTTATGTTTTTTCCGGTATTCAGACCGAAGAAGTTTCCGACGATCAGGTCGATGTACTTATGTTTTTTCCGGTATTCAGACCGAAGAAGTTTCCGACGATCAGGTCGATGTACTTATGTTTTTTCCGGTATTCAGACCGAAGAAGTTTCCGACGATCAGGTCGATGTACTTATTTTTTTCCGGTATTCAGACCGAAGAAGTTTCCGACGATCAGGTCGATGTACTTATGTTTTTTCCGGTATTCAGACCGAAGAAGTTTCCGACGATCAGGTCGATGTACTTATGTTTTTTCCGGTATTCAGACCGAAGAAGTTTCCGACGATCAGGTCGATGTACTTATGTTTTTTCCGGTATTCAGACCGAAGAAGTTTCCGACGATCAGGTCGATGTACTTATGTTTTTTCCGGTATTCAGACCGAAGAAGTTTCCGACGATCAGGTCGATGTACTTATGTTTTTTTCCGGTATTCAGACCGAAGAAGTTTCCGACGATCAGGTCGATGTACTTATGTTTTTCCGGTATTCAGACCGAAGAAGTTTCCGACGATCAGGTCGATGTACTTATGTTTTTTCCGGTATTCAGACCGAAGAAGTTTCCGACGATCAGGTCGATGTACTTATGTTTTTTCCGGTATTCAGACCGAAGAAGTTTCCGACGATCAGGTCGATGTACTTATGTTTTTTCCGGTATTCAGACCGAAGAAGTTTCCGACGATCAGGTCGATGTACTTATGTTTTTTCCGGTATTCAGACCGAAGAAGTTTCCGACGATCAGGTCGATGTACTTATGTTTTTTCCGGTATTCAGACCGAAGAAGTTTCCGACGATCAGGTCGATGTACTTATGTTTTTCCGGTATTCAGACCGAAGAAGTTTCCGACGATCAGGTCGATGTACTTATGTTTTTTCCGGTATTCAGACCGAAGAAGTTTCCGACGATCAGGTCGATGTACTTATGTTTTTTCCGGTATTCAGACCGAAGAAGTTTCCGACGATCAGGTCGATGTACTTATGTTTTTTCGGTATTCAGACCGAAGAAGTTTCCGACGATCAGGTCGATGTACTTATGTTTTTCCGGTATTCAGACCGAAGAAGTTTCCGACGATCAGGTCGATGTACTTATGTTTTTTCCGGTATTCAGACCGAAGAAGTTTCCGACGATCAGGTCGATGTACTTATGTTTTTTCCGGTATTCAGACCGAAGAAGTTTCCGACGATCAGGTCGATGTACTTATGTTTTTTCCGGTATTCAGACCGAAGAAGTTTCCGACGATCAGGTCGATGTACTTATGTTTTTTCCGGTATTCAGACCGAAGAAGTTTCCGACGATCAGGTCGATGTACTTATGTTTTTTCCGGTATTCAGACCGAAGAAGTTTCCGACGATCAGGTCGATGTACTTATGTTTTTTCCGGTATTCAGACCGAAGAAGTTTCCGACGATCAGGTCGATGTACTTATGTTTTTTCCGGTATTCAGACCGAAGAAGTTTCCGACGATCAGGTCGATGTACTTATGTTTTTTCCGGTATTCAGACCGAAGAAGTTTCCGACGATCAGGTCGATGTACTTATGTTTTTTCCGGTATTCAGACCGAAGAAGTTTCCGACGATCAGGTCGATGTACTTATGTTTTTTCCGGTATTCAGACCGAAGAAGTTTCCGACGATCAGGTCGATGTACTTATGTTTTTTCCGGTATTCAGACCGAAGAAGTTTCCGACGATCAGGTCGATGTACTTATGTTTTTTCCGGTATTCAGACCGAAGAAGTTTCCGACGATCAGGTCGATGTACTTATGTTTTTTTCGGTATTCAGACCGAAGAAGTTTCCGACGATCAGGTCGATGTACTTATGTTTTTTCCGGTATTCAGACCGAAGAAGTTTCCGACGATCAGGTCGATGTACTTATGTTTTTTCCGGTATTCAGACCGAAGAAGTTTCCGACGATCAGGTCGATGTACTTATGTTTTTTCCGGTATTCAGACCGAAGAAGTTTCCGACGATCAGGTCGATGTACTTATGTTTTTCCGGTATTCAGACCGAAGAAGTTTCCGACGATCAGGTCGATGTACTTATGTTTTTTCCGGTATTCAGACCGAAGAAGTTTCCGACGATCAGGTCGATGTACTTATGTTTTTTCCGGTATTCAGACCGAAGAAGTTTCCGACGATCAGGTCGATGTACTTATGTTTTTTCCGGTATTCAGACCGAAGAAGTTTCCGACGATCAGGTCGATGTACTTATGTTTTTTCCGGTATTCAGACCGAAGAAGTTTCCGACGATCAGGTCGATGTACTTATGTTTTTCCGGTATTCAGACCGAAGAAGTTTCCGACGATCAGGTCGATGTACTTATGTTTTTTCCGGTATTCAGACCGAAGAAGTTTCCGACGATCAGGTCGATGTACTTATGTTTTTTCCGGTATTCAGACCGAAGAAGTTTCCGACGATCAGGTCGATGTACTTATGTTTTTTCCGGTATTCAGACCGAAGAAGTTTCCGACGATCAGGTCGATGTACTTATGTTTTTTCCGGTATTCAGACCGAAGAAGTTTCCGACGATCAGGTCGATGTACTTATGTTTTTTCCGGTATTCAGACCGAAGAAGTTTCCGACGATCAGGTCGATGTACTTATGTTTTTTCCGGTATTCAGACCGAAGAAGTTTCCGACGATCAGGTCGATGTACTTATGTTTTTCCGGTATTCAGACCGAAGAAGTTTCCGACGATCAGGTCGATGTACTTATGTTTTTTCCGGTATTCAGACCGAAGAAGTTTCCGACGATCAGGTCGATGTACTTATGTTTTTTCCGGTATTCAGACCGAAGAAGTTTCCGACGATCAGGTCGATGTACTTATGTTTTTTCCGGTATTCAGACCGAAGAAGTTTCCGACGATCAGGTCGATGTACTTATGTTTTTTCCGGTATTCAGACCGAAGAAGTTTCCGACGATCAGGTCGATGTACTTATGTTTTTTCCGGTATTCAGACCGAAGAAGTTTCCGACGATCAGGTCGATGTACTTATGTTTTTTCCGGTATTCAGACCGAAGAAGTTTCCGACGATCAGGTCGATGTACTTATTTTTTTCCGGTATTCAGACCGAAGAAGTTTCCGACGATCAGGTCGATGTACTTATGTTTTTTTCCGGTATTCAGACCGAATAAGTTTCCGACGATCAGGTCGATGTACTTATGTTTTTTCCGGTATTCAGACCGAAGAAGTTTCCGACGATCAGGTCGATGTACTTATGTTTTTTTCGGTATTCAGACCGAAGAAGTTTCCGACGATCAGGTCGATGTACTTATGTTTTTTTCCGGTATTCAGACCGAAGAAGTTTCCGACGATCAGGTCGATGTACTTATGTTTTTCCGGTATTCAGACCGAAGAAGTTTCCGACGATCAGGTCGATGTACTTATGTTTTTTCCGGTATTCAGACCGAAGAAGTTTCCGACGATCAGGTCGATGTACTTATGTTTTTTCGGTATTCAGACCGAAGAAGTTTCCGACGATCAGGTCGATGTACTTATGTTTTTTCGGTATTCAGACCGAAGAAGTTTCCGACGATCAGGTCGATGTACTTATGTTTTTTCCGGTATTCAGACCGAAGAAGTTTCCGACGATCAGGTCGATGTACTTATGTTTTTTCCGGTATTCAGACCGAAGAAGTTTCCGACGATCAGGTCGATGTACTTATGTTTTTTTCCGGTATTCAGACCGAAGAAGTTTCCGACGATCAGGTCGATGTACTTATGTTTTTTCCGGTATTCAGACCGAAGAAGTTTCCGACGATCAGGTCGATGTACTTATGTTTTTTCCGGTATTCAGACCGAAGAAGTTTCCGACGATCAGGTCGATGTACTTATGTTTTTTCCGGTATTCAGACCGAAGAAGTTTCCGACGATCAGGTCGATGTACTTATGTTTTTTCCGGTATTCAGACCGAAGAAGTTTCCGACGATCAGGTCGATGTACTTATGTTTTTTCCGGTATTCAGACCGAAGAAGTTTCCGACGATCAGGTCGATGTACTTATGTTTTTTCCGGTATTCAGACCGAAGAAGTTTCCGACGATCAGGTCGATGTACTTATGTTTTTTCCGGTATTCAGACCGAAGAAGTTTCCGACGATCAGGTCGATGTACTTATGTTTTTTCCGGTATTCAGACCGAAGAAGTTTCCGACGATCAGGTCGATGTACTTATGTTTTTTTCCGGTATTCAGACCGAAGAAGTTTCCGACGATCAGGTCGATGTACTTATGTTTTTTCCGGTATTCAGACCGAAGAAGTTTCCGACGATCAGGTCGATGTACTTATGTTTTTTCGGTATTCAGACCGAAGAAGTTTCCGACGATCAGGTCGATGTACTTATGTTTTTTCCGGTATTCAGACCGAAGAAGTTTCCGACGATCAGGTCGATGTACTTATGTTTTTTCGGTATTCAGACCGAAGAAGTTTCCGACGATCAGGTCGATGTACTTATGTTTTTTCCGGTATTCAGACCGAAGAAGTTTCCGACGATCAGGTCGATGTACTTATGTTTTTTCCGGTATTCAGACCGAAGAAGTTTCCGACGATCAGGTCGATGTACTTATTTTTTTCCGGTATTCAGACCGAAGAAGTTTCCGACGATCAGGTCGATGTACTTATGTTTTTTCCGGTATTCAGACCGAAGAAGTTTCCGACGATCAGGTCGATGTACTTATTTTTTTCCGGTATTCACACCGAAGAAGTTTCCGACGATCAGGTCGATGTACTTATGTTTTTCCGGTATTCAGACCGAAGAAGTTTCCGACGATCAGGTCGATGTACTTATGTTTTTTCCGGTATTCAGACCGAAGAAGTTTCCGACGATCAGGTCGATGTACTTATGTTTTTTCCGGTATTCAGACCGAAGAAGTTTCCGACGATCAGGTCGATGTACTTATGTTTTTCCGGTATTCAGACCGAAGAAGTTTCCGACGATCAGGTCGATGTACTTATGTTTTTTCCGGTATTCAGACCGAAGAAGTTTCCGACGATCAGGTCGATGTACTTATGTTTTTTCCGGTATTCAGACCGAAGAAGTTTCCGACGATCAGGTCGATGTACTTATGTTTTTCCGGTATTCAGACCGAAGAAGTTTCCGACGATCAGGTCGATGTACTTATGTTTTTTCCGGTATTCAGACCGAAGAAGTTTCCGACGATCAGGTCGATGTACTTATGTTTTTTCCGGTATTCAGACCGAAGAAGTTTCCGACGATCAGGTCGATGTACTTATGTTTTTTCCGGTATTCAGACCGAAGAAGTTTCCGACGATCAGGTCGATGTACTTATGTTTTTCCGGTATTCAGACCGAAGAAGTTTCCGACGATCAGGTCGATGTACTTATGTTTTTTCCGGTATTCAGACCGAAGAAGTTTCCGACGATCAGGTCGATGTACTTATGTTTTTCCGGTATTCAGACCGAAGAAGTTTCCGACGATCAGGTCGATGTACTTATGTTTTTTCCGGTATTCAGACCGAAGAAGTTTCCGACGATCAGGTCGATGTACTTATGTTTTTTCCGGTTTTCAGACCGAAGAAGTTTCCGACGATCAGGTCGATGTACTTATGTTTTTTCCGGTATTCAGACCGAAGAAGTTTCCGACGATCAGGTCGATGTACTTATGTTTTTTCCGGTATTCAGACCGAAGAAGTTTCCGACGATCAGGTCGATGTACTTATGTTTTTTCCGGTATTCAGACCGAAGAAGTTTCCGACGATCAGGTCGATGTACTTATGTTTTTTCCGGTATTCAGACCGAAGAAGTTTCCGACGATCAGGTCGATGTACTTATGTTTTTTCCGGTATTCAGACCGAAGAAGTTTCCGACGATCAGGTCGATGTACTTATGTTTTTTCCGGTATTCAGACCGAAGAAGTTTCCGACGATCAGGTCGATGTACTTATGTTTTTCCGGTATTCAGACCGAAGAAGTTTCCGACGATCAGGTCGATGTACTTATGTTTTTTCGGTATTCAGACCGAAGAAGTTTCCGACGATCAGGTCGATGTACTTATGTTTTTTCCGGTATTCAGACCGAAGAAGTTTCCGACGATCAGGTCGATGTACTTATGTTTTTTCCGGTATTCAGACCGAAGAAGTTTCCGACGATCAGGTCGATGTACTTATGTTTTTTTCGGTATTCAGACCGAAGAAGTTTCCGACGATCAGGTCGATGTACTTATGTTTTTTCCGGTATTCAGACCGAAGAAGTTTCCGACGATCAGGTCGATGTACTTATGTTTTTTCCGGTATTCAGACCGAAGAAGTTTCCGACGATCAGGTCGATGTACTTATGTTTTTTCCGGTATTCAGACCGAAGAAGTTTCCGACGATCAGGTCGATGTACTTATGTTTTTTCGGTATTCAGACCGAAGAAGTTTCCGACGATCAGGTCGATGTACTTATGTTTTTCCGGTATTCAGACCGAAGAAGTTTCCGACGATCAGGTCGATGTACTTATGTTTTTCCGGTATTCAGACCGAAGAAGTTTCCGACGATCAGGTCGATGTACTTATGTTTTTTTCCGGTATTCAGACCGAAGAAGTTTCCGACGATCAGGTCGATGTACTTATGTTTTTTCCGGTATTCAGACCGAAGAAGTTTCCGACGATCAGGTCGATGTACTTATGTTTTTTCCGGTATTCAGACCGAAGAAGTTTCCGACGATCAGGTCGATGTACTTATGTTTTTTCCGGTATTCAGACCGAAGAAGTTTCCGACGATCAGGTCGATGTACTTATTTTTTTTTCGGTATTCAGACCGAAGAAGTTTCCGACGATCAGGTCGATGTACTTATGTTTTTTCCGGTATTCAGACCGAAGAAGTTTCCGACGATCAGGTCGATGTACTTATGTTTTTTTCCGGTATTCAGACCGAAGAAGTTTCCGACGATCAGGTCGATGTACTTATGTTTTTTCGGTATTCAGACCGAAGAAGTTTCCGACGATCAGGTCGATGTACTTATGTTTTTTCCGGTATTCAGACCGAAGAAGTTTCCGACGATCAGGTCGATGTACTTATGTTTTTCCGGTATTCAGACCGAAGAAGTTTCCGACGATCAGGTCGATGTACTTATGTTTTTCCGGTATTCAGACCGAAGAAGTTTCCGACGATCAGGTCGATGTACTTATGTTTTTTTCGGTATTCAGACCGAAGAAGTTTCCGACGATCAGGTCGATGTACTTATGTTTTTCCGGTATTCAGACCGAAGAAGTTTTCGACGATCAGGTCGATGTACTTATGTTTTTTTCGGTATTCAGACCGAAGAAGTTTCCGACGATCAGGTCGATGTACTTATGTTTTTCCGGTATTCAGACCGAAGAAGTTTCCGACGATCAGGTCGATGTACTTATGTTTTTCCGGTATTCAGACCGAAGAAGTTTCCGACGATCAGGTCGATGTACTTATGTTTTTTCGGTATTCAGACCGAAGAAGTTTCCGACGATCAGGTCGATGTACTTATGTTTTTTCGGTATTCAGACCGAAGAAGTTTCCGACGATCAGGTCGATGTACTTATGTTTTTTCGGTATTCAGACGAAAGAAGTTTCCGACGATCAGGTCGATGTACTTATGTTTTTTCCGGTATTCAGACCGAAGAAGTTTCCGACGATCAGGTCGATGTACTTATGTTTTTTCCGGTATTCAGACCGAAGAAGTTTCCGACGATCAGGTCGATGTACTTATGTTTTTTCCGGTATTCAGACCGAAGAAGTTTCCGACGATCAGGTCGATGTACTTATGTTTTTTCGGTATTCAGACCGAAGAAGTTTCCGACGATCAGGTCGATGTACTTATGTTTTTTCCGGTATTCAGACCGAAGAAGTTTCCGACGATCAGGTCGATGTACTTATGTTTTTCCGGTATTCAGACCGAAGAAGTTTCCGACGATCAGGTCGATGTACTTATGGTTTTTTCCGGTATTCAGACC